>NC_142138.1:69072356-69376621 GCF_024610735.1 Ursus americanus | reverse complement strand
ACACTGGGCCTGCCTGAAGCTTCTCTACAGCCTGAAGGCAACAGGTGTCTGGTTCCTGAAGGGACAGGAGGGGCCTCCTCCAGAGGACAGTGCCCTCCCGTGGCCTTGGAGGAAAGGTCCTGCAGAGGCTGCTTTTGAGGGACATTGCCCAAGGAAAGGAGCAACAGTGGCCCAACCAATTATCTTGAGATGTCTGCAAGGTACTTTCAAACGGTGTCCAATCGGTAGAGAGAGAGAGTGAGAAAGTAAATGTGGGAAAATGCTAACTGGTGTACTTAGGTGAGGGATCCAGGACGTTACCGCTCCTGCAACTTGTTTTGTACGTTTCAAAGTGTGTTTGTTTTATTTTTATTTATTTTTCAAGATTCTATTTATATATTTGACACAGAGAGAGCGCACGACACAGGCAGGGGGAGAGGCAGAGGGAGCAGCAGACTCCCCACTGAGCAGGGATCCTGATGTGGGGCTTGACCCCGGGATCCTGGGATCCCGACATGAGCCAAAGGCAGACGCCCAACTGACTGAGCCACCCAGGCGCCCCTGTTGGTTTGTCTTAAAGGAGTGATAAAGTCAAGTCTCAGGTTCTCTTTAGATGAAAACCCTTGAAGCGAGGCGTTGGGTTTCTATGGTAAATGGAGGTGAGCCGCTGCCCTGGCTGCTCATCCCAGCTCTGCTCTCCTACCCAGGAGACGACAAGGACCCTGAGTCTGGACCTCTGGTATTTAGGGACTCAGTGCAGAGGCCCTTCTGCACATGTCCGTTGGTGCACACCACACTTACTGAAATGAAAAGGAAAATCCTAAGTAAGGCCACAGGGCCAAAAGGTCTCCCTGATTGGGAATCGAATTTGAGCAATAGCGTTGAAAACTCTAAATCCTATCCCATGATCACCAGGAATCCACACAGAACCCCTGCTTTGGCCCTTGCAGATGAACACCCGACAAGTAAAGGTTGGATTTCCCAGACAGAGAGAGCAAAAGTGGGGGCGATTCCCAGCCGCCCAAAGCTCCCAGCCCCCATCTCCTGCCCACCCCACCCCCCCCCACCCCCCCCACCCCCCCCCACCCCCCCCCCACCCCCCGCTGCTCATCACCTCTCCCAGCCTCAGCGGTGCTTTGGGTTCTGAGGTCCCACCACCGGGTAACTGGCCTGTGCTGCATTCCAGTCTAGCTTTAGCCCGGTGTGTGGCCGCGCCAAGGCCACGCTCTCTTTCTGAGCCTCGGTTTCCTGGCGAGTTAAGGTGCGGACTTGGCTCTCAGCGGGTGGGGAGCAGAGAGTCCCTCGACTTCGTGGCCTCCCAACTAGCTCAAGGGCTCTCCTGATGATGGCACCGGAAGGGCTCCTCTGGTGTGCCCGCGGGCTCAGGAGGTGGAGCCGGAAGCTCTTACTCGACGAGTCCCAGGGGCGCTTCGTTTTCTTTCGTTCCCTCGGGCAAATCCACGTGCGGGGCAAGCGTGCGGGGGTCGGGGAAAGCCAAGTGTGCTCCCCAGGGAAGAACTGGTTGGTTTTCAGAGCCGTGGGGCCCCGGTCAGCCAGCAGAGCCGATGGAGGCGCCAGAGGAGCAGGTTAGGGGGTTTCTGGATGCAGAGGAAACCTGAAGGGGACCTTGTCCCGCGTGCGCTCTTGGCCTGACGACCTGGCTGCGGCCTGCGCTCCACCGAGACTCGGAGCCGACGACCCCCGCCGCGTTGTTAAGCGCCGAGCAGGCTTTCAGGAAGCAAGGGGACTCCAGCCTTGCTTTGTGTTCGCTTTTCTGAATGGAAACTGGGGCTGCGCACGCTGAGGCCGCCTTGACAGAAAGCGCGCTCCTGTGTGGGTTCAGAACAGCAGCCCTTGGGAGTAAAAGGGAAGCTGTTTCCGCCCGGTTTCGAACCGGGGACCTTTCGCGTGTGAGGCGAACGTGATAACCACTACACTACGGAAACGAGACAGCCGGCGGGATTTCCTGCCGGAACCCTGAAAAGCTTGCGTCCTGCCGCTGCTGCGGTGCCCGCCAACTGCTTTCCTAAGTGCGAAAGGCCCCTGGAAGCACCCGCGACCCTGCAGGCAAGGGGGCCCCAGCGGCGCCGGCTTAGGATTCCGCGTCTCCCCATCCCGGGAAGCGAAGGCCCCGGGGATCCTGGGCGGTCTGGCTTCGGATCCGCATCAAACGCAGCCTTTGCAGATCCGGAGCGACGGGCCCCGGTGCGGAAGGCGCCCCGCCGACTCCCCAGCTCCCGAAGGGGGCGGGTCAGGTGCGTCTGAGCCCAGGCGCCCCGCCGCCCGGCCGTGGGGTCACCCGCCCTCCTGGGCCCACGGCGGCCCCTCTCGCTGCGGGGGCGGTCAGGGCTTTCGGCTCGCGGCCGCCGCTCGGCGCCTGGAATCCTCCCAGGACCCCGAGGACGCGCTCTCCCCGGCCTCCCGGCTGCACAGCGCCGCCTGCCCTGCGCGCTCTTCCCTCGCCGGCCCTTTGGCTCTGCGCTTCTCCCTCCTCCCGGGTCCTCTCGCCAAAAGGGAGTCTCTTTGGTATTCTCTGGGCAAAAGTGGTCCCTCCGGTTCCTGCCTGGGCTGCTTTAAAGCCACTGACAAGAAGCCTGTGGCCTTGACCATCCAACAGTGTCCAGTGAAACCCCGGCCATGGGACGGAGGGCTGAAAAGGAAGCGCAAGAAACCGTTTTTAGTGGCGCAGAGCCCACGAGTGACATAGCCATGACTGGGAGGGAAGGTCTATTCCTGCCTGGCGTTTATGGATGATTCTTGGGTGGGCTGCCTTGGAGTCTCCCTGTGGCTCCGCAGCCAGACCTGAATAGGCTGGTGGTGACATTTGCTGTGGCCACAGCCACCTTCACGGAGGCCTTAAGTATTTGGAACAAAGTGAAGACGAAAAGCCTAGAAAACTAGATTTTTAAAGTTGTTTTCTCTCTCCCTCCCCCATTCGAGTGTGGACGACGTTACCGTGTGATATTGACTGCTCCGTTATTAAAGGACAGCTACTTTCCTGATATTTGGCAGTTTCTCATAAAGGTAAAAAGTATACCTACATTGGTACCTGGTAATATTGCTATTTACTTGCTGAGGAAAATGAATGCCTACATCCAAAAGAGGCTTCTGCACAAACCCAGGTGCGATGTCATTCTCCAGGCAAAGCTGGATAAAACCCACATGCCCATCAACAGAGGTGCTACACAAACCCTTGTATATTTTTAGAATGGATTGGTACTCTAGTCAAAACGTCCACACGACGGATAAGGCAATAACACGGATAACCCCCTCAAGCAGTGTGTTCAGGGAAAGATGCCCACCATAAACACTTTTTTGAACACCTAAAACACATGTATTTCAATGTATCTAGCAGAGAAGAGTGGTTCCCTCTCAGAAATCTTTTGCCAGGAAACTTCCTGGGTTGATGGAAATACATTGGTCTGGCTGATAGTCACAAAGGTTTATACCTTTATCACATTTTCGCTGTCTGCTTTCTAGATCTACGACCTTAACATCAAACATAAATTAACAGTGTCTTTGAATGACAGATCAGACCGGGTGAACCTAACACATACATACAGAATATTCCATGCAAAAGTAAAGTTAGTTTTTAAAACCTGAGAATTCTCAAAAAGATTACTTATTTTAGTTCTGTTCAATTCAATAAACATTACACTAAATATTTAGTTCAATATTTGCTTCATATGTACACAAATAAATTAATTTCATGTATTCTATAAAACCTATGCAAAAAGCTGATACATTAGAACCTTTTACATGTCCTAGACAATGCTAGAAGTCTGGAACCTCTCACTCCCATTTACCCGCCTTCTCATCATCGAGTGTGTGGCATTAATTTTATTTGAACATACATTTTGAATTCATAGACATTATTGTTTGGATAGTGATATTTATTTGACTTGGCCACATATTTAACCTAGCCATCACTGCTCTTCATTCCTACCTTCATTTTCCACATTTCCCTTGTGGCCATTTAACTTCCGCCTGAAGAGTTACCTTTTGCATTTCCTTTAGTTAGGGTCAGCTGCTTACATGGTAAGGTCTTCCCTTCCTCTTGAAAGATATTTGGCCAGGGATTAGCAGCACCTAGTAGGTTGGAAATGATCTTGCTCTAGTCCTTCCCTGAGGTCTTCTTTTTCATTGTTTTTGCTGAGAATTCAGCTCCCAATCTTTGGACAACGTAATGGGAATTCGCCGCCCCCCCCCAATCTGGGTGCCGCTATGATTGTTTTCATTTGTCTTTGGTGTTCAGCAGTTTGGGGGTGTGCCTTTTTTGTCCTTATCTGGCTTGAAGTTCATTGACCTTCTTGCACATGTGGTTGGATAGATCACCACGATTTTTCCTTAACTGTAATATCTTTCAATAGAGTTTCTGCCCCGCTCTCTGGCTCCTCCAACGTCTGAGACTTTAATTACACGTGTGTTAGGCCTTCAGGACACAGCCCATATCTTTGTTACAGTCTTTTCTCAATTTCTCTTGCTTTTAGCTCTCTATGCTTAAGTCTGGAGAGTTTCTTTCTACTTACGTATTTCCAGGTTAATACTCTCTCTTCCAAACTACTATGAAACTCTCCTGCTGGCTTTTTAAAATGCCAACTATTATATAATTTATTTCGACAATTTTCATCTGATTTTTAAAATTGATTCTATTTCTCTGATGAAAACTTTTATCTTCTCATCTATTTTCTGGACAGCTGAATCATACCACTTTATCTTCTTAAAGTAATTGTGAGTAACTTTTAAGTAATTTAAGTCACCTCTACACCCAACATGGGCCTTGAACTCACAAGCCCAAGATCAAGAGTCACATGTTCTACTGGCTGAGCCAGGCAGATGCCCCTAAACCTAGCACTTTAAGTTCCCATCTCATAACTCAATATCTCAATCACCCGTGAATCAATTTCAATGCTTTGCCTCTTTTCCCCTCTCTCTTTTCTCTCTTCCCTGACATTCCTAGAATATTGTGATTGAATGATGAACCTGTTGTGTGAAGAATGACAGCCTGTTTGGATGATGTTTCTCTGAAGATTATTCACCCTCTCCCCCAGCAGGCAGCAGAGGAACAGACCACGTCCAATCCCTGACTAAGCTGCTTTGCAGTTTGTGTGTGCTCATGGGAAGCCTCCGTCCACAGCTAGTTTGCTCACACTGCTGCGCTGTAGAGGGCTGGGCTCCCACCTGAGACCTTGGCATGTTGCCTCGGGCCCCTCCTCTTCGGTGAATCCTGAACTTCAGTTTGTATCTCCTCAGCACCATGGTAGGGCTGAAAAGTCCCCTCTCTTTCAGCCACACTCGGCTTGCCTTCATAGCCTCTTATGTGCACATAGCTTAATTTGCAAATGTATCGAGGGGAAATTCTGTCCCAAGCAACCAGGTCACTTACCCCACTCCAGGATCCTGGCTCCTCAAGTCTGAATCCTTGGACAGCTCCACACGTCGTACCTCCTCCTCCTCTTTCTCTGTCCAGGCCTATGACATTTCTTAATGTGTTGCTGTTTTCTCTGACTCTTGTAGCTGCCTTCTCTCCAGCTTCTCAATCTCCTGTTCCTGCCAAGAACTGGCAAATGCCCCGAGGGGGAAAAGGTAGAAAATTAGTTTCATTCCATTCATTCATTCTCTTCCCTCTTCTCTTCTCTCCAGCTGAACTGATAGCTCTCCAAAGACTTCCAACAGAATTCTTCAGTTCAGATTTTCTTTTTAGGGTGAATGCTGGTTTACTACAAATACTCCATCATCACTGAAAGATGAAATCTACAACTTCCAGATAAATTATATTTACTTTTCTTTCCTTAAAAACGGGGGGGGGGATCACTAGTGCATACTTGACGTTTTCTTACAATACTTGGAGTAAGTCTGACTGGATATTAAAAGCTCTTGCTAGAAGCATGTGCAAAAGACTGTCTACCATGAGCTGAACAATCATCATGCCCGTCCAAGGTGCAAGGATTTAATGAAGTTGGATCCAGTCCCCTGCTGCGCTATCTCCACTCAGTGAAATCACCACAAAAATTAACAAGTAACCAGTTTTCCAGGTGCTGGTCACTAATACGGAGAAGAGGACAAACAAACCAGTTAACACTCCTCCTTTATTCTGAGGAACGTCGAAAGCCAGCAGTGGTACAGTTAGAAGCGGAAACCAAAGTCTTAATTATCATACTACTAACAGCTTTCTCAGAGCTTCGGTGTGTGACCGGCACACAGTTCCTCGGTGCTGTACCGTGTATAGCGCCTCTAGTCCACATAACCACCCCGAGATACTGTAGGTTATGACCACCCTTGTTGCAGATGAGAACACTCGGGCGCTGAAAGGCTGAGCTGACTTGCCAAGGGCCCCAGCCCGGCGGTGGTGAGAGCCAGCGCTCAGCCAGGCCGTCTGCCTCCCGAGCCCCTGCGCTTGGCCATCATGCCGGTGCTAACTGAGAAGACTTCGCCAAAATTTCCGTCTCCTCCTTCTTGCTCAACCTCAATGATTTGAAAAGAGAGAGAGAGAGAAGATTCAAAGTAAAGCCTACAAAACATTGAGAACTAACTGATGAAATAAAGGAGAAAGAGCACACGAAACGATTTAGTCTCCCCAGAAACAGTCTTCATGGCTTCAGGGATCATGCAGCCCCATCTCCCAACCAGAAGTATTTATGAAGTTTTGATTCTTCTTAATGGTCTGAACAAGGAAGTTCCCCAGAGAGGCTAGAAAGAGAGAATGAAAGAAGAAAAGGAATGGAAAGGAAAGGGAAGGGAAGAGAAGAGAAAAAAGAAAGGAAAAGAAAAAAGGTTGACTGTGCCTTTTGTGTTCAAAGTGCAGAGGAGACAGACAGCTGAGTATTCTTGCCTACCTGACCTAGGGCAAAAGGGAGTGCTCCTGGAGTGACAAGGGGAAGGGAGGCTAGCCCATAAAAATGAGACAGAATCATGCTTCTCAAAGTTCATTAATGAACACAGCACTTCCATATTTGGCCACATCCATGTGCCTTTATCATCCATTAGCTAATATTTTCCATCCTTTGATTTATAACTTTTCCACAGTCAATTTATTTTAAAAATTGATTGTATATCAGCATTCCAATGGAAATACCGGTAGGAACTGCCACAAACAGGATGTAACTCTAAAATTACATAAAAGGAAAAAGTTGTGTTGTTATGGTTAATAACAACAAGCAGGGGCGGGGAGCCTCCCCAAGCGATCCTGTGAGGCGTGGGCAGGAGCCGCCTTTAGAGTAACCTAGAGCAAGGCTGGGGCTAGAATGATCGGCGCAAGAAAACCCTGGTCATGCCCGGTTTACCACTGCCCTGCAGTAGCCAGGGCATGGAATGGTTCCTCTTTACCAACCAAGGGAAAACAGGAACGTCCTCCTCTCCTTTAAAGCTCAGGGAAAGCCGGGAGATCAGTACAGACACAGGAGCTACTGGTGCCAGGGATGTACTAGAAGGACTAAAACGAATCTAATGCTGAAGAATCAGAACCTTGAAATAAACACATCTTATGTGTAACTGATGTGCCAGATGAATGAGCCAAATGTGTTTCAGACGCAGAGGCCACTGGGCATGTATGGCAATTGAGTGCTTGAAATGTGGCTAGTGCTGAGAAACTGAATTTTCACATTTGTTTCTTGTACTCCATAATTAAGTTCAAACGGCTACACGTGGCCAGTGGCCCCAGTACAGGATAGCGCAGGGTAGAGAACAACCATCACCCCACGTCTGGTGAAGCTGACTAACTCATCGTCTGCTTTATTTCTCTGTAGCAGTAAACAGATTAATGACACCTCACTTTTAATAACAATTCTTTTTTCTAAGATTTATCTGAGAGAGAGAGAGTGCACACACAGGAGCGTGGCGGGGGAGGGGCAGAGGGAGAGGGAAGGAGAATCTTAAGCGGACTGTGCTGAGTGCAGAGCCCAACAATTCACGACCCTGAGATTATGACCAAAAGAGATTATGAGATTATGAGCCAAAACCAAGAGTCTGATGCTTAACCCACTGTGCCACCCAGGCGCCCCTAATAACAATTCTGAATGGCTTTCTTCAGCTGCCTAGATACTGCTGAGTGTCAGTTCAACCCCAGGGGCCATCTCTCCTGCTGCCTCTGCTTCCTCCTCGGATCCACACACCTTCCCCAAGCGAACGAATGGGAGCCTCAGCCAGTCCTGCTCTCACAGAAAGGATCTCAGTCCCTTGGCTGGTCATGGGGCTCTACACAGGTGGTGGCTTCACGTCTTTCCCCCAGAGTTGCTGAAGCACTCTGTTGGCCCAATGTTGTACATTGTAGAAGTTTCCTTCTTTTTGAACTTCCTAGGACAAGAGCATGACTCCAGGCTCTGGCTGGCAGGAGGCCACATAGAGCCCCACAGTCTCTGTGTGGATTAGGTGATGCAGGAGTGAGAGAGTCGTGTCAGCCACTGTGGGTCTCTGGTAGGATTTTTTTCCCATCCCCCAGGACACTACATTTGATTCCCAAGAGCAGTGTTTTTACTGAATTTTGCAAAGCTAATTTTTCTATAGCACAGACAAGACTGCGGAACAAGAATAGAAGTCACAGAAGCAATGGCCTTTCTGGTCATTCAAGAGTAAAGACAAAGTTCTGAGGTAGGACTTAAATGGTGATGGCGAGGCTTTGACCTTTCATGGGAGCCAGAAGGCCAAGCCCAGCAAAACCCTGGCCCCTTAGGGGCTTTGACTCTGGATGCCAATACCCTTCATTCCCCAAGTCTGTCCAGAGTGAAAGAGCATCCTAGAACAAAGGGAAAACACAACATTTCGCCTAGATCCACCAGAAGCTGAGGGTGGGACACAAAGGACCAGAGTGGAGAGTGACACAGAGCAAAGGACAACGGGTGTGCTGACTGAACACTAACTGGGAATTGGCTTTATTTAAGGACTAGAAAGGACCTGTCTTCAGATGGTCCAAGGGCTCCATTTTCCACAGAGGCCCCTCCACGCCCGAACATATTTCCAAGCTAGCTACGATGTGTAAACAGAGGTTAATATGAAAATCATATTTCAATATCAGTAGTAAAGAGATTCTGAATGAGGTATCTCACTCACTGTCGACTTATAGAAATGGGAACAGTTATAAGAATGTTGTCATTAAACAAAGAGAAAAACAGGATTTATAAAAGAGACAGAAAAGACAGGAGAAAGAAAAAACCCACAGAAGGCTTGAGAATATTTTGTTTTTGTTTTTGTTTTTCCTTTCCTTGGTAAACGGATGAGCTGGAAGCCAGTAAACAGCCAGTCTGGACACTTCATTCTGGTGAAGCTGCCTACCTCACCAGGTCAATAGTTTAGGCTATTTGTGAATGCTCCCAAAAGTTCTTGAAAGTTTAGTTGTGGGATGAATGTGGTGACTCCCCGCCCACACCCCAACTTTCTTTGTGTGATACCTGCCAAGGCCCTTCCTTTGGCATCTCTTAATTAAGCCTAACTGAACTACTTTCTCCATCAGCATTTCTCAACTTCACCACCACCACTGTTGAGTCATAATTATTCTGAAGCGAGCAGACTTGACAATGCGCACTTTGCTCTCTCCTTGACACACTTTAACAGCTGGATATCAGCCTAAGGTGCCGGTTGTGAGCAACACAGAAGTAATTACATAGCAGAGGAAAGCCAAAAATCCGAGGACGGCAAAATATCACAGTAATAGCGTCAACTTACTTTGCCTTCCTGCCTCGGCCAAACCAGAAGAAGTATCAACTTCTCCACTCAACCATAGCCAAGTGGCTTTAAACTTTTTCAAACCAAGGCCTACTAAATATAAAGTACAAAATGTGAACCATTAAAAACCTTTACCAATGTAAGCCAACCTGAATAAGACCTGATGCAGGACCAACTGAAGTACCGAACTTTACCTGCCACAGAAATCTTCCCCATGACTTTTCCCACCCAAGAGCTCACAGAGTCATCTCCATCCCACAGCAACCCCCCCACTTCTATCAATATATGTTAATTTTTCTTGGCCTTTACTTTCACATACGTTGAATCATAAAGCATATACTGGTATTTTGGGGTGGGGAGAGAGGTATTCGTCTGATTTCTTTCACTCAACATCATGTCTGTGAAATTTATCCATGTTTTCCATGCCGTTCTTGTTTCCATATTCCTTGCATGAATTATGTCTCAATATATTTATTCTGCTCTTGGGCATTTGAGTTGGTTCCAGCTTAGGATGTTTTGAATGGATAGGAACATTCTTTTATATGTCTTTTAGTGGACATACACATTTCTCTAGGACAGCCCGTTTTAATGGAAATAAATGCCAGTCACATATAATTCTAATTTTTCTAGGAGATACATTTTTTAAATGATTTTATTTATTTATTTATTTATTTATTTGAGAGACAGAGAGCTAGAGAGCACAAGTGGGGGAGAAGGAGAAGTAGGCTCTGACGTAGGGCTTCATCCCAGGACTCTGGGATCGTGACCTGAGCTGAAGGCAGACAAATCACTGAGCCACCCAGGTTCCCCATAGTAGATACATTTTTAAAAGTAAAATGAAAGAGATGAAATCTATTTTAATATTGTACTAGACCTACTTTATCACAACTATTATCATTGCAACATGTGATACGAACAACATTTCAGGTGTTCAGGGGTTGCATGGGGCTTGAATTCTCATTTGGACAGCACAGGACTAAGGTACGTAGCTAAAAGTAGAATTTCTGGGCCACAGTATATAACCATGAATGCATGACCCTCAGTTGACACTGCCAAATTTTTTTCCAACAGTTTTGGAATTTATTTTTACTCTTTCCAGAATTAAGCATCTCCAGAGCTCCTCATCCCATCAGCATTTGGGGTTGTCAGTCTTTTTAATTTTTTTTTAAGTCAGGTTTATAGAGATGTAATTTACATACAGTAAAATTCATGAACATTAGATTATGTTACATTCTTTACATGGTATTGTTTCTTCACAAAGCTGGATGTTGGTGGTTGCTGTGATGAAAAGCGAGCACCACGCAAAACAAAACAAATCAATGTGTGACTAGGAATGAAGTGTGAGAAGATCTGAGAAGCCATGCAGTGCACAACAGGAAGACATATGATTTTGAAATATCAGAACACGGAAAACAACAAACTGCTCTGTTGAACTTTAGCAGAGAGTCAAGAGAACATGTAAGAATATGCACAGCACCACCCACATACCCACAATATACAGAATATTACGTGAACCCAGCAAGCAATAGCATTCCCCAAGTAAAAACCTGAAAATACCGACCGGAGTCCTCAGGACAACAGACAATCAAAAAATCTCACACGCTAGATTCGTTGTCATCTATGACCTAACAGGGAAGAGGTCCCTGTCAACTACCACTCATCAGAGATTAGCCCCAGGAATTTCCTTCATAAAATTAAACCACAATTACACACCGATGCCTGCTGATAGGAGAAAATAGCGATGCACAGTGAGAGAGAGAGAGAGAGAAAAGAGTTTTCCAATCACCCTACTTACTGGGGAAAAGGCAAAGAGTTCACTTTCTGCTCACGAGATTCAAAAGAAGAACTGAGCCAATAGCATTAACGGTCCAGGTGTGCAGGAGGAGCCGGCAGAGGGCAGGATTCTATTGGCACCAGTGAGAGGTCTCAGAAGGGCTAATTTGTGTGGACATAGCAAAAACCAAAACGGTCAGTTATCTGCATGCCAACTCACCATTGCATGGCAAGGAGAATAAGCATTACAGATTGTTTTCATCAAATAAAAGCAAAACCAACGTTTATTTTATTTTTTTTTATTTTACTTCATTAAGCAGTCTCTACAGCCAACATGGGGCTCAAACTCATGATCCTGAGATCAAGAGTCGCATGCTGTTCCAACTGAGCCAGCCAGGTGCACCCAAGATTTATTTTTCAAAAAGAGAAAAACCATCTAGAGCCAGAGAGATTTTTCTCCCCTTGGGTAAGCTACTTGGCTGGAAGCAAAGCCATCACTCTGAGCAGGCTGCCCCGGACTCAGCTGACTACAGAAAACAATGACAGTGATTGGAGGACTCTGTATTCAATGACTGCATGCTGAAAGGTTAGCTGTCCAACATATGCAGCAGAATGTCTCTGTGTACTGTTCACGATGTCCCTCTGTTGTACCTGCCCTTTAGTTAAGTCAGGAGGGCACCATTTCCCTTATCAGAATATCATAGAGAGAGGTTCAGAGAGATGGTTCCCTTGACAAGGAAATGAAGAAAGGGACATGGATAGGTTGGGAAATAAATGGGAATATATTTGGTACTGTTCCTGTGGAAGACAAATTTGCAGGATTTCCTAAAATTAGAAGCCTATGAATATTGTAATATAGTACTTGCTCTTCCAGCTCTGTGCACTATAGAAATACCTGCACAGGGGGCCAAAGGCATGTGTACAAGAATGATGGTTGCAGCCTATTCATAATCATAAAACCATAAAGCCGACTTAATCGCAAAAGCAATACGAAAGAGGTTAAATAGAGACTACACGTATACTATGGAAGAAATGCCTCTGTCCAAAAAAAATGCAGAGGATAATTATGACGAAGATTCTACTGATCAGGACCTTATTGATAGAGCAATTACAAATCCACGCACTTCCTGGGGACAGGTTACCACTGTTGGCCTCATGCCACAGATGAAAAACACTGAGGCACATCGACACCAAACGCTGGCGAACACGCGGAGCAACAGGAACTCTCATTTATTGCTGATGGGAATGCAAAAACATACAGCCACTTTGGAAGACAGTTTGGCCATTTCCTACAAAACTAAAAATATTTTCTTACTGGAGAGGCCTGCAGTCGGGCTCCCTGCTATTAGCCAGAGGAGTGGAAACGTTACGCCACAAAAAACCTGCCCAACGATGCCTACAGCAGCTTTGGTCACAACTGCCAAAACTTAGAAGCAACCAAGGCGTCCTTTAGTAGGTGAAGGGATAAATGAACTGTGGTACTTACAGACAAGGTAGTAATACTCAGCACTTCAAAGAAATGAGCTGCCAATCCTTGACAAGACATCGAGGAATCTTAAATGCCTATTATACGTGAAAGAAGCCGATTTGAAAAGGCTTGCATAGTAGGATTCCCACTATATGACATTCTGGAAAAGGCAAAACTGTGGAAACAGTAAAAGGATCCGTGGTTGCCAGATAGGGGGCACAGAGGATTTTTAGGGTAGTGGAAATACTTTGTGTGATCCTATAATGGTGGATACTTTCAGGATACATTTGTCCAAACCCAGAGAGAGGAGAATACCAAGAGTGAACCCCAAGGTAAACTATGGCCTTTGGGTGATGATGATGTGTTAATGTAGGTTCATCAGTTGTAAGAAATGCAGCACTCCAGTGGGGGATGTTGACAATGAGGGAGGCTATTCATGTGGGGGTGGAGGGCAGGAAGTATGTGGGACATCTCTGTACCTTCCCCTCAATTTGCTGTGAATCTAAAACTGCTCTAAAAAATAAGTCTTAATTAAAAAAAAAAAAAAGGAAGCACCTTTAAGAAGAATCTTCCAAAAGTAAGCAATTTTGAACAATGAATGCAAAGAAATTTAGAATTTTTTTTAAATTGAGACACAAAAGTTTAACTTATTCTTCCCATCTTTAAGGGCAGAAAAAGAAATTTTACCCAACTGTACCTGGTTTCTCATATCTGTCTGAAGAGTTCCCGTTTAGAGGTACGAAGCTGATAGCCGAGCAGCTATGTAAGAGAACCAGGTCGGGGATGGGGAGATGGGTCTTACATATGAGTTAGCTTCTGTGAGGTGGACAGGACCCAGCAGGAAAGGGGAATTGAGTTAAAAGTCTGGGGCTCCGTCCCTGGGTGGGCTCGAACCACCAACCTTTCGGTTAACAGCCGAACGCGCTAACCGATTGCGCCACAGAGACACAGGTCCCCTGCCCGCCCTGGCCTTCTCAAGTAGGAAGGACCTACTCACCTCGGGGACGCGCCGCCCACTAGACGACAGAAGTTCTAAAGCCTTGGAAAACCCGGGACCGGGACCGGAATCGACGCAGCTCGTTCATCACGTGAAACCGCTGTGTTGGGCGATTCTGAAGACAAAAGGGCAGCCCACGGCCTCGCCGGGTTTGCTCCCCACCCGCCTTCAGTGCTGGGTCCTCGCGGTCTGAGGCGCGCGGGCTGCACGGGAAGCTGCAAGTTGGTGGGCTCGCCTGAGGGCCCTTCCCGTTTCCCGCCTTCACCGGACCGCCGCTGGTCGCCACTTCTGCCCAGGACGAATGTGCGGCCTGGAGGGGGTGGGAAAGAGATAAGCGGTCGGAAGGAGAGCATGTGTCCGCCGTTTGGGGTTGCCTTCGGGGCCGGTGGGGTACTTCCGCTGCCTTCCTGGCTTCCCTTGCCGAGCAGGGAAGCTCTACGAGGGCAGTCGTTGTGGTGATGGTGGCTCTTGTGTCCCCACGCCAAGCACAGGGTCACATATTCACCAGGACGCTCTACTGGGACGTGTTAAATTCCGTGGCCGTCTTAGCTTTTAGGCCCTTGACGAACTGAGGAGCCCCGTGAATGGAAATAATGAAAAGCTTTTCAAATGGAAATTTCTGTTTTCGAACTTCTCAAACTTCTAAGCATTCACTGCGCAGCATCCCCAGCGGGGGCAACAGGAAAGGCCTCCCGCGGGCCATGCACGCGCGAGCTCCGCGCGCTCCGTGGGGGCGGCCGGGGGCGCAGGCCGCGCGAAGGCACGGGGAGCAGAGGGAGGCGCCGCGAGGCCGGGAAGCTGCGGAGGCGGGTCCCGGGGCAACAAGACCTCCCCCGCGCCGTGCGCAGCGGTAAGCGCCAGATCCTGGAGAGAGGAGTACGGTTCTTGTATCGTTGCTGAAGGAGGAGGAAGGAAGAGGAAAGAGAACCTGCAAGAACGACAACCGCGTAGACATATAGCGCTCGCTCGCTCTCAAAAAAAAAAAAAAAAAAAAAAGGCAGCAAACTATTATGAGGGCTGTTGGTCAGGGAGACTTGGAGCACAGCGGTTGCCAGCCGGTCCGTGGCTCTCCGTCGCTGGGTAGTGCTTAGTAGTCTGCGTTGCCCTCGGTTCCAATCCGCCTCAAAGCAGTATCTCGTCAGGCTGTGGCGAGGGTTACAAACCTGCAGGAGCTGCGCCCCTTGCCAGAGCGGCTGGAGAGCACGGTGCCCGTGACTCCCGAGCTCTGCGCTGAGGAAAGGGGAAACCCCACCGTGCACGCTTGAGCCACAGTCGACTGGAAATGCTGAAGGAGGTGAGGGAGGTGCCACCGCGTATTGATCTTTCTAAAAATGAATGGTGAGGCTACAGCCATTTTTCTGGTTGAGATATTTCAAACATCAGCGGGGGGCCTTTTTAGATCCAAAAGGAAAGGAGATGAAATGAGTGATCGCATTCCAGTTGGATACTTTAAATAAAATCTAGCAAATAAAATCTTAACTTGATACCATTTCCCCCGCCCCAATTTTTTCGAACAGTAAATGATTGAACATAGAGTGCACCAATCTTAAGTGCACAGTCCAGCAAATTTTGCTAAAAGTAACTGGTATCTAGATCAAATTAGGGAAATTTTATATTAGTCTAAAAATTTAGACTTCCTTTCCAGTTGTTAAAAAAAGAATCTGAAAGATGCAATGAAATGGGGTCACTTGCGTGAAGGGGTTTTAAAATGGAACCAGGAAGCCATTAAGGAGATGGGCTTTAATGCTCATCTCCACTGGATAGAACCGGGAATTTTGAAATGCGCCAAACCCCAAATATTACAAGGACTAAGCCCGAAAACCTTGTAATTTGCCACAAGAAGAGACTTTGTTTAGAAATAGCCTTAGCAATCATAGTCAAGATTAGCTTTCTGCCCTGAACCCCAATGGCAAGTTCTTGCTAGGGGTTCTGCAGTGGCTCTGAGGGTTAATTATCAGATCTGGCATCTGAAAGTCGTGAGTACAAGCCCCCACAACCGCGGGGAGGGGAGGAACTCTCGCTAGCAACTACCTAGGTGGTTGTTCAAGTATGTTTGTGCCAAACTGCAGTTCTTTGATCCCAAATAAACACTCCGGCTTAATTATTTCCTCTTGACAGTTTTAGGTTGACATGCTTGCTGTCAGGAGCAGGACCTGAGGTGACTTCAGCACAGCAGGGCCGGTGTCTCCTGGAATCCCGTGCGATACCCATAGGAGATTTCTGTGCTCACCGATTGTATAGGGAGAGCCTTCTACTTGCACTGTGAGTCCTCTTAGGTACTGACGTCCGTCCTTTTGGTCGAGGTCCTTGCCTTTCTTAGAGATCAGGTGGGTGACTGTCCAGAAAGAGAGAGAGATACCTTTTATACCACTGGAGGGATTTCACTATTGAGGAGTACCCTTTTGTTTCAAAAGGTGGGAAACCTTGTGATTCCGGTGTTTCACAACAAGTGTTGGATAGTTTTAAATTGCAGTGACCATTCCAGGAAACCTTTGGGGCATCCTTAAAAAAGAGGATCCCAAACCTCTCTGAGGCAATGGAATGTGTTCCTTGAATAGTACAAAGGACAAAATAAGTCCAAAACAGCTCTAAAAGGTTCCTTATGCTTGCAACTACTACTACTACTACTACTACTACTACTCATAATAATAATAATAACATTTTAATAAAAGACTTCGGTCATCTGAGCGGGTAACCTTAAATTAGTCTGTCTGCTAGAAACATAATTTGGATCCAACTATTCTTTTGAGTTTCCTACCCGAGACATAGCTAAAATTAAAAATAAAGAGCTCCCTATTCGCATGTGTATATGTATGTTGTAGATATGGTATTTTGCTACCTTAGGATGGTATTGCCAAAATTAATTTTTGAAGCAGTTCTACTTAATTGGCTTAAGGAAAATCAAGTGCTTATAAATTAAGTATTCCTAAAGTTCTCAGAAATAGAATAAAAGCTAAGCCAAATTTTTTTCAAGTTCATATAATCTTGGATAATCTTTGATAAATAAAAGCTAATTCAAGTTTGTTGGTTTAATAAAAACAAGTATATCTTCAGAGTTATCAGCATTAAATATAATGCAGATAAACAACAACTTTTACCTGGGTTTACTAATCAAATAAGCTCATGTTATCTCTGTGTTACAAAATTTGTCAATGAAAGAAATAACTTAAAATGATTATTAGTTGGGGCACCTGGGTGGCTCAGTCAGTTAAACTTCCGACTGACTCTTGATCTCAGCTCAGGTCTCGATCTCAGGGTCATGAGTTCAAGCCACACATTGGGCTCCAACCTGGGCGTGGAGTCTACATAAAAAAAAAAGTATGATTCGCTGTTTAATGTCTAATCCAAGTATAATTGTTAAAAACAAATAATTTAAATAAATATGAATAAGATCAAAGGTTGTACTGTGACACTAAATAATGGATATTCATTGAATACGTAAATCATTTCCAAAAAAGATAAACATTAAATGCTAAACATAGTTTATCTAGCTTTGGCTTTTTAATTTTTACCAAAAAATTATGAGAAAGAATATATCTCTAAAAATTTTGAAATGTGTCTATAAGTTTGCTAATATACTACAGGACGCTAATTTATGATAGGCAGTTCACAATTACCTGCTTTCTAATAGTCACTGAAAAGCAAAGATTACAAATGGTTAAGAAAGTTGGAAAAGGAGCTAAAAATACAAATGAATCAAGGAGAAAATGTCAAAACACTTAGAATAATAAGCATACATTAACTCTGCATATACCATGTGCATTGATGCTGAGAGAAAGCAGACGAGGGAGCAGGTGCACCTTTGGAAGAGAACAATCCATGAACTTTCACAAGAGCTTTCTCCTACTGTGGAAGGATGTGTTGTAAATTCTGGGTTTTCAAACTGTGGTCACAGACCATTGATGAGTATCATAAATGAGGAACATTTATTTAAGTAGAAAATAGAATGGATGATATATGTATCTTCAATTTTATCTGTAATTTATTAATTAGAAAGAAGGGGCGCCTGGGTGGCTCAGTCGTTAAGCGTCTGTCTTCAGCTCAGGGCGTGATCCCGGTGTTGTGGGATGAGCCCCACATCAGGCTCCTCTGCAGGGAGACTGCTTCTTCCTCTCCCACTCCCCCTGCTTGTGTTCCCTCTCTCGCTGGCTGTCTCTTTCTCCGTCAAAAAAGAAATAAAATCTTAAAAGAAAAAAGAAAAGTAGAAAGAAGGGTACATACAGGGGCGCCTGGGTGGCACAGCGGTTAAGCGTCTGCCTTCGGCTCAGGGCGTGATCCCGGGCCTTCGGCTCAGGGCGTGATCCCGGCGTTCCGGGATCGAGCCCCACATCAGGCTCCTCCGCTATGAGCCTGCTTCTTCCTCTCCCACTCCCCCTGCTTGTGTTCCCTCTCTCGCTGGCTGTCTCTATCTCTGTCAAATAAATAAATAAAATCTTTAAAAAAAAAAAAAAGAAGAAAGAAGGGTACATACATGGCATATACTGAAAACAGGCCATACATGGCAGTTTATTACACTTTTACTTCAGTTACTTATTTGGTTTTATATGTGTCAGTATGTGCTGAGACATAATACACAGAATATTTCTTTCTGTGAAATGATCCAACATGTTTGAAAGCCACTGCTTTTATACCACAGTAAATTGAGCAACAAAGGGTCTCTGTGGCCAGCAGGAAAGGCCAATACAAGAACAGTCATCCTTTCTGTCCTATACACGCACAGTGGTCACTCCTCGTGGCCAGGCTGCAATCGCTCTTTGATGGGCTCATACTCTGCTGCCTTGTCTTTTAAGATTTATAGCCAGGCAGCAATCTTTGTTTAAAAGAACTTCCCCCTTTTCGATCTTAAGCATGAGTGCTGCTTGTGTGATAGAGGCCCGCTTCTCTTCTTGAGAGCTTTATGCTTAGCCTGGCCTCTGCACCAGTCACATGTTCTGGCCCTCACAGGCCTCCCTCCTGGGTTTTCCGCTGGGTGCAAACGCCCTGCTGCGCTACCAGGCTTTGCTCAATTTAGCTCCTGCACAGATCCTGGGGCTGCTTTCAAGTGTTGTTGCCCCAGTACCGTGAAAGGGATTCTAAATGGTTTGTTGCCTGTCTAGATCCAGGCTCACCCATTTCTCTCCAATAAATAGCATATAAATGAATTTCTACCAGCGACTACGGTCTTAGAAAAAGTACTGGTGAGTCTGCCTTTAGTTCTCCTTCACCTCTAACCCTTTCTTACCTCCCAAAAGCTGGAACAATTGTCAGTTCTGAATTTGTTCAATCCCCTAATCTTTACTGATGGTTTCTTATCCCACCCTAGGAGCCAAGCACAGACTCCAGGACCCCTTTCATGTGATACCATCAATGCTGACACACATACGCCACACACACGTGCACATACACACTTTTACACATAGTTACATACAATTGCATTAAAGTCAAGAACATGGTAAGCATATGTTATCACAGTTAATTATCATTGTTCTGGAAAGTCAATGCAGTTAGGTGGGAAAACAAGGCCAGAAGTATAAATATTTGCAAAAATTAGGTCAAAATATTTTATGTAATAGGTCTACGAATGCAAGAAAATCAATGTTAAAACTATAGGAACTGATAAGAATTAATTAAAATCACAATTTATTGCTGAGTAGAACACGTTTAAAAAGCTGGATGAGGGGCGCCTGGGTGGCACAGCGGTTAAGTGTCTGCCTTCTGCTCAGGGTGTGATCCGGGTGTTATGGGATCGAGCCCCACATCAGGCTCCTCCGCTATGAGCCTGCTTCTTCCTCTCCCACTCCCCCTGGCTCTCTCTATCTTTGTCAAATAAATAAAATCTTTAACGAAAAAAAAAAAGCTGGATGAATATTTTGACTTTCTTTAAATTATTTGGAATGATGTCTGTGTGTGTGTGCATGTACGTGTGTATGTGAGTATGTGTGTAAGGATGAGAATATTAAAATGTCAACAGTGGTTATCTCTTTGGGTGATAAGATTACTAATGCTTGCTTTGCCTTATCTGCATTTTCCAAATTTTCTATACTGAACATACATTCTTTTTATAATGAAAAGGTAAGTTTTATTTTATTTTATTTTATTTTTTTTAAAGATTTTATTTATTTATTTGACAGAGATAGAGACAGCCAGCGAGAGAGGGAACATAAGCAGGGGGAGTGGGAGAGAAGGAGAAGCAGGCTCACAGCAGAGGAGCCTGACGTGGGGCTCGATCCCACAATGCCGGGATCACGCCCTGAGCCGAAGGCCGGCGCTTAACCGCTGTGCCACCCAGGCGCCCCGAAAAGGTAAGTTTTAAAATGAAAAAAAAAAAAAAAAGAACCTCTCCCATTTTTTAAAACTATTTGCAAACCTGGGATTCTGGTGATGGCTTCTTTGGTATTTACGCCCTCCGCCATCTGTTTAGAACTTGTCCCATCTTTTAAATGTTTATTCTGCCTACTCAGCTTAGAGCAGCCCTTGTCAGCAATATGGGAATCCTGTTGCCCTGCCTGTTCTGTCATTCCCAGTCTAGCAGAACAATGTCAGGATGAACCTATAAAAAGGAATGGATTTTGCACGGTAATTTACTTCTATAAAACCAAAACTTAATATTCTTTCATTTGCTAAAAGGGCAAAGTTTTCCTGTACTATTGCTCTACAACCTGAGTGGAGATTAAAAAAGGAAAGCAAAGATTTGTGTTTTATCAAAATAATTTTCTCTGCTTTATTGGTCTTTTATTGGGTTTTGCTCAACTATGTAACCTCCTGGTATTTGCCATTAAAATCTTTTATTGTCATTGTGGTCAAATACATAATTAAGTATTGATTCATAATCTGTAATCCTATTTGGTCAGGTGTCTAAAACCTTTTGATATTTTTGACAAACCTGCATCCACCTTGGCCATGATCAAGTTTCCTAGGCATTCAAAATTAGACTCAGAAGAAGCAAAGACAAATTTTTGGCTGATCAAGCGGCAAGGACCACTGCCTTAAAATCTATCAAAACCAAGGCCCTCATAGGCAATCACTTACCTCCTGAAAGAAAACCCAAAACTCCTTTGCAAGGATGTTCAGTCTAGAACATCCCACAAAGAAAAACCATATTGGGCTGACAACGGTTGTAGTTTCAGTCCGCTGACTGATTTATGGTATGGTCCAGACGAGAAACCTGTCCTGCCACAGTCCATGAAAAGACCCCTGATGGAAATGACTCATCAGCTGACCCACTGGGCAGCTGATAAACTTAGAAATCTCATGAAACGATACGGGAGGGACTATATTTCTAGGGCCACCAAAGAGGCACAATTGATGGGTACAGTGCCTTTTTTTTTTTAACCAATAACTTGTTATTTTCTTCATAACACTTTTCATAATCGTTTTATTGGGGAATCTCCTTTATCTATTTCTCTCTGAAGTGATAAGACAGTATTTGTAACGTGTGTCCTTATACTCCTTCTTGTGGACCTCTTTGCATGAAATGAAGAATTCCGCGAATGGGCTTATACTTGGCATTTTCACTTGCAGAACAGCCTTTAGACTCTTTGGGGAATTAATCATTAAGGACTGTCGGATTGAGGTATTGGGGCTGTTACTTGTCCTACTATATTAGTATGCTAACGCTTGTTGCTATATTACACACAGTAAGTAAGACTCCTTAGTTGGTGGTAAAACCCTCTAATATCGAAAAACTCACTGCTTTCATAGGTTATTTGCTGTATGGACTGAATCTCTTACTTGTTAATTCCTCTGTCTTGCCTGAAACCCATATACTAGCCAAAACACCTAACTGTCTTTACCTAAGTTCTTCTTACAATGGCCTGTTATTAGGAATAAATCGTAGCCCCTGGGTTAACATATTATTATTTTTTTTTGTGACCCTCGTTGCTGATGGTCAAGACTTATCCTATCTTTTTGCCCCCACCCTGCAAAAAACCATCTGACTCTACAAACCTGACTGACTGTTGATTTCTGCCAGAACAAACCATACCCGTGAGATACCTGAATTAATAGCTTGGCCTCTATTCCTAGAGAGATAGAAAAAATTTTACTGGTAAAAATGTGTAGTATTCTCTGGGTCCTTAAAAATACCCCACAACTTTCTTTTCTTTAGCTAATAACTTCCTTGCCCTACCCTCCTTCGTGTAAGAACCTTCCATTTTGTACAACTCTTTGGAGCATCTCTGTGCTTGCTACGTGGCATGCTGCCTGGTTCATGAACGGCTCAATAAAGCCAATTAGGTCTTCAAATTTACTCGGTTGAATTCTGTTTTTTAACACAGTCAATCCTCACCCCGCCCCCACTGAAGCAATCACCATTCCGATTTCTATACCCATAGATTAATTTTGCCTCTTCTTGAAATACTCATACGCGAATATACTTTTTGTGTCTGGCTTTTTTATTTTCTTGCAACATAATATTTTTGAGATGCATCCATTTTGTCATGTGTATCAGTAGATCACTTTGGTATTATCAATGAGTGTTTTCCCAATGTGTGAATTGGGCTATTTTTGGTTTTGGACATTACGAATCACGCTGCTATGAATATTCTTGTAGGAATCTTTTTGTGCACTGTATGTTCTTTTTGTTGGAGTGTAAACCTGGTAGTAGAATTGCTAGGTCATGAGATATTTATATATTTTTTAAAAGATTTATTTATTAGGGAGAGAGAGTGTGCATTGGGGAGGGGCAGAGGGAGAGGGAGAGAGAATCCCAGGCAGACTCCGAGCACAGCACAGAGTTGCCCTGGGGCTCCATGTGGGGCTTGATCTCATGACCCCGAGATCATGACCTGGAGATCACAACCTGAGCCAAAACCGAGTCAGTTGCTTAACTGACTGTGCCACCCAGGTGCCCCTGGATATTTATATTTTTAACTTTATTAGGATCTATCAGTTTCCCAGAAAGGTTGTACTGTTTTACTCTCTTACCAGCAACATTTTTGTCAGCATGAGTGTTCTCCGTCACTTAAATTTTGGCCATTTTGATAGGTATGTATTGGTATATCACGGTATTTTAAATTTGTGTTTCTAATGAGTCATGATTGAGGATTCTTTCTTATGCCTTTTGGCCATAAAGAAATCTTGTTTTGTGAAGAGATTTCAAGTGTTTTGTCCACTTTTATAATTAGCTTGACTTTTTTTTTTTACTTTTTACATAAACTTTTTTATATGAGAGTAGATTCAGATTTATAGAAAAGTTGAGAAGATAGTACAGAAGATTCCCATATACCCTGCATTCAGTTTCCCCTACCATTAGCATCTTGCATTAGATTGGTATGTTTGTCATAATTGAACGAATACATTATTATTAACTAAAGTTCATATTTCATTCATATTTCCTTAGTTTGTACGTAATGACCTTTTCTTATTCCAGGATTCCACCCAGAATATCCCATTACATTCTCCTTATGTTCCCATTGACTGTCACAGTTTCTCAGATTTCCTTTGTCATTGATGACTTTGAAAATCTCAGGAGTACAGGTCATGTACTTTGTAGAATGTCTCTCAACTGGGATCTGTCTGATGTTTCCCCCGATCAGACTGGGGTTATGGGTTCGGGGAGGTAAAGTACCATTCTCATCACTTTGATTTCTGAGTCGTGTTAAAAAGAAAACCACAGGCCCAAAGTGGCATCACTTACATTAAGGGCCCAGTAAGTAAACCAAAACTTAATACCTGACCCAACTGCAGTTTCAACCCCCCAGCAATGTAACCTTCAACCAGTCAACATGGGATTTCTTGGTCAATACTAGGAGCTTTACTGCTAAACCCCTTCCTCTCACTTAAGGAGGGCCATCTTGCCTAAATAATACATTCCTTGCTGGTAAGTTCCTTGTTCTTGTCTTTCTTTCTTTCTTTCTTCTTCTGTTTTTAATGCCTTCTCTTTGCCTTTAAAAACCTCCTTTTGGGGGTGCCTCGGTGGTGCAGTTGGTTAAGCATCCGACTTTTGGTTTCGGCTCAGGTCCTGATCTCACGGTCGTGGGATCCAGCGGCACGTGGGGCTCTGCGCTGAGGGTGGAGTCTGCTTAGGATTCTGTCTCCCTCTCCCTCTGCCCCTCTGCCCCTCGCAAACCCTGTTCACTCTCACTCTCTCAAAAAAATAAATTAATTAAAAAAAAATCTCCTTTTAGTGGAGCTCCCCTGCACTTGTTGGTTGGGATGCTGTCAGATTCAGGGATCTTTTAAAAAACCAATTTGATCTTCGAATTTACTTGAATTTTATTCCTTTTTTTTTTTTTAAGATTTATTGGTTTATTTGAGAGAGAGAGCGAGCTTGGAAGTGGGGGTAGGGGGAGGGAAAGAAGCATACTCCTCCCTGAACACAGAGCTGGACCCAAGGCTGGATCCCACCGCCCTGAGATCATCACCCCAGCAGAAACCAAGAGTCAGAAGCTAAACCGACTGAGCCACCCAGGTGCTCCTGAGCTGTTTCCTGACAGTATGTACTATTACCATGACTTAGCACGTTGATGTCGATCTTGGTCAGCGGGCTGAGGTAGTGTTCGTTAGGCTTCTCCACTGTAAAATCACTTTTCACCCCATTTCCATGGGGAGAAGGAATCACTCAGTAGAGTGTCTACATAAATTTGGAATACTTTTGCTTGGGACATTTGTCTATTTTCCCTATTCATTTATTTATCTATTTACTCATATCAATATGGACATGTGGATATTTATTTATTTTAAAAGATTTTATTTATTTGAGAGAGAGAGAGAGAGCGCGCACGAGCGGGGGGGGGGGGGGGGGGAGGGGCAGAGGCAGAGGGAGAAGCCGACTTCCTGCTGAGGAGGGAGCCTAATACCGCTCTATCCCAGGGCTCAATCCCAGTGCTGGAACCCAGACCTTGATGGCAGGAACCTGGGATCATGACCTGAGCCCAAGGCAGCCGCTTAACCAACTGAGCCACCCAGTGCCGCCATGGATATTTATTTTATATTTTGGTGTTATAATCCAATACTATTTATTTTGTTGCCCAAATTGTTTCCGTTTCAGCCACTCGGAGCTTTTTCAGTTGATTTCTGTGTTCCTTTGACGTACCCCCCCATTGCGGAGTTTGTTTTTTTTTTCTTTAATACTTTAGTATTTTCTGGCATTACAAAATGTGCTAGGATCACCTTTGTATATTTCCTGCCCCAGTGTCAGAATCAGCCATTTCTCCAAAATGCGTTGATTCCTTTTTAAAAACTTTTTTTAAAGATTTTATTTATTTATTTGACAGAGATAGAGACAGCCAGCAAGAGAGGGAACACAAGCAGGGGGAGTGGGAGAGGAAGAAGCAGGCTCATAGTGGAGGAGCCCGACGGGGGGGCTCGATCCCACAAGGCCTGGATCACACCCCCAGCCAAAGGCAGACGCCCAACCGCTGTGCCACCCAGGCGCCCCCCTTTTTAAAAATTTTTTTTAACTTTTATTTTTTTTAAAGTAGTCTCTATGTTGAATGTGGGGCTTAAACTGACGACCCTCAGATCAAAAGTTGCATGCTCTTTCAGCTGAGCCAGGCTGGGGCCCAGAGTCCTGATTCCTTTTACTGATGGCTTGACTTTTTATTACTGGTGCCTAAATTTTTTTATATTCAGGATTTGAATCGTTTGTTAGATAAATGTATTGCAATAGCTTCTCCCAGAATGGCTTGCCTTTTCACTTTTTATAATTTTTTATGAGCATAAATGTTTTGTTTTTTTTTTAATGAAATTCAATTCATATATTTTTTTCTTTTATTGTTAAGTCTTTTTTGTTCTCTGAGAAATCTCTCCTCTCCCAGGACTGTGAACATACTATACTATATTTAATTCTAGGAGCTTTAGACATTGTATTTTCGCTTTTAAAGTTAGGAGTCATCTCAAATTCATCTCCTGAACACAGAAGGCTTGGGAATACTAAACACCGAGAACCATGGTGTATCCACCAACAATATGACCTCCCAGAAACCTATTTTACATTTTTTATGGAAAGACACGAACAGTGTTTTCCTGCCCTGCTCTGGTGCTTTCCTCCCTTGTCCTCATCTCCTCCCCCAACGCCTGCGCCACAGAAGTAGTCAAAGCACTGGTATACCCAATCCAATGGCTTTCCTCCTTAGCTGCCATCCAGGAACCAGGAAGCGTCAACTCTGCCAACACCACCATCTCTCACACCTACTAAACTAGTGATAGAATCTAGAATGTGACTGTCAACAAAGTGTTTAAACACTCATGGTTCCATAACCTTATTTATCATCAACAGCAGCAGTGAGAAGTTTGCCTCTCCTCACTTCTGACAACTCTCTCTTTTTTTAAGATTTTATTTATTTGTTTGAGAGAGAGCATGAGAGAACACGAGTGGAGGGGAGAGGCAGAAGCAGAGGGAGAAGCAGGCTCTGGCGCTCCCCCTGCCAACTCTCTTGTGTGCATCTAATTTCCATCCAGAACCCGACCTGCAAGGGAATCTGAGAAATACAATAGTTTTTAATTTTTTGACCTCGTCAACTAAGAGGATGGAATGGATTTTGAGTGAATCAATCTATATTTAAAGTTGTTTTAGGAGCACCTGGGGGGCTCAGTCAGCTAAGCGTCTGCCTTCGGCTTAGGTCATGGTCCTGGGGTCCTGGGATTGAGCCCAGGCTGGGCTCCCTGCTCAGCAGAGAGCCTGCTTCTCCCTCTCCTTTCCGCTCTTCTCCCCCTCCTGATGCTATCACTGTCTCTCTCCCTCTCTCTCACATAAATAAAGTCTTAAAAAAAAATAAAGCTATTTTAAATCCCTCCCATCCCCTCCAATAACCCCCTCCCGCCCTGATTAGTGACATGGAATTCCAAAGATGCTATAGGAAAATACAATTTATCTAAGGAGACCTGTCTAATTAACAAAGACAGGATGAAATTTTTTCTTAAAAAGCAAAACAACAAACCACACGCTGAGGTGGTGGAAGGGATACTGTGACAGGAATTTCCAACACGACACCAATAACTGTGGATTACAATGGATCCAATGTTCTCAGATTGGATAAAACAGTAACTTCCAGGTATAGCACTGTATTAGAAAAGAGTTAAATCTTAAGAGTAGTAAACATCTGTACCAGGCTACTTGTAAACGAAAGGATGAAAGAGTGAAACATGAATATCAGACAAAGGTAAAAAGCAAAAGAAAGCTTTAAATTAGATAGAGGAGTAATATGCCGACATCTACCAGTACCTGTAATCTACTCCAATTTTTTTCCCTGAACCAGCGTTTCTGGGGGGCCAGGTCAGAGCATGTGATGAAGGGAGGACATCGTGAACAAATTTTCCTTTATTTGCTTTTATAGAGGTCTGTGTCGGGCAGAAGAATTGAAAAGCAAGATTCAATCCTTGGCCTTTTCCAGGGACTCAATAGAGGCACAGAAGGAGAGAAACTCAGTTATCACCCAGATGTTCTGGAGTAAGTCAGACACATCCTTACCGCACCAGTCCAGCCTCCTGAACCATCACTGGGCCCTGAACACCTGCGTGGGGAAAAGAACCAGTGTTCATCTCATGGTTGGGAGGAAAGGGTTTGGGAGGTCCCAAGCAGTGGGTGGGCAAAGAGAATATGTCAGCAGTGAAGGAATCAACTTTCCGTGGGTCCACAACAGGTATGGACCAGAGATAAGAACAAGACGAATCTCTGATGTTTTTCTACAGAGATCTGTTATCAGTTTGTAAAGAGCCTACTTCAGAATTAGGCTTTTTCAAATCCTATATTTAGAGTTGAAGGCCAAAACTCTATAGCATTGACTGACATTAAATCTCCTATGCAAGCCTTTGCTCTGGGTGTCTTTTTGTTTTTTGACTGTGTTGTTCAGAGAGCACTGAAAATCTAGTTTACAGTTGCTTTTTCCAAGTCTCTCCGGTGTCTCTTTCTGATTTGACCTCGTACAGCACACCACTGGGTGGCATTGGTGTTTCAGTGGTGTAACACTAGCCCCCGCCCCCTTGGGCTTCAAATCCAGCCAATGCAGTGTGTTCAGCAGTTTTACTTTGAACTGTCTATCTATTGTTCAGGCAGGTTAGGTCCCTTTGGGGTTCTGACCTTCAGGGAACAGCTGCCACATTAGGGGAGGAAAGTGAGAACTAAACCCCTGCAATAATTTGCAGGGAAGAAGACATTGAGGAATTTGGGTGAACAGGGACTTTGGAGAGGCCATGTCCTTCAAGTGGCAGGTGTGTCTGATGGGTCTTTGAAGTTTTGCATATTTGGGTCCAAAACCAGTGTTACTTTTATTCTTCCTGGTGGTCCCTGGAATCCAAAGAGTCTTCTGGTCACTGATTCACATGCTGGACTTGGACAGACCATTGGGCCACATCTCACTATGGAATGGGGATCAAGAAATAAAATTCCAGGGGGCGCCTGCGTGGCACAGCGGTTAAGCGTCTGCCTTCGGCTCAGGGCGTGATCCGGGTGTTATGGGATCAAGCCCCACATCAGGCTCCTCCGCTATGAGCCTGCTTCTTCCTCTCCCACTCCCCCTGCTTGTGTTCCCTCTCTCGCTGGCTGTCTCTATCTCTGTCGAATAAATAAATAAAATCTTTAAAAAAAAAAAAAGAAATGAAATTCCAAAATTGAGAGAAGTTGCAGGGCTGGGCAGATGCCCCGGTGGAGGGGAAGGAATTAAGGGCACCAGGAAGGGGGAGACTTGTGGGAAAGAATCTACAGGGAGATGAGGGGAACTCGGTAGAGGTAGGTCTCCGTCTTTGGTGGTCTTAGTAAAATCAAGGGTGAGTCCCCAAGTGTACAGCAGCACGTACAATACAATCATTTGCGTTACTATTGTCTTACAGTCCATTGGGGAAATCTATTTAAGGGATCCTTTTTATGCTTATGGATGGGTAAGCAGCACTGGGGTAGGCTATGGCAATCATCAGCTCCGGAGTTTTGGAGGAGACTCAGGAAAAAGAATGCCCAGGGATCATCAGGTTTGTCTGCTACACCTGTTTCCATCTGTTTTCCTCCACAAAGTTTATGTGGATCCCACATACCAAACTGCACCTGCCACACTGGCAAATTGAGTAAGTGCCACGGGTAATTTCTTTCTTGAAGGGATAAGAAATGATTGAGCCAGTGCCATGGGAGTGAGATGCAAGAGCAGCACTTACAGCGCTTTTCTCCATCTTGTCTCTCTGCTCCCTCTGAACCTTGTCTCTCTGCTCCCTCTGATCATCAGCCTTCCACACACGTACCAGTGCAAAATCGCCTTTAGGCTCTATGGAGGTTTATAATTTTTTATAATTCCTGTAAGTCATGTTTCTTTCTTGCTACTCTAATTCTTCCAGGGTTGAGTTTTGAGGAGCTTGTCAGCAGCCTAGTTCAACATCCTGGATCGTTTGTCTGGTTTTGATGCTGTGAGAACAGGGGGGCTGTGAGGTTCTGACAGGAGACCTGGAGGTCAGCAATGAGGAAGTCGTGGCCAGCTACAGGGGAGGTCAGAGGCCGTCCCAGAAGCACTCCACAAGAAGCCGGATCAAACCAGACCAGCCAAGATGGCAGGTGCCATGACAGGAAACCCCTGACCAAATTAGGAAGAAAAATTGGGAAACCCTGCTTCCCACCCCAAGTAGTAAAGATTCTGCCACCTAGTTAACAACTGTCAATAAAAGATAGAAACCCAATCCTCAGGCGCGCAGCTCCCTCTTGCTGTAGCTTTTCCTGTCACTCTTGCTTTCCCTCTCTCTCTCCCTCTCTTCAGGACTGGCTGGATTGAGGCCCCACAGCCTGGTGTCTCCCCAGTTCACCGGGCAACAGTATGTTACAAAGAAAACCAGGCTCCAGATGGCGTCACTTAGGTTAAGACCCCAACCCAGTAAGACAAGATTTACTACCTAATCCAACTGCAGTTTCAACCTCCCAGAAATGTCACCTTTAACCAGTCAACGTGGAATTTCCTGGTCAATCCTAGGAACTTCACTGATAGACCCCTCTTTCCCCCTAGGAAGGCAACCTTGCCTAACTATGCAGTTCTTGCTCAAAAATTCCTTTCTTCTTTTATCTTTATGCCATCTGTCTTTAAAAACCTTTGTTCTGTGTAAACTCAGCGGAGTTCCCCTGCCCTTGCTAGATGGGATGCTGCCTGATTCGTGAATTATTTAATAAAGCCAATTAGATCTTCAAATTTCACGGGCTGAATTTGGTATTTTTAACAGATTTGGTGCAGCATAGGGATCCAAAGTGAACTTCTGACGGCTTTCAGGGACAATGAGAAACAGGCATGGTGCCTTTTGAGCTCAGTCTTTCTTGCCCTTTCCAAGGACTATTGGTAAGCCTCTCTTGGTTTGAGGTCCCCTCTTTTTTGCGTTCGAGCTACTTACCTAATTGGCTTCCCAGTCCTGGGGTAACGGGGGTAGTCTAGACTGACAGGAGGCTCTGAGAGAGCCGCAGTCCTTAGTCCTTGGTTCAGTCCACTCCACTGTTCCATGTTGGATTCCTTTCCCCGTTTCCAGTCCACAGTTTCCATTTACTAGGATTTGCTGGTTGGTCCTTTATTTCCTGTCCACTCCCCATTTACTGGAGTCTACTGGTTTAGTCCACGCTGGGAATTGATGGTGGTATACAGGGCCTTCTCTTTGCCAGTAACATCTTTGGTTCCTGCTAGTGTGTTGAGGTGCCCTTGTTTGTCTTGTTTTGTGTGAAGGAAGGCTTAGTTCAAAGAATTCTGAGATTCTAAAGAGTCAAGCGCGCCACCTTCTGGCCAGCCTGCTTACATTATGTCTAAAAACTATGGTGCCAGGAGCTGTGGATATCTATAGAAATGGCAACTCGGAATTACAATAGCCATGGTGGGGAACATTGCAAGTAGATAAGATAACTTAAGTGTATTAAAAGTCAGGGTTTTCAAATTAAACAGAATGGGACACCTGTTTTAATTGGCAGGCAAAAGCCTCCAGAAGCCTTCCAACTCATTGAAAGATTCATTGCAAAAGGCTCATGGAAAATTAAACAAAAGACTATAACACTGATGTAACTGCTATTTTTCCCCTCTTTCCTCCTTTGAGTACTCATTCTACTAATCCTCTGCATTGTTTTTCCACTCAGAAAAGACTACAAAAGTGTAAACAAAAGTCCTCCCAAGTTGATGGCCTCATAGACACTTCCTTACCTACCTTCAAAGGAGGGCCCCATACGGGCCCCTCCCAGAGTTGGTGAAAACGAGGGATTTTCTGGTAACCTGCTATTTTATTCCTTTAAACAGACAAGGGGAAACTCTGGCAGATACTAGAGCCTACAGAGGGGATCCTGGAAAAACTGGCAGAAGCCAGTAAAGGGTGAAAATTCTTAACCAGAATCAGTTCTGAATTTCTATCTACAGGGCCCAATTGAGAGAGGAAAAATAAAATTTCATATTGTCCCTTTCGTTTCAAATCCAAACCCATTGTATGATCCTTTCTCTCCCTGGGATAGCTGTTGTCTTGTTTGTCTCACTTTGCATTACTGGGCTAGGCTTTTTGTCTGCCTGGAGCATGGAAGTTGTTGGTTCTTTGTTTTGGGTCTCGGTGAGAGTGACTTTGGATTTTGGAAAGCTAATATCCTTTGCACCCTCTTTGGGGACCCAGCTTACACCCAAGTGGGGTTATTCAATACTGCCAGAAATACTTAAAATTAAAACTCTGTACCCAGAGGGAAAGAAAGAAAGCTGATAATGTAGTTGGATAGGTGGCTCAGCCTAAGTTGTCATTTAACTTAAAACCCAAATCTTTGAGGCAGTCCCAGCGAACTGTCCTTATCTTACATAGCTTTTGCAAAACAAAAGTTAGTTTTAGAGGCGATTCGGAATTCACCTATTCCCTTACTAATCCCCAAACCTCTCCTGTTTATCTCAAGAAGACTTATTGAATTCGCCTTAAAAAAACGTCCTGGGACGCCTGGGTGTCTCAGTGAGTTAAGCATCTGCCTTTGGCTCAGGTCATGATCCCAGGGTCCTGGGATTGAGTCCCGCATCTGGGCTCCTAGCTAAGCCGGGAGCCTGCTTCTCCCTCTGCATCTGCTGCTCCCCCTGCTTGTGCTCTCTCTCCCTCTCTGACAAATAAACAAAATCTTAAAAAACAAACAAACAAAACCCCCAAAACCCTTCTTGGAGAAACTTAGATTCTTTCTCTGTCCCTTGAAGTTATACATCTTTCCACGTCTTTGAAATGTAAACACAGCCCACAATCCCCTGAGACTAGAGGCTGGAGAAAAGGGAAAGCGGCCACGTAAAAATACAAACTGCTAGAAGGGACCTTATGCCCAAAGGTCTAGCACAGTCTCCTTAAGATTAATTTCAGGGACAAATACACATCTTAACATCTCTACAAATATTAGTAACTATAGGGTTTTTGCTCCCATCTGTGTGTGTTTGTGTGTATGTGGAGAGAGAGAGAGAGAGAGAGAGAGAGAGTAATGTCAAATATTTTTCTACCTCTGGATGGTATTGTTGAAATTAATTTGTGAAAGAGCTCTATTTACTTGGTTTGAAGGCACGTGCTTGTAAGGATTGGACATTCTAAAACTCAAAAAAGAAGAAAGAAAGAAAGAAAGAAAGAAAGAAAGAAAGAAAGAAAGAAAGAAAGAAAGAAAGAAAGAAAGAAAGAAAGAAAGAAAGAAAGAAAGAAAAAGAAAGAAAGAAAGAAAGAAAGAAAGAAACTGGGGCAGTTGGTTAAGTGTCGGGCTCTTGATTTCATCTCCGGTCTTGATCTCAAGGTTGTGAGAACAGCCCTGCCTCAGGTTCCTTGCGTGGAGCCTGCTTGGGAATCTCTCTCTCCCCCTCCCCCCTGACTTTCCCCTACTTCCTCTCTACAAAAAAAAAAAGAAAGAAAAGGAAAAGAAACTAACCTAAGTATTTTTAAAGTTTATATGATCTGGGAAAATATTAAATTATAAAATCTAGTTTAAGGTTGATGGTTTAATTAAAACAGACACATCTTTAGAGTTATCAGCATTAAATATGAAACTTTTATTCTACTGGAGTTTACTAGCCAAATAAATTCATGTTGTGTCTGCTTCAGTAGTTTTCCCCAATCTTTTTGGTAACCTAAAACCTTACCGTTTTGCTAAGAGAGGTTAAATAGTAGGTTAAATTCATTAAATATCTAGATCATTTCCAAATAAGACAAAATATTAGAACATTAATTACTAAATAATAGGTTTATCTACTTTTGGCTTCTTATTACACAGAAACTAAAAGATACTTAAATGTGTTAGTGCCACATTAGAAAATTTAAAAGGGCAAGTGCTTCTAGAAATTATAAAATATAAATTTGCAAATCTAGGGAAACTCGTGATGCAGGCAGGCTGGGTCCGAGGACCCAGGGAGGGTCCCACAGGACCAACCTAGAGGGTCCTTGGCTTCATGCAGGACAGAAATGAAACACAAGCCAGAGAAAGTGAAAACAAAGTGTACTGAATAGCGTGAGTGACAGGTGGAGAATAGTAGACCCAATGGCTAAAAGACTGGGAAAGAAAGGAGAGTAAGTCTCCTTGTTGCTTGAGGCAAGGCGTTTACCTTGGAAAGGGTCTAGGGTTGTGTTTCTTCAGGAATCCCTGGGAGATCCAGTCCAAGTGTCACCAGAGTGTCAGGGGAACAGCAGGTGTTACTGCATAACTTAAGGAAGGTAGGGATATTGATGCCAGTGTTAACAAGTTCTGTTTGTATAGATTTCTCTCAGCCTCAACTTCCTATCTCTGGTAACGAGAACGTTTCTTTCCTCCTGTAAAGGGATGGCATCTTTCACATGGGAGTTTTATCTCCTGCTTTTCGGAAAAAGGGAGGTCAGCGCACCCTTCTTGCATGTGCTGTTTTTGAAATATACCTTTAGCTCAAAATAACCCTTACGCCAAAGTGGCACGTTTTGGGGTAGAGTATTTGGCTACATTCAAAATCTCCACTGGTGGCACCCGGATCTTGGACTTCCCAACCTCCAGAACTGTGAGAAATAACTTGCCGTTGTTTAAGCCACCCAGGCTGTGGTATTTTCTTACAGGGGCCTGAGCATGCTAATATACCCATCCACAGTGCCAGGGGTTGGTAATTGACAATTTCCGTAATTTTTGTTTCTGCTTCCAATTTAAGACCAACTAGAGAAAGCCAGATGTGCAATGCACCCCAACCACTCTCACAGGATGCCTAAATTCTAGTTTGTGTGAAAATTAATAAAGGAAACCTCACTAAAATAGTTGGGAGGCCAGAAGGGGGAGCCATACCACTCAACATCAATTACAGGAAGACTTGTCAATGGTAGACCCCAACAGAAGAATTCTCAACAGGAAAGAATCATCCATGAGCCCCCAAAGGAAAAAGAATGTAGATTGTATCCCCTACAAGAAATCGATTACCCCCCAGCAACTCAGCCCATGAGAAACCTTCATCACCCTGAACTCTTGCTTTTTCTTCAGTGGATTTTTGTTCAAAACCACCCCTCCCAACTTCCTCCTTCTCCTCCATAAATGACATTCGCCACCTTTGTTTATTCAGCTTGCCTATGGTTTTGCCATAGCATGCATGTCCTGGATTGCAATTCTCTGCTATTCCCAAATAAGCCCATGTTTTTGCTGGGAAAATAACTTATTTTTAAAGTTAACATCTGCCTATGCCTTACCCATGCCAACAACTCCTATCGTGGTACACCTGAAGCCTTCCCATTTTTGTACTATAAAGCTCTCCCACTCCTCTGCCTTCCTTTCAGTCTCTGCAAAAACGCAAGCTGCAAGCTCTGAAAAAATACATTTCTTTTTGTTTTGGGTCTTTGCTTATTTCCGGGAGTGTCACTGTGGGATTGGCAAGGGCTCCCTCCTTGACTAAACTTTAGTCAAGCTCCTCTGAGCCCTCGAGTAGTCCTAGTTCTCGGCCTTCCAAGTCCAGTTCCAGCAAGAATCCCCCCACCCTTAATATCTAAACAAGTTTCTGTTAGTAATTTTCCAATCACTGACGCCCTTTCTCTTACCTTTGGCTAGAAATCCACAGTTGTCTTTGCTGTATTTGGAAGTTGCCCTCAGTTTTATATTGAAGTCTCTTTCCTCTACTGCAGTATCTAAAGCAAAAACTCTGCCTTGCATTTTTACCAGGTGTCTGCGCATTCCCTTACAGGCCGATGCCAGGTCTTTCCACGCAGGCTGTCAGCGAGTCCAAGCTCGTTCTGCTCCCCCCATGCCAGGCCAGTAAGTCAAGAGGCAAGATGTTGGGGGCGGAGTGGGGATTTTATTCAGAAAGCCAGCAAACCAAGAAGATGGACTGTTAGCCCAAAGAACCATTTCCTCTTGGCAGGAAATTGAAGTTTCTTTTGTGTTACCAAAGAGGGAAGCAGGAGGGGGTCAAAAGCTGGCTGATGTCTGTCTGTAGACATCTGAGGAAGGTCATGTAAGTTTTTTGTCCTTGGTCAGTTGATCTTTGTGTACAGGAATCTGGTCATGTCAATCCTGTAAATCTTAAAGACAGCATGGTCATTTCTGTGCCTACTTCCTTATCTCTTCTGGTGAGATAGATTTCAGGTAAAAAGCAATTTTTGCAAAACTTAGCTGTCAGATGCCTACCCGCAGAGCTAAGCAAGCACATATTTCTACACTCTAGGTCATAGCAGCGGGGGAGACAGAAGCAATATAAAGTAGGATATGCTGGTTCTCTCTGTTACAAGGCTGGTCAGATTCCCCAGAAAGTACTTCTTCACTCCCACCTGGACAATGAGTCTGGCTGCCAGCATTCGGGTAATAGGGCCTGGATCAAGCATTCACATTCAGTCGCTACATTGTCACCTAATCCCTGTTGCCATGTCCTCTACTGGCCTGACTGGCCACAGACCCTTGCTTTAACGTCTCCAGAGGGGAACCCTACAATAAATGTTTCGTGATAGGAGCAATAGAATAGAATCTACTTTTAATGTTCAAATAAATAGCCTTTCATTTGAGTTTCCCAGGCTGGAACACCAATAGTGGTAAAAACAGTAAGAAGGGTTGGTTTGCAGTCACCTGTTGTCTCTAGTTCCATAAATTCAGTTTCTTTCGGATATTGGATAGCTTCGAAATTTAATTTTTAAAAAAGATTTATCTGTTTTCGAGAGTGCACATGCGGGGGGTGGGTAGGGGTGGCGGAGCACAGAGGGAGACCCAGAGATAGTCCAAGGCGCTCTGCCCTTAGCTGGGAGTCCACTCCGGGCTGGAGCCCACCACCCACAGATCGAGACCTGAGGTGAAACAAAGTGTCCAGTGCTTAACCAACCACGCCACCAGGCACCTCTGGATAACTTCAAATTTTAATTGAAATCCTATATCGTAAAGATAAGTGACTGGATTGGAAAGGAACGCGTTTCCTTTGTATTTCTAAATGTTCTACTCTCCACCTCTCCACTCTGAAAGGCATTATTTGAAGAAAGGTACAGAGGCGTCAGCAGATGGCCAGCCAGGCTCCCCGCTGGCCAAAAGGGCAGAACCCGCGCCCGCCGCCGCCGCGGGGGGCGGGGGGGTGGTCGCGGGGTTGGGAGGGAAAGAGGGAGAGGCAGACGTCACTTCCCCCACGGCCACCCGCAGGCTGGTTGGCGGGCTGAACTTCTCGGGAGGAGGGAGGAGAGGACGAGGGCAGGGGCGGGGCATGGGCCGGAGGGAAAGGCCACTCCCATGACGTCACAGGTAGGAGGTGTCCTATGTAAATATGGCAGCGCAGGGGCTGCTGCCTCGGCCCCCGCCGCCTACATACAATCTCATCTGCGTGCGGCGGGAAGGAGTGCGGTGGTGTCTTTGGAAGGTGCGCGTGGCGTATGTGTGTAAGGCGTAGGGAGGCTCAGGGTGTCCGGGAGGCAAGTGAGCGTGTGTGTAACAGTGCAATGCGTGTGAGGGTGGTGTGGGGCGGAGGCAGGGCCAGTCATACTTACCTGGCAGGGGAGATACCATGATCATGTAGGTGGTTTTCCCAGGGCGAGGCTCGTCCATTGCACTTCGGATGTGTTGACCCCTGCGATTTCCCCAAATGTGGGAAACTCGACTGCATAATTTGTGGTAGTGGGGGACTGCGTTCGCGCTTTCCCCTGGTGTGCTTCGGTAGGAAAAATAGGAATCTCTACTTTATAATACTGTGCGAAGTGAAATACTGTTTGTTGGTTTTTCAATGAGGTTTTCGGGTTGTAAGAAGTGTGACTGATGGCGCTTTTGGTTTTAGCTGTGTGGGTTTGGGGTGGTTTTTGTTGTGTTTGTGAAAATCCCACGTTGTAAGCTGCGTTTTACTAACTTGTGGCGTTCGCGGAGCGGGAGTGAGCTTACTTCCAAGTGCGAAGTGGAAGAACATGCTTGGGACGTGCAAGTTTTGTTTAGTTGAAGATCTAATGCGGCTATTTTATTCCAGGAAGCCGCTTTGATACACGGATCGTGTACATACAGTCCACGCAAGTCGGAAGCACAGTCACACCTGAATCTTGGCTGAATGCCCTGTGATCCTCCCAGGAACATGCAATAGCGAGAGTTTTGGCAGTTTCTCATCTGCTGATCTAGTGAGAGGTGCGACTAGGCTATCTCCTGTCCTTTAAATATCTAATTGCCCTTCAGACTTCATGTTTTAAGCGTTTGCTGCCTTGTTTCATGTCTTGCTTTTACACCTTACAACCATTACTAGCTAATTCCCAGGTTACCACTCACCCATCCTTCCTGCCCCAAATTAGCTTCTTCGTATTTTTGGCTTCGGTTCCCTCTTCCTCCCACCTCTTCTCTCGGGCTCTCTTAATACCTTCATATACAGAAAAAGAGTAGCTAGCGCTCTCTCAACTTCCAGTTTGCACTTGCCACGCTTCAGTAGCCTGGCAAATTAGGAAGCTTCCTTAATATTCCTTCTGAAATGGCAGTAGGAATTGTAGTTAACTTTTTTTTAACTGTCAGAAGTAATTTTAGATTTTCCTTATCTGAAAATGCCCTTACATTGAGCTACAGCTTATTAAGAAAACAACCAGGTGCAGTGTTGGCAGTTGTGGGCAGTTGGTTTGCCGATCTCTTTCCCGGTATGTGTTTTCTTACCTTGCTCGCTTCTGATCGGTAATGTCCTGGCAAACAGAAACTACTTGGCCAAATAAAGGCAGGGCCACAGCGGGAAGAACTGTCACACGTCCCTAGGGGTTGGCTACCTTGGGAACAGCTTTCAGATCTGTTCAGCCCAGAAGCTACTGAGGATCACGCGGGAGACTAGGGGTGGAGGGTGGAGTCGGGGAAGGGGTGGTACACAAGGGTAAGTCCAAAGAAAACCAACTAAAAAGCACAGAATGCCTATCGAGTATTCAGGCCATTGAAAATAGAAGTCCTACCCTATAACTGATCTAGCTTGATGAAGAAGAGGCGTGAACTTCTCCCCAGCAGCAGGATAAACAAATATAAAATGGCAGAACAAAGGGGCTCTTGGGTGGCTCAGTCGGTTGAGGGTCGGACTCTTGATTTCGGCTCAGGTCATGATCTCAGGGTCCTGGGATCGAACCACATGCTTAGCGGGGAGTCTGCTTAGAGATTCTCTCTCTCTGTCCCTCCCCCCCTCCCCCATGCTCACTCTCTCGCTCTAAAATAAATAAATCTTTAAAAAAAAGTGAACCAAAACTGATATCAACTTCCAGTGCCGTACTGATGAGAAAGCTTGTGTTTCTAGACTGTTTAGTTGATTTCCCCAGTCTCATTTGTCAGCACTGCTATGCTCCCTGATGAGAGTGTTTTCTGACCAGAGAAGACCAATACAGTGCTTGCATATTGGTTTCCAAGTCTATCAAACACTCAGGTTATTACAGACATATTAGGTTCGATCTGTGGTTAGGAGCAAAACCTCTGGGAGGCCTCCCTTCCAGTCCTGGCTCCACCATTTGCCTTTTGTTTGACTTTGGGCCACCTCCTTCTGTTGCTAGACCAATTTTGCAAATGTCATATGAAAGTAATAACATTAAGTACCTCATAAGGAATTGTTGCATAGATTGAGACAACCTAGTAATACATTTAGCATAGAGTGTGGTTTATATTAAATATGTCCTAATAGAAAACTACCCCCAAATAAGTTTATGTCCCCTTAATTATGAAGTATAAAGAAAAATGTGTAGACTTCTGCTTCGGACTTCTGTAACATTTGAATGAATTTTGCATTTGTGAGTGTAACATCCATTCACAAAATAAATTAGTATTAAAAAATTAAAACTTAAATTTATAAAACATGTGCCTACAAAAGGGACTTGTTTATAACAGTCCCCAAACTGGAAACACAATCTTTTTTTTTTTTTTTTTTTGAAGAGAGGGAGAGATGCGGTGGGAGGGGCAGAGGGAGAGGGAGAGAGAGAATCCCAAGCAGACTCCACACCCAGCATGGAGCCTGATCTCACAACCCTGATAGCATGACCTGAGCTGAAATCAAGAATCAGACCCTTAACTGACTGAGCCACGCAGGCACCCCTGGAAATGTAATCAAATGTCCATCAAAAGGTGAATGGATATAATTGTGGTATATTCATTCAAAGGAGTACTACTCTTCAGTGAAATGGAACAGATTCCTGCTATGTGGCAACGATAAGGATGAATCTCAAGAACACCATGCTCAGTGATGAAAAGAGTACATACTATGTGGTCCATTTATGTGAATTTCTAGGACAGGCAAAACAGATTCATAGTGACAAAACTAAATCATCAATTGCCTGGGACAGGGGTGGTATGGGGATTGACTGCAAAGGGGCACAAGAAGACATTTTGGAGCAATGGAAATGTTCTTTTTTCTAGAACAAGGTAGTGGTTACATGCGTGCATCCACTTGTCAAAAGTCATCAAACTTGAAATGGATGCCTTGTATTATTTACAAATTACACCTTAAGAAATTTGATTTTAGGGGCGCCTGAGTGGCTCAGTCATTAAGCCCTGCCTTCAGCTCAGATCATGATCCCAGGGTCCTGGGTTTGGGCTCCCCGCGGAGCAGGGAGCCCGCTTCTCCCTCTCCCACTCCCTGTGCTTGTGTTCCCTCTCTCACTGTCTGTCTGTCAAATAAATAAATAAAAGCTTTTTTAAAAAAATTTGATTTTAAAAATAAGAAATCATTCCAATTTTAGTGTCTTACTTTAATTATTATTCTTATTTTTAACCTTGGAGGGTTCTTTTAGAAAAGTATCTCTCATATGGTGAACAATTTGATTGGACATTCAAGAATTCCTTCGTACTTGTTTTGTATCTTTTTCTTCACTTAAATTCATGCCCTATCAAATTGAATACTTTCAAATAAAAATAGACTCTATAAGAGCTCAATTTTATAAAAGCATATTTATAAATAGATCCTTCTCATTGTAAAATACCAAATATAACTCTGATTAATAATTACTTAATGTATACAAAGTTATTTTTGATCTTAAGATCTTTCCGAATTTTACTATACATATTTTCTGCATCATTTGAATTTTACCATTTGTATAATACACATGTATAACTTTTGCAAAACGTTAGAATAACTTAAAAATAGATTTGAAGAGGGGCGCTTGGGTGGCTCAGTCGTTCGTTAAGCGTCTGCCTTCGGCTCAGGCCGTGATCCCAGCCGTGATCCCAGGTCCTGTGGGATCGAGCCCCGCATGGGGCTCCCTGCTCTGCTGGGAGCCTGCTTCTTCCTCTCCCACTCCCCGAGCTTGTGTTCCGTCTCTCCCTGGCTGTCTCTCTGTCAAATAAATAAATAAAATCTTAAAAAAATATATATTTGAAGAAAAACATGTAAAGATGTTAGAGTAGTTAATTCCAGGTGATGGGAATCTTCTTCTTTATGTATTTTTCTTTTCTTTCTTTTCTTTTTTTTTTTTTTTAAGATTTTATTTATTTATTTGACAGAGAGAGAGAGACAGCCAGCCCTGGGATCAGGCACTTAGCCAAAGGCAGACACTTAACGACCGAGCCACCGAGGTGCCCCCTTTATGTATTCTTCATATATTTGTTTGTTTTATAAATGCTCCATGCCTAAGGTAGGACTTGAACTCACAACCCGGAGACCAAGAGTCACATGCTCTGTCTACTAAGCCAGCTAGATGCCCCTATCTTTCATATTTTTAAATTTTAAAAAATTGAATGTCCTCTAAATGAAAGAACAGAATAGATGTGTGGAGTAGGTGAGAGGAAAACAGAGAGGGGAGGAAAAACCTGGTTCTGGAAGAAAGTGTGTTTAAGTTGGAGCGTTTGCAGGAGCAGCTGTTGGGAGGCAGGGGGGTCATATGGTATTTAAGATAGTTTTATGCCTGTTGCATGAATCCTCCTACGTGTGTTTGTTTGTTTGTTTCAAAAGAAATACACAGACTTAAATTTCTCGTCCAGCATTTTTACCATTTTTTTAAATTAGGAGTATAAACATAGTGGTTCTGAGCCTATCTTCTGGAGCCAGGCTGTCTTCGGTTCAAATTTCTGCTTTCAAATCGCGCTCACTGGCTGAGTGACTGGACAGGTTAGTTAACCTTTCCGTAGGTCAGTGTTCTCAGATTGAAAATGAGGACAGTGATTGGAGACGGGCCTGTTGAAAGGAGTCAGTAAGCGCATTTAAATTTGTAGACTCTGCTTGGGACACGGCACTTTGCGTATAATCATTGACTGGTAGGTCTTGTATTTGGGGCGCAACACCGCCTAGAGACTGGATGTGATGAAAACTGATTTTATTTAAGTTACACCAGTGATACTTTCCAGTGGCTGTGGACCCTCCCAGGGAGAGTGAAGTAACGCTTTCTGACCAACTGGAATCTCCCGGGCTGGGAGCATCTCGGAGTTTATTTGCTCGTCTGATCAGCAAAAGGGGAATAAGCATTCAAGTCCTTGCTTCAAAACTAGGCCAGTTCACTTCCAATTTAGGTCTCTGAACCATCGACCTCAGAACCGAAACCACCTCCAGTGACTGAGCGGCCGCAGCACAACCTGCTTCCCAGACAGTGGGTGCAATTTCAGGACGCGCGGCGGGACCCCCCTCGCGGTGCAGGATTGAGTGGCCGCCGCCGCCTTTTATCCCGAGGCCGGAGGAGCACCCCGACGAGGGGCGGCACTGGCCCGGTGCCCCCTATGTGTCCGTGGGGAGTGTGGGGGGGCGCCACTCTGAGACGCGGGCTTCTGGGTCCCCGATTCCTGAGGAGGAGGCGGCGGGGCACGCGGCTGCGAGGCGCCCAAACGGGGCGGGGGCGGGAGCGGGAAGGCAGGTGCCACTTGAAGAGTAAAAAAACCACCCTATGCCAGTTAAAGGGAAAGGTCCCACCGAGATTTGAACTCGGATCGCTGGATTCAGAGTCCAGAGTGCTCACCATTACACCATGGAACCCCTGCGGGAAGGGCGCCCCATCCCTCGCCAGAGGTGTGTGAGTACTGTGTTAGCGTCCAAATGCCACCGATAATCCCAAGTATTTTTGCTACGGACGCGTCAAGCCTGGAGTACAGTTGACCTGCGTGGGTGGTCGTCCATCTTGCTTTTCTCTGCCCGCCTCCTTTGATTGACTTCTGTCTTGTCGCTTTCCCCTCAGAAAATAAAGTAAATCCACTCTGGGTCTAGGGTTAGGGAAGAGCTCATGACCCACATATTCTGCCCCAGTTTTATCCAGAGTTTCCCGTCCAGAGGTGAAATTTCTGCAAATAGTACAGGTATTTTCCTTTTCCTTGCCTTCACATTTTCCGCGTTGCTCAGAGAAGGCAGATGATTGTCAGGACAAGACTCGGGACTGCCTGGGTCCCTTGGTCGCATAGCACCCATCACACTCCAAAGTCACCACTGACTCCTACATGTAATAAGTAAAGGTGTGTCAGCAGTGGGGTAGGATTGGGAGGCAGGGGAATTTTCCTCTTCTTTTTCATACACTTCTGGGTTTTGTGGTTGCTGTTGTCGTAACCTTTTCTCGTATTTCTGTCTTTGTTAGATCTACAATACAAAGTAACCAGCCATGTTTAAGGTTTACATCAAACACTCAGACAAACCAAACCAAACTCACTTGTGTTGACTCAAAATCAACCACAATACCATTGAGGCCACAAGGCAGGGCTCTGACTCTTAGTCACAGGCTGTTTTCTAGAATTTGGCCAAGTCAGTTCCATTCCAGTTTCTCAATATATCATGACCTGGACACTGCATGTTTTTAAAAAAATGAACATATCATCAGTGCACCCAAGGGCACCCAGTACTGGGCCACAGGGTATGTGTACCCAAGGTGTCTTACAGTGTGTACGGAACTTATGTACACAAAATACCACCACAGTAAATATTTACACACCTAATAGATATAAATCCACATTACATCTCAAAATAACAATCTGTGTATTTCATTTCCCCTTTACCTCTTTATTTTATCCCAAAGCCACTCCTTCCCTTAATACACGGAACAGAAAAAATCGACATTGAAAGAAAAAAGCCGCTGGCTGAAAAACAGAGTCGGAAAGAAGCCCAGTGCTCTGGAAGAGGTATTTTCTTCCTAGAGACTGGATGAGACTTGAATGGAGGAAGGAGGCAAAGGGCTACTTTGTTATGAAGAGGAAGATGTTCTCAAAGTTTGAGGAGGGGATGAAGCTTCCTTCTGGAAAACGAAAAAATTGAGCGGGAACTAACATCCCGAAGTATTCTTCCAGGAGAACTTTAAGTGAGTCAAGGTTTATGACTGCAAGGAACAGAAATGGACTCTGGCTGTTTCAAAAGAAAAGAAATCTGTTGAAAGGATGTCGAGAGATCACAGAAGGGCCAGGCAACCCAGAGAACCAGGCTCTGACATGGAGCGGGGAGAGAAATAAATGAGGTTGGAAATGCAGTGGATGGAGAGACTGTCCTTGTGGGGTTTGAGAGCCCAAGGTGAGAGGTGGGGATGGGAGGGAGGTGCTGTTGTGAACAGAACGACCCACGACCCCCCCCCCCCCAATGTAAGTCCTCCTCCTCCTCTGTCTGCTCCTCTCCTGCCTCTTCTCTCTACTCCTCGTCCCATTCTGCTGCTGGGCCTCTCATCTCTCCCATCTCTCCTCAGCCCCTTGCCCCAGCCCGTGTCGCCCCCTTATTGAGGCTGACCTATACTTGGAAGCAAGGGTTGGCAGGGTTTCTTGCTCCAGCATCAGTGGTGGGCGACTTCAAATGAGAGGAGTGACCGGGTTTTGTGCCAGTGGTAGTTGATCCTGATCTGCATGCCTGCACCGCGGAGGGAACCTGGAGTCTCTTGCCCCGCCCTGCACAAGTTGGAGATTGGGGCCATATTAGGTCAGATTTTCCAGAGGCAGCTAAGAGTTGCTGGGATTCCAGTTTGCGGTCAGATCAGGACTATAGAATGAAGGGGACATTCTGGACATAGAAAAAAGACAAAGAGACACAATATTACGTCTCTTTATCACCCTTAGAAAGGTTCTCTCCGTGAAAATGGGGATAGGTAATTGAAACAGTTGTTTCTCCAAGCACGTGAGATGAAAGTTGGAAAAACTGGCTTAGTTGCTTAATTGATTGTGTACTCAGATTGAATCTGAGGGTATCTAAAATGTGGACTTCACTGACGAAGTTTCTAAGATCTGAAGGTGATGAGGATGCTATTATGAAACCTTGGATCTTTTCCACCTTCCATTTTTTCCCCTCCATTTTGCCTGATTTTGTGGGCCTGGGCCTGGGCTTAAATATACGTGTAACTAAGGGAAGCAATGTCAATGCAAAAGACATGATATTCATACCATGAAATTGATAGTGCTTATTCCAAAATGTACTTTCACTTCCCATTATGTAGCCAGATTAAGTGAACACAACCTGATTACTAAGTCTTGTATTAGTCTGCTTGGGCTGCAGTAACAAGATACCACAGGCTGGTGGCTTAAACAACAGACACTTATTTTCTCATGGTTTCGGAGGCCAGGAAACCAGAGTTGGCTTCTGATGGGACTTCTTTCTGGCATTTGGAGAAGGCTGCCCTCTTACTGTGCCCTTGAATGGCCTTTTCTCTGTGCATGGAGAGAGATCTCTGGTGTCTCTTCCTCTTCTTATATGGACACCCGTTCTATTAGATTCGGGCCCTGTTCTTTTTTTTTTTTTTTTTAAAGATTTTATTTATTTATTTGACAGAGACAGAGACAGCCAGCGAGAGAGGGAACACAAGCAGGGGGAGTGGGAGAGGAAGAAGCAGGCTCATAGCGGAGGAGCCTGATGTGGGGATCGATCCCATAACGCCGGGATCACGCCCTGAGCCGAAGGCAGACGCTTAACCGCTGTGCCACCCAGGCACCCCGGGGCCCTGTTCTTATTACCCCATTTAACCATAATTACCTCCTTAAAGGGCCTACCTCCAAAAACAGTCACATTGAGGGTTAGGGCTTCAACATATGAATTCAGGGTGAGGGTGGGCAACACAAGTCAGTCCATAACACCAAACAACAGGGACAGTCCTATGATTCTTCACCTGTCAGATCCAATGGCTTGGTGATGGGGCGAAGTGTTAGGAAGGCTGCTGATATTGCTGGTTCCGTGATTAGAAGAGCACACATGAGCTGGAAAGCATGGCCATACAGAAAAGAGCGTAGGTCAAACAATAGAGCAAAAGGCTGCAGGGACAGGAAGCAAAAGTTTTGCTAGGATCACTAGAGGTACTAGTGAATGGTACCACTCCTCTTTCTACCCTTTGATGGCTGGACCCATGAATCCTGGCTATGGGAGAGACAGCACCACGTACTGAATGCCAGTTCAGAGCATTACAGCCTCCTGAAGAATCTCGCTCAGCCCTTCAAGGTATTGCAAGCCAGCTGGCACTGTAACTGAGTCTTCAGAAGGCCGTTCCACTGGTGTCTCACGCCAGCTGCTTCCGGATGGTGAGGATCATAGTAGGACTGGTGAATTCCACAAGCGTGGCCTCACTGCTGCACTTTATATTCTGTGAAGTGACTTCCATGAGCAGAGGTGTATTAGTCGGCTTGGGCTGTCAGCACAAAACACCATAGACAGGTGGCTTAAACAACAATTTATTTTTTCACGGTTCTGGAAGCTAGAAGTCCAACATCATGGTGTTAGGTTTTGGGTGAAGACACTCTTCCTGAGCTGCCTTTTCTCTGTGTCCTCATATGGCCTTTCCTCTCTGCATAGGTGCACGCACGCGTGCACACACACACACAGAGAAAGCTAGCTCTGGTGTCTCTTCCTCTTCTTATAAGGACACCAGTCCTATTGGATTAGGGCCCCACCGGACCTCATACAACCTTAGTTATGACTTAAAGGCCCTGTCTCCAAGCAGTCACACTGGGAGTTGGGCATGCACATATGAATTTGGTGGTCGGGGAGGCACAATTCAGTTCGTAACCAGAAACAGTGCTGTGTGGAATGCTATCTGGGTGGATAAGGCATTCTGCAAGTGCATGGACAGTAGTTTTGGCAGAAGCATCGTGTGCAGGGAAGGCAAATCTGTGTTCAGTCTATTCCGGTAAGAACAAAAGACTGTGCCATCCATGGTGGAGATGGCCCAATAGAATTGATCGGCCACCAGGTAGCTGGCTGATCCCCTGGGCAATGGTGCTGTATTGGTGACTGAGTGTTGGTCTGTGCTCCTGGCAGACTGGGCACTCAGCAGCAGCTGTAGGCAGGTCAGCCTTGGTGAGTAGAGGTCCATGTTGCTGAACCTATGCATGACCTCCATCCCTGTCACCACGGCCACTTTGTTCATGAGCCCATTGGGTGATGACAGGGTGCGTAGCTGGGGAAAGAAGTTGACTGGTATCCACAGAACAGGTCTTCTTATCCACATGATTATTAAAATCCTCATGTTTACACTCATTCTGAGAAGTCTATCCATATACTTCCTTGTCACCGATTTTCCAAACATGTCCCTTCTGAGTAAAATGAACCACCAGGTATACTACTCAGAGTTCCACCCACTAGAAGGGTTGCCCTTCACCGCTGTCCTTCGGGGCTGTCCCAGAAAGCAGCTGTTGGGCTATGGCTGTCCACTTTTGGGTGGTGCCTGCATATCGTGCGGAACCAACTGTAAACGAGGCTCCAGTCCTCTCTTTCCGTGTAAATTGTAGGGAACTCCCCGTGAGGCCCTGGGTGTGAGAGAGGGTAGTGTGGCAGGAATGGGGACTGTGGGCATTTGTGCCAGTTCTTCATGTAACTTCCTTGTACCTTCAGGGCCTACTTGGGCCCTATTTCGTACGTACCATTTCTATCTGATGATGGAGTAAGCCAGTCTCATTATACTTGTCAGTTTGACAAAAATGTTCAAAGGTATCATATACATAGTCCCCCAAGTCCCTGCCTTTTCTCCGGGCTTGAGTAGGAGCATCCAAGGACATTTTGCACATCTCTACGGCCACGTCATGCCGTGGGCTATCAGTGCTGTTGTTACTACTGGAAATAGAGTTATTCGTGTCTTTAAATCCAATCAGATCAGGGGCGCCTGGGTGGCACAGCGGTTGGGCATCTGCCTTCGGCTCAGGGCGTGATCCCGGCGTTATGGGATCGAGCCCCACATCAGGCTCCTCCGCTATGAGCCTGCTTCTTCCTCTCCCACTCCCCCTGCTTGTGTTCCCTCTCTCCCTGGCTGTCTCTCTCTGTCAAATAAATAAATAAAATATTTAAAAATAAATAAATAAATAAATAAATCCAATCAGGTCAGAGAGCCAATTCCAGAAACCACAGAACCAATTAAAAGACAGTCTGAAGATTGTGCTCCTCTAGAGCAACTCCTGGCACCAGAAGGGCTTATGGGACTGTGGAGGCTTGATGAGTCCAGTCTGGTGAGGTACATGGTGGGCTGGAGACTCAGACAAGAGTTGGAGTTGGTGTCTAAAGGCAGTCTGCTGGCAGAGGTCCTTCTTGCTCGTTCTATTAAAGTCTTTGACTGGATGAGACCCAGCTGCAGTACGGGGAGTACTCCGCTTTCCTTAAAGTCCACTGATTGAAATGTTATTCTCATCCAAAAAACTCCTTCACAGAAACATCCAGACTACTCTTGGACCAAATATCTGGGCACCATGGCCCAGCCAGGTTGGACACATGAAATTAACCATCACAGTATATAATTTTCAAGGTGCATAAAATCAAAGGCAAGGAGAACATCTTGAAAGAAGCCTGAGGAAAAAAAAAACATCTTATCTACAGAATAACAAGAATTAGTATTACATCAGAATTCTCTTCAGAAACCAGACAAGCAAGAAGAGAGTGCAGTGAAATATTTAAAGTGTTGTAAGAAAATCCCCACCAACTAGAATTCTGTATCCTGTAAAAGTGTCCTTCAAAAGTGAAGGAGAAATAAAGATACTCAGACAAACAAAAATCGGGGAAATTGTTGCCAGTAAATCTGCCTTACAAGAAATGTTAAAAGAAGTTCTGCAGAGAAGAAAATGACATAGGTTAGAAACTCATATCTGCATAAAGAAAGGAAGAACACTAGAAAGAATAGAATGAGAAAGAATAAATGAAAATAAAGTGAGAAAGAATAAATGAAAATAAATAAAATCCTTTATTTTACTTATTGTTATTTGATCTAACAGATAACAATTTGTTCAAAATGATAATATAGCAAAAATATATTAGATGATTAGAGCTGTGGAGAAATTAAATGAACGGACAGCATTATAAGGGACAGTAGAGGGAATTGGGAATGCTCTGTTATGAGGACCTGCGCTACCTGTGAAGCATTATAGTGTTATTTGCAAGTTGACTTAGATTACTTAAATTACATTTGAAATTTGCAAACTACAGGGCAGTCACTAAAACATTTTAAAAGAAACATAATTGATATTCTAAGAGATAAGAAAACAGAATCATGTAAGATGCTCACTTAAAACCAGAGAAGGTGGAAAAAGAATAGAAGGAAAAAGGAACAGTGAACAAAGGCGATGAATAAAACCAGTTATAAATATGGTAGATATGAATTCAACTATATCAATAATCACTTTAAATGTGAACTGTCTAAATACATCAATTAAAAAACAGAGACCATCAGAGTGGTAAACAAGACCCAACTGTATGTTGTCTATCAGAAACTTACTTTAGGGCGCCTGGGTGTGTCGTCAGTTAAGTGTCTGCCTTTGGCTCAGGTCATGATCCCAGGGTCCTGGGATCAGGTCGAGTTCTGTGCCTTTCTCCCTGCTCAGCGGGGAGTCTGTTTCTCCCTCTACCTTTCCCCCCTGTTCCTGATCTCTCTCTCTCACGCTCTCTCTCTCAAATAAGAAAAAGAAAAAGAAACTTTAAATATAAAGACACAGATAAAAGTAAAGAGATAGAGAAAGGTAGACCATACTGATATTAATCAAAAGAAAACTGGAGTGGTTATATTAATTTCAGTCAGAATATACTTCAGAGCAAGAAAAATTATAAGGAATGAAAAGTGGCATTATATAAAGGGGTCAGTTACCTAGAAGGTATAACAATACTCGATGAGTAAGTGCCTAACAGCAGAACATCAGAATATGAGGCAAAAACTGATAGAACTGTAAGGAGAAATAAACAAATTCACAATGAGAGTTGGAGATTTCAGCCTCCCTCTATCGGTAATTGAAAAATCCAGTGGGCAGAAACTCAGTGAGGATGTAACTGAACTGAACGGCACCCTCGATCAGGTGGATCGAATGGACATTTCTATGTAACTTCACCCAACAACAATAGAATACACATTCTTTTCAAGCTTACATGGAACATTCACCAAGATAGGCCACATTCTGGACCATAAATCACATCTCAATAAATTTAAAAGAATAGAAATACAAGGCACGCTCTCAGGCCACAGTGGAATGAGACTGAAAATCAATAACAGAAAGATAGCTGGAAAACCCCAAATTTGGACATTATACAACACGCTTTGAATAATACATAGGTCAAAGAAAAATTCTCAAGAGAAATTAGTTGTTTTGAGCTAAATGAAAATGAAAATACAACTTATAAAAATGTGTGGGATTGGGGCACCTGGGTGGCTCAGTTGGTTAAGTGTCTGCCTCCAGCTCAGGTCATGATCCTGGGGTCCTTGGATGGACCTCCTCCCTCTCCCTCTGCCCCTCCCCCCCACTGGTGCATGCTCGCTCTCGCTCTCTCTCTCACTTTGTTTAAAAACAAAATCTTTTTTAAAAATGTGTGGGATGGGGGTGTCTGGGTGGCACAGGGGTTAAGCGTCTGCCTTCGGCTCAGGGCGTGATCCCGGCGTTACTGGATCGAGCCCCACATCAGGCTCCTCCACTATGAGCCTGCTTCTTCCTCTCCCACTCCCCCTGCTTGTGTTCCCTCTCTCGCTGGCTGTCTCTCTCTCTGTCAAATAAATAAATAAAATCTTTTTAAAAAAATGCGTGGGATGTAGCAAGAGTAGTGCTTACAGGGAAATTTATAACATTGCATGCATGTGTTAGCAAAGAAAGATCTAACATAAATAAGCTTCCGCTTTTGGAAATTCAAAAAAGAAGAACAAATTAAATTCAAAGTAAGATGAGAAGAAAGAATAAAAATTAGAGCAGAAATCAATAAGATTAAAAACAGGAATTAATAGAGGAAAATCAATGAAATCAAAAGCTAGTTCTTTGGAATGATGATTAAATTGATGAACCTCTAGCCAGACCAAACAAGAAATAGAGAAGATACCAATTACTAATACCAGAAATGAAAGAAGGACCCTCAGTACTGGTTGCATGGACGTTAAATTCTAAGGGACTATAAGGAACAACTGCTCACAAATTTTGTAACTTAAGTGAAATGAACCAAATCCTTGAAAGACACAATTTACCAAAACTCACACAAGGAGAAATTGATCATCTATATAGGCCTAACGAACCAGCAATTAATAAACTTCTGAAAACAAAACCACACTTAGTTTCACTGGTGAATTCTACCAAACATTTAAGGAAATGATACCAATTCTCTACAATATCTTTCAGAAAATAGAAGACAAAAAAAACTTCCTCACTCCTATGAGGCAAACTTTACCCTAATACCTGTTTAAAAACTGAATTCAACCAAGTACATTTGAAGATCCAGTTAGCTTTAGTACTAAATTCATGAATAGGGCAGCATTCCATCTAGCAAGTAGAAGGGAGCTCCATGAGTTGAAACAAGTTTTTCAAGGAGAGAGGGCATTAAAGAAGGGAAAGGCGTGGGGGAGAGGAGGAGGAAGAGGGAATTTATTAACAAGGAATGTATTGTTTAGGCAGGGGAGAACAAGGGGTCTATCAGGAAATTTCCTAGTATTGACCAGGAACTGCATGTTGACTGGTTTAATGTTACATTCCTGAGGGGACAGTGGTGAAACTTCAGTTAGGTTAGGTATTAAGTCCTCCTCGTTTACTGACTTGGGGTCTTAACCTAAGTGACGCCATTCTTGGTCTATGGCTTTCTTTTTAACGATGCCCCTTCTTTTGATCAAACACAGTTTAACTGAGAGATTGATCTCAGTTACGGCTTTATAGTTCTCTATAGCTTCCGTTGATCCGTTCTTTGACATTCACAGGTTTTCGTTTAACCTCTTTGATATTCACAGGTTAACTTCAATTAGAGTTGGAGGATGACGTCAAGACCATTTCCCAGAAACCAAAGTAAAAGCAAGGAGGTAAAAACAGACATTTAGTTCAGGAAAGTGGATGAGCTCAGGAGGTCCAAACATGAATTGTAACCAAACTAACATGATTTCCCTCCTTGGTGAGTCACAGGTAGAGACTACACCAGCTGTTCTTTGTTACACAAAGGAAACTTTATTTGCTGCAAATAAAGGAGATCACGGGGTATAAATTCCAAAGCCTTGACTCCTTAAGTAGGGGTGAGTGGGTTCGTTTTACTTCGGGTTAGGATGAATATTCAGAAAAGGGAGTTTGGTCTTCGCCTGTAAAGGCAGACGTAAGGTTGCACCCCCATTAGAAAACAAGCCTGTAAGTGCTTCTAATGTTACGTTAATGAAGGGGGTGCTCCTCCCAGGGCAGAGACTAACATTTTAACCAAGCAGAGGTAACTGGCAAGGGGAAGGGGGCTATGGGCCTGCTGAGTGGGGTCGTGGGCTCCTTATCTCTGGTAAGGAATGCGGGGTCTTGCTTACTTTTGAAAAGGTACTGGGCGTTTTACCATTGATTTATTGTCTCTGATATGGTTAGGCTATTTCCTAGCCTGGTAGAGACTGTTTTCGCACTCTTTTCTTAACTACTGAAGGTTTTGCATTTCTTTGTAATTGACACCTCCTAGGAAGTTCTTCGAGAAGTGTGCTTAGGCGAGTAGAGAAGTAGGGCATCACAGATCACGCAAAATGACTTCTCTTGTGTCACGAAAGCTACGTTTAGGCTTTTTCTGGGGACCCTTAACTCTTTATGCTTTCAGAATAACGTGTGTTCCAGAAAGGGACTAGAAAAAGAAAACTCAAAACTTTCCCACATCTAAGGGTTGAAGATGAATGAAATGTTCCATGAATGAAACTGAAGTTTCAAGAATGGAATAGATTTCGCCACCAGTTGTAATGCTTAATGAATTTTAATAGAGGTAGACGACAGTGCCACAATCACAAAGATAACTGGATTGGAAAGGAACGCGTTTCCTTTGTATTCCTAAATGTTCTACTCTCCACCTCTCCACTCTGAAAGGCATTATTTGAAGAAAGGTACAGAGGCGTCAGCAGATGGCCAGCCAGGCTCCCCGCTGGCCAAAAGGGCAGAACCCGCGCCCGCCGCCGCCGCGGGGGGCGGGGCGCGGGGTTGGGAGGGAAAGAGGGAGAGGCAGACATCATTTCCCCCACGGCCACCCGCAGGCTGGTTGGCGGGCTGAAAGTCTCGGGAGAAGTGAGGAGAGGAAGAGGGCAAGGGCGGGGCATGGGCCGGAGGGAAGGGCCACTTCCATGACGTCACTGGTAGGGCGTGTCCTATGTAAATATGGCAGCGCAGGGGCTGCTGCTTCGGCCCCCGCCGCCTAAATACAATCTGATCCGCGTGCGGCGGGAAGGAGTGCGGTGGTGTCGTTGGAAGCTGCGCGTGGCGTATGTGTGTAAGGCGTAGGGAGGCTCAGGGTGTCCGGGAGGCAAGTGAGCATGTGTGTAATAGGGTAATGCGTGTGAGGGTGGTGTGGGGCGGAGGTAAGGCCAGTCATACTTACCTGGCAGGGGAGATACCATGATCACGCAGGTGGTTTTCCCAGGGTGAGGCTCGTCTATTGCACTTCGGATGTGTTGACCCCTGCGATTTCCCCAAACGTGGGAAACTCGACTGCATAATTTGTGGTAGTGGGGGACTGCGTTCGCGCTTTCCCCTGGTAATTTGTGTTAAACAATAGATTTTTTTTTAAAGCTACAGGGTTTTTATTATCGTAGAATCATTTTGTAGTATTTAATGTTTTGTGTGAGTGAAACGTTATTCAGTTACCTGCTAATGGATGTTTTGTTTATATTAGCCAGTGGAGTTTACATTATGGTAGTGTCATTGTAATTCGAGATTTTTGGTATTAGTGGTGAATAGTGTTTGTGCTCCTAAAAAAACCAAGAGGTTTTATGTAGACCTTGTTTTATTAAGTTTTTTTCGCTTGTTTTGCGGAGTTCCTTTTTTTACCGGTAGATCGTGTAACATTTAACGTGAGAAAGAAATTATAAGTAACTACTGTTTTTTGGAGAACTTGCATTTTTTCAGAATGCTTTGTCTTTTTAATTTGGCTTTACTTGCTGGTAACTATTTCTTTAGAGGTTTCCATATTTGCTTTCTTAAGAATATCCCAGAAACATCCTGGGATTTTAGTAATAAGAGGGGTTTGTATAGGATAGGGTTCAACAAAGCTTAGTGGAATCCTGGGCAGACCTTCGCAGGATAAAGTGGGACAGTGAACCCCATAAAAAAGAATAGACGTAGACCTTGCTTCAGTCTTAGCCTTAAAGAAAAGAGTGTCCACCTGGTACTGTCAAGAAGTTATATGTCCAGCAGGCCCAATGAACAGGGAACCACCCAAGAAAGAGGGCAGGAGTTGTTGCTGCAAGCCTACCTTCTGCCACATGCTCTTAAAATAAGCCAGCTGATGAATTGCATGCCCTTCTCAGGGTCTAAAAGAATATGGCAGCTACTTCCATTTCCACCTTTCAAATCGAGCTGTGAAGCTAAGGCAGAACTATGCAGGGATAGGAATTCTGGGAAATGTGCTTCCAGTTTAGGCATGAAAGTGGACACAAATCTACCACAGCAGGTCTGTGGACTCGATGTCTGTGTGGTGGTATATACCTCCTGCTCCTTTTAAAACCATTCTTAACTCTCAAATAAAGACAATAGGAAAATCATGCTTTCTTCAATGAAAACATGCCAGCCCTTTCCCCCAAAAAATTGCCTGATGTTTCTTCCTCTTCCAGTTGAATCACATTCATTCCCCCCTTTGATATCCTAACCTAAATACTTAGATTAAAAGTTGACTACTATCAACACATGTTAGCTGGTGGTGGGATGGAAGAGGAAAGAGAAAAATATTGGTTAATACATACACAAAAATATTCATGTCAAAATAAGGAAGAAATACTCATTTTTTATTACAGTCATCACTTCAGCAACAGTCACTGGTATTTGTAACTGTCTTCTTCACTATTCATTCCACATTTCCTTTGCCCTCAGCAAGCACCACACCTCAATGTTAGCAGGTATCTTGCCTGGTGGAGTGATCCATAAACGCTCCTTCGCAAGGTCTCTGGACCATTCTCTGTCTTGCCTGTACTGGATTGTTGCAATTTTCCATTGACTTTTAATCAGAGTGCAGCGAGTTCCGAAGGGTCTTCCGAGGGCTTTCCTGCATTCCTCAAATACTCCTCCTTACTTCCATTGCGTAGAACAGCCCAGTTTTCCCTTATGGTCAGGATCAATCACCCCACTCAGTAAAGTAACCTTCTTTACCTGTTGACCCGCTGCCCTGAGGATCCCCAAATGGCCAGGTGGCAGTCTCGATGCCCACTTTATTTATTTATTTTTTTTAAGATTTTATTTATTTATTTGACAGAGATAGAGACAGCCAGCGAGAGAGGGAACACAAGCAGGGGGAGTGGGAGAGGAAGAAGCAGGCTCATAGCGGAGGAGCCTGATGTGGGGCTCGATCCCATAACGCCGGGATCACGCCCTGAGCCGAAGGCAGACGCTTAACCGCTGTGCCACCCAGGCGCCCCTCGATGCCCACTTTAATACAGCCATTATTGCACCTGTTGCTGAAAGCACTTCTCTCTCGGGAACTAAGACTTTGCATCAACTGATACCAAAGTTACAGAGATGGGTGGGAAGCAAAATGTTCACTAGTATATCCCTAGGGCTAATAGAGGAGCCACTCCCGTTTCTACCACTTGGTTCCCAAACCTGCAAGAAACAGCACCATATATTGTTTGCTAATTTAGAGTATATGCCATCCTGTGAAATATTATCCAGCTCCTCGAAGAATTGTCATCCAGCTGGCACTGAAACTGAATATTCAAAAACACGTTCTACTGTCCCATCAGGTTAGCTACTTCAGGGGAAAACCAGTGAGTGAGCATGAGCCCAGGGCAACTGTCAAATGAGTTCTTGGTCAGCAGCAATGCTGTATGGAATTCCATGATACAGAAGAGGTATTCCGGAAGTACGCACAGATGGTTGTTTTAGCAGAACGATTGTAGGCAGAGAAGACAAAACCATAAAAAAAGTGAGTATCTATTCCAGTGAGAATAACATTGTTGCCCCTCCCACGGTGCAGAGATCCTGTGTGATCAGCCTGCCGTCCTGTGGTTGACTGACACCTTCCCTTCTTGCCAACGGGGGACTGGTATTATATCACAGGCTGAGATGTTCTTTGCTGTTGGCTTTTGGGCACTCAGTAGTGGTTATAGCCAGGTTAGCCATGGTGAATGGAACCCATGTTGCTGAAACCATCCGTAATCTGCATCTCTGCTTGTTTGTGGGCCCATTGCGCAGCCCTAGAATTCCCATTTGTTTTTTTTTTAAAGATTGTATTTATTTATTTGAAAGAGAGAGAGAGCATGAGTGGAGGGGAGGGGCAGAGGCAGAGGGAGAAGCAGGCTCCCTGCTCAGAGAGCCTGATGCGGGACTCGATCCCCGGACCCTGGTATCATGACCTGAGCCAAAGGCAGATGCTCAACCAACTGAGCCACCCACACACCCCTTAGAATTCCCATTTGATTATTTTTTATGATTTTCATTTTCTGTGTGTGTGTGAAATTCTTTATTAGAACACAGAACAGGGGCACCAGGGTGGCATAGTCGGTTAAGTGTTGAACTGGGTTTCAGCTCAGGTCGCGATCTCAGGATTGTTAAATCAAGCCCTGTGAAGGGCTTGGCGCTCAGCACAGAGTCGGCTTGAGAATTTCTCTCCCTCTCCCTCTCCCCCTCCTGCTGGTGCTCTCTCTCTCTCAAAATAAATAAATCTTAAAAAAAAAACCAAAAAACCCAGGACACTCAATGATATTGTATATTCTTTTTATTTCATGTATATTATTTATATATATAATTATATAAAATATACATATATAATGTGTTATATATTATATATGTGAGATATATATTATATATATAATATATTGTATATATATCTGCTAAAATTAATATCCTGGGAGTTGGTTTCTCTTGACTGCTATTTTTTTTGAAGATTTTATTTATTTATTTGAGAGAGCGAGAACAGAGAGAGAAAAAAAGCACATGCAGGAGTGGTGTAGAGGGAGAAGCAGACTCCCTGCTGAGCAGGGAGCCTGACGCAGGGCTCTGGCCCAGGACCCTGTGCGTGATCATGACCTGAGTTGAAAGCAGACGCTTAACCAACTGAACCACCCAGGCACCCCTATTTTTTTAAGTGTGAATTAAATGGGCCTCAGTTGTTTGTTTGTCTAGTACTCTATTGTTTATAGCACACTTTGAATGATACATTGTAGAGACTCCAGATTCTGATATCTTCCTCCAAAGAGTGTCAATATTTGTTCTACTAACCCATGACCTCGAATTTGTGTAGCACTGGATTTATGTTTTCTTTAGGTGATCTTTGGAAAATCCAAGGTGTTTCCCAAAGCTCTCTAGCTTGGTGTGACTCAACCAGGAAACCCGGCTCCTCTGCTAATCTTATCAGGGCTTGGTTTTGTATCTGTTAGGGAGGGTCAAGAGTAAGCCTTCCACTAAGGTGTGGTTTTCACATTTCTGGAGTATCAGCTGAATGCTCAGAGTGGTAGATTGTTAACAAGCCCTGAATCCTAATGTTGCCAGCACTGATCTCTAGGATGTATTCTGTTTTCCATCTTGTGGCATCTGTCATCTAGTAAGCCTTGGATAGTAGCTCTCTGAGTATGGGCAGCCCTACAGTCAGCAAGTGACCTGCAGGGGACCCAATGTGGACTTCTGAAAACTGGCATCCTGACTCTTTTCTCCTTTCTGATGCTCTGCTCTGAAGATTCCCATTGCTTCCGCTGCCCTAATTTTGATCTGTGCCTCCGCAGCTCAGTGTGAACACCGTATTCTGCTGGGATTCCAGCTTGCCGTACCCTCATCAGATCATTTCCCCAACCCTCTCTCAGGGAATCACAGTCTTTTGCCACCTCTGTCCAGTGTCTGAAAACAGGTGCTTCACATATTTTGTCCATTTTTATGGTTGTTTGAAGCAAGAAGACTAATCCGGTGGTATTACTGTGTTATGGTTGTGAGTAGAAGCCCTGAATTCTTGCCAGTACATTTAAGGTTAAGGTGCCTAAAATGGCTGGCTCAGTTGGTGGACCATGAGACTCTTGATCTCGGGGCTGTAAGTTCAAGTCCCAAGTTGGGTGTAGAGATTATTTACAAATAAAATCTTAACATAAAAATAAAACAAAGCATTCTAGGGGTGCCTGGCTGGCTCATTCATTAGAGCATGTGACTCTTGATCTTGAGGTTGTAAGTTCAAGCCCCATGTTGGGAGTAGAGGCTTATTTGAAAAAGAATGAAATTAAAAAAAAAAAAATAAAGTGCTTTCAAAAATTTGTTAAAAAGATAAAATGAAGGATTTTACATAGATTACTAATTTCTATTTTATTAAATCCTTGTTTTATTTATTCATTTATTTTTAAAGATTTTATTTATTTATTTATTTATTTATTTATTTATTTGTCAGAGAGAGACCGCGTGCACAAGCAGGGGGAGCAGCAGGCAGAAGGAGAAGCAGGATCCTGTTGAGCGAGCCCTGGGATTCTGACCTGAGCCACAGGCAGCCGCTTAACTGACTGAGCCACCCAGGGGTCCCTAGATTACTGATTTCTAAATAATTTGAATACTGTTTTCCACATTTACAAATGATCTAGGCGAAGGGTTTTGTTTTTACTTTAACAAGTAGGAGGAAGGATCTGGGAGTGCTGGACTCACTTTCAGCACGGTGACCCCACAGCGCCACAAGGAGGTCTGAGCTAAGTGTCCTGTTCTCCGGGCATATTCCCGTGGTTGAACTTGACGAGTGGCAGGATATGCCACCCCAAAATATGCCACTTTGACGTAACGATTGTTTTGAGCTAAGGGCACTTAAAAAACAGCAGGTGCAAGAGGAGTGCTCTGACCTCCCCTTTCCTTCCTGAAAGCAGGAGATAAAACTCCCATGTGAAAGATGCCCTCCTCATACCAGGAGGAAAGAAACATTCCTGCCGTGTGAGATAGGAAGTCAGGGCCCAGAGAAATCTGTACAGACCTTGTTAAAATAAGTTATATCTTCCTTTAATCTTCCCATATATTTTGCTTTTTCACAATTGCCTCTCTGTTCAACCTAGTATAAAAACACGCAGGCCTACCCACTTCTTTGGATTTTCATTTTCCTATTGGACCTCCCATGTTCGTGTAAAAATCAATGTGCTTCTCTCCTATTAACCTGTCCTATGTCACCTTAATTCTCAGGCCCATTTGGAGTCCCTAAGACGGTACAGGTAAAGTTTTGCCTTACCTACAGACTCTCCTAGGACAACAAAAGAGAGGATTAGCAAAAGGACAACTGTAAGATGCCTGGTCCTAGTAGAAGGAACTTTGTGTAGGCCTAGTAGACCTAGTAGAAAATGCCAGAATTCCCAGAATCAGATGGGTGGAAGAGTGAGAAGCTGCTTTGAAAGACAAAGGTTGATGGGAGGCCCAGAAAGACTAGCTGTCCTTACTGGGGACCAGTCCCTGGAACGTATCTCTTTCCTCCCGTTCCCCAATTCCGTAGCTCTTGTTCTGAATCTTCCTTCCCATTCTCTTCCCCACCAGCGCTCCTCGATGCACCGGGTCTTTTCTCCCAAGCATGCAGATTTTAAACCTTTTTTCTACTGAGGACTCCTTTGTGATCTGCTGAAACCTGCACATGCTTCTTGGAATAAGGCTTTTAAAGATTTATGTATTGGGGGGGGGGGCGGAGGGAGAAAGAATGTTAAGCAGACTCCAGGCTGAGCCCCCAGCGCCACACCAGGCTCAGTCTCACCACCCTGAGATCATGACCTGAGCCGAAATCAAGAGTCCCAGGCTTCACCAGCTGATCCACCCAAGCGCCCCAAGAATAAGGCTTTTAATGTGTATAATAGAACATTTAAAATTACAAACGAAATCAGTTACCTTCAAATCCAGTTGTCTTTGTGCCTTTTCCCGTGGTTCGATAGCAGCAGAGGGAATGAGGTAGCATCTGAGCTGAGCCTCTGACCTTATGCAACCAACCTCCCCTGCCCCGACTTAAGACGATCCTAGAGTTGGGGTGGTAAAGAATAAGTATCATGGGTTGTGCCAGTCTCAGAGAAAGTGAATCAACTGGACATCATTATTCTTTACCGTCCGAACTGAAAAAAAGTAGTGGCTCCTGGGAGCCGAGATCCAAGGGGAAGGGACCGCGCGCCCCCTCGTGGCCACCGTGGGGATTCCCCACGGCTCCGGCCACGGCGGGTCCCCAGTCCGAAGAGAACCAAATAAAATGCACTGGACGCTGGGCGATGCTCAAGACCTTAAAACGAGAAGTCGTGAGCGCTACAAACTGAGCTAGCAAGACGACGAAAAGTAGATGCGCTTCTTTTTCCCCTAGCAGATTGGAACCGTTGCCCAAATAGTGAATATCTGAGCCAACACCTCGGCGTGTGCTGATCAGGAAATAGGTTTGTAGAGAGTTCGATGATTTCCTCTGGCCCACAGCTGATTGGCACTAAATCACAATCCCGGCCTAGGATCTTCCTACTTCTGAGCTCAAGGAGAGACCCGCGTACTGGATAGAACGTGCTGCGCGGAGACGTGGTCCGGCTGAGAGAGCAACTCCAGCCTCCTCTCCCCCACCCCGTGCCCCGCGCCCCGCGCCCAGCGCCCGGCTCCGGGCCTTTTAGAAGGGCCTCTCCCGGTGCTAGTTTCCACCCAGACTGAACTCAGACTTCCATGGAAAGGACGTCTAGGATGAAAGGATTTTCAATCCATCTCAAGGGGTCCCACCGAGACTTACCACGGATCCTCAGCTCCTTAGCCCTGTTACTGGAATTTCCCAATCCTCCACGACAGTCGTGGGCACTTTTGTCCAAGTTCTTTAAGCACAGGTGAAAGTTGACGTGAAGCCAAGTACATTTTCTGTGCCCCAGCCCCGCGAAGTTCTCCACCTCTTCTTTGGGGGCTGTTGGGGAAATAAATTGAGACTCAAAGGAACACACTTCATTAATAAATAGCATATTATTAGCTACGTTTATAAAGAAAAAAATACCTGAGTGCATGCTTGTAGGTAGCCTGCAAATGGCTACAAAGCAATAGGGAACATTCGCCTCTATTTATGAGGAATTTAGCTACAGCTGTCATCGTCCTACTCAGTACAAGCATTACTCACTTTACCCCAGCAATAATATTAAGTTCACTGGGACACCCTGTTCTTCAGAATTCTTTATCAGCCTCTCCTACGGTGGCCTCTGAGAGTGCACTTCCTTGAAGTACGGACGGTTCTTCACATTCGTCCAGGTTCCTCTGCGGGGCGCAGGGACCCGGAGGGCGAGCGCGCAGCCGGCCGGCTCCGGGCCGGAGCGAGGGTCTGGGACTGGGCGCGGTCCCCCCGGGGGGACGGTTTGCAGCGATTCCTCCCCTCCTGCGGTGAGCAGGGACTGTGGGAGCCCCAGCAGCTCCGAGGCCCGCGTTCGGTAAGTAGCCAGGTCTAAAGGGTGACATCTCACGGCGCTGCCGTCTTTAAACCATTAAAAGAGTCGAGAGTCTTTTTGAGTCGAGATCAGCAACCGCACACAAGAGACGGCAAGTGGCGGGTGATGGAAATTAAGGAAAATCGGCGTGTTCAGTTTTCTGGGCCACTTTGTTCAGCGGCTGGAGTGCTCGCGCCCTCTCCGCCCGCCTCTCACCAGGCTGCCCCTCGCCCCCTCGCTTCCTTCTCTTTCTCCAGCTTCCCGGGTTCGACCCTGGACACCCCAGCCCCGGGCCGCCGAAGCCGGACTGAGGCTGTGTGGCCGTCCCGGGTGGGGAGCCCAGGTCCATCCTAGTGCGCACGAGTCCAAAGTCGGATCTTCGCCGCGTTCTGGATCAGCTCTGGGAACAAAGCGCGTGCGCCTCGGAGAAACCCCAGCGGTCTTCCCTCTCCCGAGCCCCTCGTAGGACTAAGAGCTTCAAAGCCCACACTGGAATTCTTGGCTCGCGGAACGGATCCTTCACCAGGCTGTAGAGAGTGGCCAGTAGGTGCCCGGCCCTGCCCAGGGGCGCGGGGTGCAGCCCGAGCCACGCCCGGGTCCTGCCCCGTTGAGTCCACACCTTAGTGGCATCGAGAGCGGGCGGCGAGGTGGGGACAATGGGGGTAGCGCCCTTCTCACGCGCGGCCGCCTTGACCCGTGGGGACTCACTGTGAGCGCCACGAGTAGATCGGAGCTAAGAACGGGGAGGTGGATGGCTGCAGCCCGAGAGGCTGCGGGCGACCCCTGGAGCCAGGCGGCTGTGGAGGCGGCGAGGAGCAGGCGGCGAGGCGCCGGATCCGGCGTTGAGCTCGCCGAGCCCCCCAGGTGATTGGCCCGGTATCGGGGTTCAGCCATATCCAGTGACACGACCGGTGGCCTCAGTGTCTCCCGCGCCTCCGGTTTCCGGAGCGGGAGAATGAGATGTCCCTTAGAGGTTGGAAAGCAATTTCTGAGATCAGGAAATGAGTTTAGGAAAAAGAGTTTCCGTGTCTCTGTGGCGCAATCGGTTAGCGCGTTCGGCTGTTAACCGAAAGGTTGGTGGTTCGAGCCCACCCAGGGACGATGTCTTTTACTAGCACCTTGCAACCTGTTAGTGACTTTATTTATCCTCGGAGTCCTATCCACTTTAAATCAGACTCCGAAGTATGCTTCCCGAAGATTCAAGTTGCATAAAAGTACCTAAAAGAAGGAGTTTTTCAGTAAAGGTATTTTTTTCAATAGTCCGCGTCTGGGCCTTACTTATCCCAGAGGCACTGCAGAGTCCCTCACTTCCCGAAGCTGGGTTTTTACAGCAGCACATCCTGGAAACTAGAAAATCCCAAGAATTGAGAACAACAAAACCTGTCTTCACTCGCGGTGAAGCCTCTAGTTCTAGGTAGAAATTTTGGTTCTTCCACGATGTGGCTTGAACAAATTTTGAATTTTCTGTGCCTCGCTCGATTTCTTTGTCCATAAGAGGGGGCAAATAGGAGTACTTCACTCATGGATTAATTTAAATTTTAATGAGATATGCATATAAACCGTTTGACCACTTAATGTTTATTAAACATTAGCTACTTTAACTCTTTTCAGTGGCATCTCATCACCATTTCTGTTATTTACCTCATTCCCTTAAACAAATGCATATCTTTTCATGGTATGGATAGGTTACTGTGGTGGTGTTTTTTAATTTATTTTTAAATTTTTTTTGGATGGGTTATTGTATATACAAACACTCCTTAAATGTTAGACATGACACTGATTATAATGTTCACTGCTATAGAAATGGTTGTTCAAGAACATCCTTATACAAATATCCTTATCACTTACGCATGGATTTCCTTAAAAGAGATTCCTGGGAGTGGACTTTCCTAATAAAAGTATTTGTCATTGCTAATTTTGCTAATTCCTGACTGCTTGCCCTCCAAAGAAGTTGTACCTAGTCGTATTCCCAAATTCTACGAGGACTCTTCTTGGCAACCCAAACTGATATTGACTAGCAGTACAAATCCACCACTTTTGCTTGGGGACTGTTACTGCTTGTTGGTCTCACACACTAAGTCTTGTGGGTGAGGGGCTGGTGCTCCTACAGTCTCCTATGTTCTCTTGGCCCCTGGAGGTCCTGGGGAAGTAGTTCATACGGTTGGATTCATAGGACTGTAGAGGTGCAGTTCTCAGTGTTCCTGCCGCAGAGAGCCCAGGCTTCTCACCCTTCAGAGTGGGACCTTCATGGGTGGTCCTGAGCCAAATAAAAATTGGAAAGGAGAGATGTTTAAAATTTTCATCAGATTGAGACTTCAGATAATGGATCTTTTAATTTTTTTCTTATGGCAGCAAGAGGAGAGACTGTATTCTCAGGACTTTATTTGGGAGAACTTGATAATGGTGCCATTCTATTGATCTTGTGGAATTGTTCCCTCTATGCTGGTATGTGACACTTGTTATAAAACCTTGTCTGGTGAGCTGAGCTGAACAAGGAGCTGAAGGAAACTTCTCGAAGAAAACAGAAATAGGGGATGCATTCTCAGATAGATTTCTAAAGTCTTATTTTGATCTTTTCCGAGGTCTGGGCTGGTGTCCTAGCTGAGGCTGCTGTAATACAGTACCATAGATTTGGTAACTTAAACAATAGACATTTATTCCTCACAGTTCTGGAAGCTGAAAAGTCAAAAATCAAGGAGGCGGCACATTCAGTTCTTGCAAGGTCCCGTTCCTGGCTTGTAGACGGCCGCCTTCTCAGTGTATGAGCAGAGAGCAGAGAGAGGAGGATCTGGTGACCTTCATATTTTTATAAGGTCCCCTCATGGGGTGCCACCCTCATGACCTTATCTAAACCTGTTTACCTCCTCAAGGCTTCACGCCCCCCCCCCCCAGTACCATCACCCTGGGGGTTAGGGCTTCACCATATGGATTTGGGAGGGACACAAACATTCAGTCCACAGCAGGTGGTGACATAAAGAGGCATTTACTGAGTGTTTAAAATGCCCTTTATATAAAGTGACCAGGTTGCAGACTTGAGAACAGTCACGTGTAGGTGGGAGCAGAACTTGTCCTGTAGTTCTCCGATCTTTTCCTCCTAGAAGAATTGTGTGTGTGTGTGTGTGTGTGTGTGTGTGTGTGTGTGTGTGTGTGACAACGGAAAATCAGGGATTATAAAAAGATACATGAAAAAATTCTTATTTCCTCTCCTCACGCTCTCAGTTCCCAAAGGCAAAATACTAACCTGATTGTTTTTAATAAACAGTGTTATTTTTAATAAAATAAAGCAATTGTATTTTTCAGTAAAGTCAACAAGCATGGCTTTATTACTTTTATAAGAAAGTAACTACCTCCTTTATAAGTATGGATTAAAAACCTCAGGTGAACCAGGCCATCTTCACGGGCTGTAGCTCAGACTTGCCTCCAGGCTGCTGAAGCCACAGGGCAGGCCATTAACCCACAGTCACTGCCGGGCCCCTGACAGCGTGGGCAAGCCACTTTCTCTGGGAAATTCTTAAAGCATCACGATCCAGAAGTTCCACAGGGTTTTCTTTCCTTTCTTTCTTCCCTGATCTACTTGTCTGCTCTGAGCTAGAAGCTCACAGTTATTCATAGCCCCCTCAAAAAAAAAAAAAAAAAATCTTAAAAAAAATCCTGCATTTCAAGATTCTAGTCACATTACCAGTACTTTTGTGGAAAAGAGAATCCACCTATGGTATGAAAAACATACATCAGTTACAGAACTTTGTTTTAATGAAGTTGGAGAGCTCTGATAAGAAAATGGGGTTCTGACAAAGATGGGAGGAAAATGAAACCTAGGGTCTATAATGATCTAAGGGAAAGAAAGATTGAACCAAACACTTATGCATCTCCAGTCCAGACATCACACAGGTCTGAAGACAACAAGCAGGTATGCTCAAATCAGTGAGCTTATTCAGGAAATGCAAAATCTTTTTGACAACTTGACACCAAAACGCAGCTAATGATGAAATTATTTTACAATGAAAATCTCAGAAACATGGAACTGTACCACACAAAGCATGAATCCTAATGAAAACTACAACTGTAGTTATTAATAATGTATCCGTCCTCGTTCAGCTGTAACAAACGTACTGCACCAAAGCAGGGTATTAATACAGGGGAGTCGGCGGAGGAGAAGGAGCATACGGGAACTCTATACTTTCCGTTCAGTTGTTCTGTAAACCTAAAACTGCTGTAAGGACTAAAGTCTGTCAACTTGCTTAAAAACCTCAAGAGGGAAAAGGCCGTATTTGCGTGGTGTTCTGCATTTGTCACTCCCGATCCATTCTCACCATTACCCACCTTACTATATGCCCCAGAAAGTTAACCTTTTTGAACCGCACAGAAGGGCTCCTCTGCCCCCTGGCTTCCTGTTAGCTACAGCCCATGGGATGCACTGATTGGGGTTGGCAGGGTGGGAAGAATATGAGGTCAGGGTAATTCTTTTCTGCAGGCTGACAGTGATTTTGTTCTTTGCTACGCCTCAAAGCCACAGCTGTTGTTTGGTGGCACTGTGTACTACAGCCTGAGACACAACTATCACTTTACTTTACCAGGTTCCAGAAACGTCTCTCTGGGTCTCCACGGCTGCTACTGCTGGGATACTACGCCATCTTTTCTGTGGTTACATTCCCCACATGCGGCCCAGGAATCCTGAGCTGGGAAGTCCCAGGAAACCCCCCTAATCCTCAGCGGGGCTGGCCTTCAGAGAACCTCAGAGAATGTTCCACCAAAGCATCTGCGAGGTCACCGCATCTCTGTTCCGCTCATTGACTTTAACGTCTTTTAATCAGTGATTGGCTATTTCCATCTCTGTAAACAAATATTGTTAATTATTCATTTTCTAGTTTTAGGTACTTTATCTCTCTTCTACCTACTCCTTCTACATGGACCGCGCACGCGCACACTCACACACACACACTCACACACATTTCCCCACTTCCCTATCTTCCTGATTGTGATGATTAATTTTATGTGTCAACTTGGCTAGGCCATAGTACCCAGATATTTGGTCAAACATCAGTCTAGATGTTCTTGTGAAGGTATATTTTAGATAAGATTAACATGTAAATCAATAGACTTTGAGTAAAACAGATTACTCTCCATAATGAGAGTGGGCCTCGTCTAATCAGTTGAAGGCCTCAGGGGAAAAAACACAAGGTCCCCCAAGGCGGGAGGAATTCTGCCTCCAGACCCTGCCTCAAGATTAGAGCTACAACATCAACTCTTCCCTGGGTCTCCAGCTGCTAGCCTACCCTGAAGATTTTGGATTTACCAGCTTCCACAATCACATGAGCTAATTCCTTAAAATAAAAGTTTCTCTCTCTCTCAATAGATAAATATAGATATATAGATACCGGTATAGAGATTTTATATACACACATATATATGTCCTAGGTATGTATATATATTTATGTATCTTCTGTTGGTTCCATTCTCCGGAGATGTCTAATACATCTTACATACTTATATCATAATTTTGATGAGATCAATGATTATTATTTTAAATATATATAAACTATTAACAGATAAGCCACACAATTTAATGTGATTAATTTTTGTGTAACATTTTCTCCTGGCATGAACAATTACCTTATTTTTCCATTTGCTTAGTTTTCCATGCATTTATTACTAAATCATAACCGTTTTCTTTCCAGTTCTGTATATCTCCCCTCGACACATTGAAATAAACAGTTTTGTTTCTTTCTTTTTTTTCCCCCAAGAAATCTCTCCTGACACATCCCTATCTCCTCCAGTCTGGACCACTTGACCTAATAGGCCTTGCCCACAGCTGTCGCCCTTTACTTCACCATCATCTTGGGGGTTCCATTGCCTCTTTCTTTTGTTAGGTCCTCTGCTTCATGGGTTACAAGTGGTCTTCTTTCTTCATTCCTTCCTTCCTGTTCATGGTGTATGTCCTCCAATAACTTCTATAGAGAAGTTGCTCAAGAACTAAATTCTTTGAGACATTATATGTCTGAAAATGTCTATTATATCCATATCCATGTTATATCCATTAATTGATATTTTACTAAATAGAGAATTTTAGGTTGAAATCATTTTCCCTCAGATTTTTCAAAGCATCGCTTCATTGTTTTCTATTTTCTAGAGTTGCGGTTAAGAAAGAAAATATAGCTCTTCACTGCTGTCAGCTTAGAGCTGGCCTGACTCAAACACCTGGGCTGTGATGTTCTCCTGTTAAAACTAAAAAATTTCCCCCAGAACACCAACATGAGACAAAATCACTCTCTAATCACGATGAAGCCAAGGTTAAAAACAAGAACTGTTTCATGATTGTTGGAAGGCAGAGGAACTGTCAAGCATCCCCCAAACCGAGAAGGCACTTTGAGATGGAAAAACAAATCAGACGACAGTTGACACAGAGTTTTTATACTGGGTAACTTACTGGCGGGAAGGATCGGCCCATGATCCAGTCAGCTGCTCAGCTCTTCTCCACAAAAATCCAGACCTTCGCTCACAGATTGTATAAAGAGATGGGACCAGAGGGCGGGCGTAACCGTGAGATCAAAGTGTACACGCAAACGTGATTAACAGCTGACGTCAACAGACCTCCTGGTGCCACCTGTCCATCAGGAGGCCAAAACTACGTCATTGAAGTTTGTATCTTAATGGGCCTTCTGGAGGCCGCAGCAGAACTCTTGGTGCTCTTGTCTCCTCTGTGACCCCAAGACATGTACGGTAATCTTTGAGGGGGGGCGGCTTCCGAAGAGCATAACACTAGACTGAGCACCAAGCGGACAAGTCAAAATGCCGGCCAAAAATGGAGTCAGTATGGCCAGCGTTCCTACACCGATCATGTCTGAGCATGAAGAGAACACAGTCCAAACCACAAAAAAATGACCAAACTTCCCCTTCCTTTCCCAACCACTGATAGTAACTGCAGCTTCTTTACCAATTTCATATTTGGCTCTGTTCCAGTCCTCCCACTTTTTGAATAAAAATTATTGAGATTTCCAAAGGTAGAATTGCCCCACAGTCCCCATGGTGTATGTTGTCCCCCTTGTTGCAAGGGGCCAACAATCCAGCTTTGTTTAATTGCAGGTTTGTTCCTGACGGTTATACACTCGAGCGCATCAACACTGTAGAGAGGGTAGTTGCCATTCTGCTTCTCGACTATTTACAGTCAACTGTTCTCTCACCTGCCTTCCCAAGAGCTTACAGGATCTCCTCTTTGTCCCTACCGTTCTGAAACGGTTTGGTCTATTTTTAGCCACTATACTGGGCACTTAATGGGCCCTTTCGATAGGGGAATTTGGATTTCTTGTGTGTCACCCCAGCGGTGTTTATGTATATACAAGTAAAAGTGTCTGTCTCTTGCAACCTTTTGACACAAGTGATTGCACATTATAAGACTGTTCCTTTGGAATCTTCACTCGATTTATTTCTCAGTGAATTTAAGTTAGCCTTTGCTATATAACAAGCCATCCCAAACTTATTGACTTAAAATAACAATAATTTATTATTTTTCAGGACTTCTGTGAGTTGGAAGTTTTTCTGTTCTGGGCCATCTCATTTGGGGCTGGCTGGTAGGACGGCTCTGTCACCTGTCTGAGGCACAGCTGAATTGACTAGAAGAGCAGGGATGGATCTTTTTCTCCTCGTGATCTCTCCAGCAGACCAGCTTGAGGCTCTTCAGATCATGGGCTGAGGATTCCCAGGGCAGCAAAAGGAGGTGAAGCCCCAGCGTGCAAGCATTTTTCAAGCCTGTGCTTGCCTCAGGTTTGCTAAGGCACCAACATTGGCCAAAGCAGGTCACAGAGCCAATCCTGGATGCAGACGGGTGGACAGATAAGCTCCACCTCCTGATGGGAGGAGCTGCAAAATATTACCACCATTTCTTTTGAATCACACCATATGGAATAGCAGGAGCTTCCTCATTCTTTTTTACAGCTAGCCGAACCATATTTAATTGTACGTCTAGTTGTATATTTAGTTACCCCCCCAACTGGTGGACATTTAGAGAGGTTTCCAGTCTTTTACTTAATGAAAAATGCTCCAGGAATAACCGTGTATGTGTTAATTTCACACACATGTGTAGGTGTAATGGGATAAATTTCTAAATGTGGATTTTAAAAAGTAAAAAAAAAAGTTTATTTAAATTTTTGATAGATGTTGTTAAAAGGGCACCCTGTAGAACTTGGACCAATTTACCCTTTCATATTTAACCTCTCCAACGTATTAAACTTTAAAAAATTTTAGCATTTCTTGAAGGTCAAAAGTGTCATTTCAATGTTGTTTTAAATTGCATAGCTTTATTAATAGCAACCTTGAATATTGACTGTCTTTCCTTACGAGTAATAGAAATGTATATTTTCTATTCTTTATATGTTTGCTGTTTTTATTGGGTTGTTGGCTTATTTCTTGTTGGTTTGTAGTTCTGTAAATATTAGGAAAATTAGCCTTTTGCATATACATGTGTTCTAAGAATGCAGATGTTGGATACGGTTTGGTGAAGTGGTGAAGCCACAGGAGGAGAGAAGCAGGCTTGAAAGAAGGAAGTTTATTATACTCACGGTCCCCAAGAGGGGGGTCATGTTGTGCAGCACAGGGCCACACAGGGGCATAGCCAGCTGGTGCTCAATTTTACAGGTGGGGAGTAGAGACAGGAGGACCTGTGGGTCACTGTCTATACTGGGTCTTGGGTGGATCCATGGAAAGCAAACCAAGAGAGGACGGGAACGGAAGGTTGGGGGCAAAGGAGAAAGGAAGAGAGGAAGGGGAAGTTAGAGTCCAGCAGTTGGGTTTGTTATCAAAGGGTTTCAGCTGTTTTGGGGTATGAGTTCACAATTAGGGCAATGAGAAGGATGTTAACCACCAAAGCAAGAACTTAAAATGGAGGGGTTTTAACGCAATGCAAGTTGCAAATATTTCCCCAAATTTGTTTGGACTTTTACTTAGGCCGGTATGATTCGATTTATGTAGTCAAATTCATTGATACTCTCAGGACTTGTGGATTCATGTCATAGAACAGCTTTTTTTCACATACAGACCAAGATAATAAAATAATTGTTTCATGTTTCTACAAGAACTTTTATGTTCCTCTTTATTATTATTTAAATCTTTGATTGATCTGGAGTTTACCCTTATGTAAAGAGTAGGATATTCACTGACCCTTATTTCCCTGGATACCTACCTAGTTATTCAAAACTGGTTCAAAACCCTTTTTCTAATATATTACATTTCTTCATGTATTTTGGGATATTTCTGGATTCTTGTACCATTTATTACTGTCGATTCATACATGGTATCTAATTACTCTAATATTTCATAGGATTAGCTCTTCGTTATTGCTCTTTTCTTAAAAAAAGAATTTCCCTATTTCTGCTTGTTACTTTTCCCTTTAAAGTTTAGAATTATAGTGTCCAGTTTGAATTCTAAAAAGCTCTTTTTGATATTATGAAAACCATGTGAACTTCAGACAGCAGATTCAGGAGAGATGTTCTCTTTGTGACGTGGAGTCTCCCAGCCAAGAACGTGGTGTGTCTTGTTTGACCGGGAAGGAGGCTGCCCCGGCGCAGTGGTTCCTGACCTCGAACATTTACCTGAATCGCCGACAGGGCCTAAGCCCCGGTGGCTGGGCCAGTCCCGGGTTCCTGACGCCGCAGGTCTGAGGTGGGGCTTGAGAACTCGCGTGTCTCACAAGTTTCCGGGCGAAGCTCTTTGTCCCGGCACCACACTCTCGAGAGCGACCGGCCTCACGCAGTGATCATCTCGGAGGCGGTTGGTGGGAGACTGAAGCGTAGTTGCAAGCGTAAAAAAAAAAAGAAGTAAAAAAAAGGACTGTCCAAGGATCCTTAGGGGAGGGAGGCGGACGGCTTGTATGAGGAGTAAAATGTCCTCGTCGCGGTGGAGAAGCCTCTCGACCTGTGCCCAACTTGGCTCCCGCTCGCCTCGAGAAACCCCTGGAGCCAGACCCATTCCAACCCTGAAAGGAGGCTCGGCAGGGACAAATGCAGCGCAAACTCGTTCAGGCTTTCCGGGGCGGGACAAGTTCTCCAGCCGATCAAGAACTACCTCAAAACCCGTGGGCGCGGCGCTGCACCCCCCCCCACCCCGCCTCCTGTCCGCTGCCGCGGGGGCTCCCCGCCTGCGAGCTCGCGCCTGCGCCCCGCCCCGCCCGCGCCTTTCCTCCTCCCCTCTCCGACTCCCTCCCTCGCCTCCCCAGACCCTTTTGCAGGGCACTCTCCTTTTTCCCCGCTTCGGGGTTTTAGTAAACGAGCTGTATTTCACAGCCCTTTGCGGCTGATGAACGCTTCAAACCTGAAAAGCAAAAACATTCTCCTTGGCACCTAAAGGAGAACATTTTAACTAGCTAAGAAGGCCTTCAAAAAACCTCCTCCAAAATTTTCCCCCACCAAGCAGAAGAGAAGCAGAGTGTTTCCGTCCGTCCGATCCTAAGGCGGCTTCTCCGTGGAGCAGAGGCGCGGTAGGTCGGAGGGGGAGCCCCGCGGGTCCGGACTCGGAGCTGCTCTGGCTCGTGTCACTTTCCTCCCGGGAGAAGCTCCTCCCGCCCCCCAGCGGTAGGTCAGGGACCCGCTGTGTCAACGACCAAGGTCCCTGGTCGGATTCCTCATATTTGTTCAATTTGTAGCGAATAGAGGAGATTCTGGAAGTTGTTACCCGAGTTTAAAACAACAGTGGCCGCAATGGCTAATTATAAGTTCACAAGTATTGATTGCCAACAGAGGATTTAATAGGAACAGAAGAGAAAAAGAACCGCTCGCCCAACGTGGGGCTCGAACCCACGACCCTGAGATTAAGAGTCTCATGCTCTACCGACTGAGCTAGCCGGGCGCTGTTCTCAAGGCTTTTCCTTTAGGAATATCATTTCTTGAAAGAGACAGGCTGTACGGTCCAGACACACACCAGACCTTAGGATCTAGTATTTTGCAAATACAAAGTAGCTTTTTGCTACCAGGACCGAGGCACTGAGAGAATGGTGGGGACCGCGTGGGGCCCGGCGGGCCTCCCAGAGGACGGAGACTCATGAGTCCTAAAATCTCCATGTTTCCGAAAGTCCGCGCGGACCGGATCATTTTGACAGCCTGGGTTCTGGCATGAGGACTCCTGAGGAGGAGGCGAAAGAGCGCGAGGGAACGGGGCTGAGAGGCGCAAATAGCTGGGGGAGCAGGTGGGGCATGGGGACTTGCTCTCCCGGGACCTTGGTGCTCCAGCCGCTGCTTCCTTCTCTTCCTAAACCCGGACGACCAGGGTGGTGGGTGGAAGTGGGGCTGAGGGACGCGTCACTGGGGGCACGACTTTGTTTTAAAAAATTTTGTGTGGCTAAAGTAAAAGACCATATTTATTACGTGTAAACGTCCAAGCGAGATTTCAAGTCGGATGAGAGAGCCCCAGGCGGTTTCACTCCTCTCTCCCAACTTTCATTTCTCCAACGTCCGGTACAGGCGAGGAGTTCCGGAGTCAGAAGCGAAGGGTTCTCACTTCTGCAGCCTTGGCAGCTCCGAGGCTCCCCATACCGCCCTGAAGTGCCTCCGGGCCAGAGCTGGTTAGGTGGTTTGCTTGAGGCTGGCGAGAGGCGGAAGGAGCTGAACAGAAACAACACCCAATTCATGGACAGCACTTCTGCGAGGCTGCTTGGAATGAAGAGAGAATTAAACTTCTTTCAACCCTTTTAAAAGGCTTAAAGAAAAAAAAAAAAATGACGAAAAGAAAGCCACCAGGGAGATATTACATGCCGTGACTCGGATTCGAACCGAGGTTGCTGCGGCCACAACGCAGAGTACTAACCACTATACGATCACGGCGCGCCACCTGCCAGGCGACGTACTGCGTCTTTATTTTATGCCCTTTGAAATAGGAATACGTACTTTGTGCTGTCGTTTCGTTTGCCCGGTTCGAGTGATCTGCCTCAATCAAAATACCAAACAAACGTTTCCACTCTACAACCTCGAAGTGTTGACCCCTGAATCTGGTTCTGAGCTCCTAAATCCCGCGTGCAGGCGTCAACATCGCCCTTCGCCTGGGCAGCGGGCTGCGGCCGGGGACCATACCCGGTCGCCCCTCCTCATGCCACTTCTCTCCCTTCCAATCAAGCCGCCCCGCACAGGGGTGCGAGAGGCCGCCCTGAGGATTTTCCTCTTTACATCTCCAGCTTGTGCGCTGGAATTGACGTTTCTGTCCCCGGAGCGGTGGAACCGGAAGAGAAGTGGAGCTGGTCGAAGGCCCTGCTCTTGGTTTCTTCTTGCTTTCCTCAACGTTCCAAGCGACACAGCGCTCTCCGGGAACTGCGGGCTCTTAGGCTGACTTCCTCATTCTGATTCCTCAGTAAAGCAGAGCCGCATCCGAGAATTAGAAAAACAAATCCGAGTAGCCTCTATTTCAGACACTTCCCTAAAGACCCCACAAGGATAGTTATCATAAACTGGTGCGATAACAGCGGCGGAACCCAGCACAAGGGCTTGCTTGGCTCAGGGTTGCAGCTGCGAAAACCCTAGAGGCTCTTTTTTAGAGACTCCCCTCCCAATTATAGTCTTAAAAAACCTTTTCTTCCACCATGGTTTCCCAAATTGAACTACTTAAAAGTTTCGGGAGAAAAGTGAGAGCCAAAAAGTGCGTTGGCCGGGAATCGAACCCGGGTCAACTGCTTGGAAGGCAGCTATGCTCACCACTATACCACCAACGCCGACACAAGCGGCCTTGGATCGGTTTCCCTATAAGGAGTAACTCGTCCAGTTCTGGTCACATAATTCTCTACCTGATATTCATGTTAAGAGAGATTTCTAACACAAAGTCAAAGGAGGAAGCTCTTTAGGATTTCTCCTGTGGTTACATTAAAAATTCTGTGGCAGTTTCTTATTGATTTACAGGTTTAAAAAGTCAATTCTAGTTTTTTCTATTGTCGTTTGAAGGGGGCGTCTGAAATCCAGTTTTGGGTATAATAACCCCTGAGGGAGTTATTAGGCATTGCAGAGTGTTTTCATTGAGCAAATGCAGTAAGGTAAAATTGCAAATCAAAAGACATACGTATTTTAAAACTTTGGATACATATTGCCAAATTGCTGTGTGGAGAAATAACATCAATTTTCGCTATTAACTTATATCAGTCAATGGGACGTCTCATTCTTTTCATCTTCATGGAAGTGCAGGATAAAGTCTTATCTTATTTTGCATTTATTCTATTACTATTGAGGTTGATAATTTTTCATACTTACCAATTATTTGCATAAGTTTTGAGAATTACTAAGTCATATGCTTTGTCTATTTTTCTATTAATTATTTGTATTATATTAATATTACTGATTTATACCACTTTGTCGTTTGATTCTTAACATTCTTTATGGGATTTTTAGATAAGAAGAAGTTTTCTGTTATGTGTCTAATTCATCAGTTTTATCCTTTATGATTTCTGTCTTTGCTTTTATCTTGGAAAAGTGTTCTACCCAATATTAAGATAATTATCCACTAGTGTATTTTTCTTAGCTTTTTAATTGTTTCAGTTCTTGCATTTAATTAATTCATTTAGTATACGGTATGAGGTAGTAATTCTACTTCCATAAATTTATCCTGAGGAAATACCTAGGATGTACCTACAGAGATGTTCATCAAACTGTTATCTGTAATGCCAAAATTTTAGGGGGAAAAAACTAAAATTCCAGAAATAGGTTAGATTAAATCCACTTTGATGAAAACCCACATGAATTTTTTTTTAATTCTATATGCATTGTACATTGCTGATGGGAGTGTAAATTGGCACGACCTCGGTGGAAGGCATACTGGCAATATCTATCCACAAATGCACATACCTTTTGAACCAGTATTTCAATTCCTGGGCATTTAGTCCACACACATGCAAAATGACGTATCAGCAAGATTTTTTTATGGCAGCATTGTTTGTAATAGCAAAGGATTAGAAATAACCTAAGTGTCCATCAAAAGGCAGTTGGTTCAATTAATTGTGGAATATCATCAATACAATAGAATACTACATGCCATAAGGAAGAATGAGGAAACTCTTCATGTCTAAACTTCATGTGTAATCTAATATATTTCTAAAATATATTAAGTGAAAAAGGCAAAGTGTAGAAAAAGCATGCATAGCTTGCTATCGTTTATGCAAGGGGGGAGCATATTTACATATGTAAGTATGTATGCATGTACTTGTGTTTGCATAAAATATTTACATAATTATGGTTATGAAATATAACATTGGTTGCCTTATTAGAGGGAAACTAGGTGGCAGAGGTAAAAATTAGATTTGTCAGTTATATCCTTTGCATATTTGAATCCTAAACCATGTAAATATATTACCTTTTCTAAAACTAAATTAAATGGAAGGAAGATATCATGTTAGTGAAGAGCGTTTATTTCCATTGGCAAATGTTGGAGATATATTAACTCTAAAAATAGCTGGAAATAAAATAGTATGGACAGCATAATTTCAATTCTGTTTTTAAAACTGGACGTCAACAGTTAATAGGCGGTAGAACAGTTTTTACATTGCATATTTCTGCATTTCCTATATTTCAGCTTTGGACGAATGGGAAACTGACTAGGAGAAACAATGTTAATCATTAAAAGGATTCTGTGGAATGGTTTAAAAAAAAAAAATAAAAAGAACGTTTCCCTGACCGGGAATCGAACCCGGGCCGCGGCGGTGAGAGCGCCGAATCCTAACCACTAGACCACCAGGGAAGTTAAGAACAACTTCTCCTAGAAAGTATATGGTTCTGAGTATATGTTTCCACTTAATTCTTCCCCTTCTGTATATTATTATAACTGCCTTGGGTTTTGAGATTCCTGAAAACTGGGCCTTCCTCTGGTGGAAACTACTTCGCGTTTCTTTTTTGAAGTTAGAAAACCCGCGAGAGAACGCCGAAGCCTGGCTCCCAGAGCGAAGCGATGATCGTAAACACACGATCACAGCCCCCAACACCAGAGATAAATAACCGGAGAAGAGACAGAGACAGAAAAGCTCTCAGCTTCACATAGTTGCAGTGATTTCCTGAATTGTGATCAGGAGAAAAGTAAAGATCTTCAGCTGGAGTGCTGCCCAATTGACCAGGAACTTTCCCTTAAGAAATATAAAGGTCGTCGTGTGACTAACGCTTGGCGATCCTGGTCCTATTGCAGCTTTTTTTCGTCTGCGAACTTAGACCAAATTCTGTTGGCCAAAACAAATATTACAGACTAGCGAAAGTCACTGGGCCTACCGGTCCTTGGTGGTCAGTACGACCTGAACTTAACTCTCTGGTGGGAGACTAAGAAGGGCAGGGGTTTGGAGCTTTTAAATTTTTTATATGAAGAAAGCAGAGCGGGATTAAGGAGGAAAAAAGAAATGGGGTGCATGCTTCCACTGAAGGAACTTTTAAAACCATACCCATCAATGTATGCAAATTAACTTTTTTTAACGATACGAGAGAAAAGAAAGCAAATGTAACAAAATATTGACAATGACTCTAAGCGAGGGGTAATTGAGTGCTCATTATTTTATTCTTTCAAGTTTTCTATTAAAAAGTTTTAAAAGAAAAAGTTGAGAAAAACAAGACTGCAACAAACAAAAGCCTCCCCTCAGGCTTTTTTTGGTCAGATGACCACAATGTTATTAACTGTCTGCACATGAGTTCAAACAGAAATTTTGAAAAGCAATCCCCCTCCACATTAACATCAGAAAATACTTTTGATAATGAATGAAAAAGTGAATTTAAATATTGAATCACCAATGATGTGTGCGTATCAGCAGGGCCTGACAGAAGAAATGGGTGGTAGGATAAGGGGTGTTTGTGTGGGTTTTGTGTTGTTTTGCTTTGCTTTTAAAGTATCAATGTTAAAATATCGTTTAAGAAAACTATTCATCCTCCCCTCATCCAATCTCCACCTTCCTGTGGGTTTAAATGCCAGAAATTAGTAACTAAATGCTAGATATTTATTTTCACAAAAACCACTAATCCTGTTGTCACATGTCACCATGGAGTCTAACAGAGCCCCCTTCTTTTTACTCCAACTCTGTTCCCACTGAACAGCAACCTGTACCCCAAGGCTGAAAAAAATGACTAACTTTCAGAGCAGCATTTGGGAATTGTACCTGGGGTGGGTAGGGTAGTAGAATTTATTCCTCTATATCAGAGGAACTCAAGCTCCTTATGTCTTGGTCAACAGTCCATTTTCATCCATTATTCTGTCACCTGCTGGTAATTTTTGGTAACACATGAGAACCTAGGAAAGAGAGTATGAGCTCTGGGAGCTAGCTACCTTTCTCAACAGGAAAATACCAGGAGAGGCCTCATCATTCAGGACAGGATTAAGCCTCCTCCTCTTCTGGCATCACACACCTAACGGTGGGTGGGGGTGGGGGAGGAGTGCCGTTCATTCACTTCACTCCATGTTCTATTTTCTTTTTTCCTTCTTCCATATGTTTGCAGATCATGTGCCAAACTAGGTATTAGAGTCACAAAAATATACTTAATGAGCTCATAATCAGGGGACACTTGGCTGGCTCAGTCAGAAGAGTATGCAACTCTTGATCTTGGGGTTGTGAGTTTGAGCTCCATATTGGGTGTAGAGATTAATTAAATAAACTTTTTTAAAAAAAGAGCTCACAATCAAATGGAAACCCGAATAAACAAGTGAATAAAAGAAAATGGATCAGGGAATTGAGTAGTTGTATTTTTCCCTGTTCCTCCCGCTAATACAACTAAAAACCTTGGACACTGCACATAAAAAAAAACATAAGAGACTTGATGGGGGCGCCTGGGTGGCTCAGTCGTTAAGCGTCTGCCTTCAGCTCAGGGCGTGATCCCAGGACCCTGGGATCAAACCCCACACCAGGCTCCCTGCTGGGAGCCTGCTTCTTCCTCTCCTACTCCCCCTGCTTGTGTTCCCTCTCTTGCTGGCTGTCTCTCTCTCTGTCGAATAAATAAGTAAAATCTTTGAAAAACAACAACAACAACAACAACAACATAAGAGACTTGAAAGGCGGAGAAAAGGAGGCAGACCAGCTAGGGGCCTCAGAACCTAAGGAACCACACATTGGTGACTTCCCTGGGTTTTCTTTTTGTCTCATGTATCCCAGATGTGGTGCTGAAGAAGCCAGTGACCTGGAAATGCCAGTGGGGACAGCCAAAGGAAAAAATCAAAACAAAAGCAAGCCTGTTCTTTCTAGCCAAAGGACCAGGAAAGAGGCAGCCTAGCAAACTAGAAAACTTCTAGATAATAACCACTCTACTCCAGCAAACACCACAGAAAGAACTGTGTCTCACTCCTACACAGGCTAGTAAAGGTTGAATGGGGTGCCTAGACTTCCACCTTCACCAGGCCTTTTAGGAGGTGTTCCTTCCCTTCTCTGCTGGATTAGTTCCAGAGGACACATGGTAAAGAGTCAGCACTTTCACCAACATCCAGTGATAACAAAGCCACCCCCATCCCCTACTGTCAGTGGAGGCCATGTGGGGAGGAGTAAAAAGGCCTTCCCACGTCTCCCAGCCAGGCTGGTGTCAGTGGAAGCCTAATGGGCAGCTGAAAAACCCCTGCCCTCACCTAAGCAGTAATGAGAAGCCCCACCCCTCAGGTGTCAGTGGAGGCTGAGTGGGGAAACTGGAAGCCTCCACCTACCTGGCTCTAACAAGACACTCACCCCTACTTCCTCTGCCAGAGTAGTATCAGAGAAAGCCAACTAAAACAGAAGGTTTAACTAAGATCCAGAATTCAAAATGTCCAGGTTTTAATAAAAATAGCACTCATCATACCAATAAGAAAGATCTTCAACTGAACGAAAACAGACCACATTTGGATGATAGATGTTAGAATTCTCTGACAAAGATTTTAAAGCAGTTGTCATGAACATGTTTCAACGAGCAATTACAAACATGCTTGAAACAAATGAAAAAATGGGAAGTCCCAGTAGAGAAATTAAGTTTCAGCAAAGAAATAGAAGATATAAAGAAGAATTAAAAAAAAAGAAAAGAACTAAATGGAAATTTTAGAACTAAAAAACACAATAACCAAACCAAACCAAAACAAAACATCTCAGTGGATGGGTTCAACAACAGAATGGAGGAGGCACTGGAAAGAATCCATGAACTAGAAGATAGAACAATAAAAAATACTCAACGTGGACAACAGATAAATAAAATGAAAAAAAAAAAAAGATCAGAGTCTCAGGGACTTGTGGGATTATGACAATAGATCTATTGTATCATTGGATTTCCAGGAGGAGAAGAAAAAAAGAACAGGGCTGAAAAAAGTACTAAAAGAAATAGTGGCTGGAAACTCCCCAAATTTGGCAGAGGGATAAAACCTATGTATTCAAGAAGCTGAGCAAACCCCAAAGAGGATAAACCCAAACAAATTCATGCCAAGACATATCATAGTCAAACTACTGAAAGCTAAAAACAAAGAAAAAATTGAAAGCAATGAAAAATGATACCTTACTTGTAGGGGAAAAACAATGGCAGCAGATTTCTCATTGGAAACCACAGCGGCCAGAAGAAGGGGCACAAAATTTTTCAAGACCTGAAAGAAAAGACTGTCAACCCAGATTCCCATATCCAGTGAAAATATCCTTCAAGAGTAAAGGGAATACAGGGGCGCCTGGGTGGCTCAGCTGTTAAGCATCTGCCTTCGGCTCAGGTCATATTCCCAGGGTCCAGGGATGGAGCCCGGCATGGAGCCCCGCGTGGAGCCCCGCATCAGGCTCCCTGCTCTGAGGGAAGCTTGCTTCTCCCTCTCACACTCCCCTTGCTTGTGTTCCCTCTCTCGCTGTCTCTCTCTGTCAAATAAATAAATAAAATCTTTAAAATAATTTTAAAAAAGAGTAAAGGGAATACAATTCAACAACAAAAAGACAAACAACCCAATTTTCAAATGAGCAAATGAATAGAACTTCTCCGAAGAAGATATTCAAAACCACCAGCAAATACATGAAAAGATGCTCAGTGTCATGGATCATTAGGGAAATGCAAGTCAATACCACAATAAGATACCATTTCACGATCTGGGGGTGGCTACAATTATGGAAAACAACATGTATCGGTGAGGATGAGGAGAAATTAGAACCCTTACACATTGCTGGTGGGAATGTAAAATGTTTCAGCTGCTGTGGAAAACTGTTTGGCAGTTCCTCAAAAAGTTAAACATAGTATATTACCCAGTAATTGCACTCCTAGGTGCATTATACACAAAGGACGGAAAACAGATACTCAATAGAAACCCTATACATGCACATTCATAGCAGCATGCTATTCACAGTAGCCAAAGCAGAAACAAGCCAAATGTCAATCAATAAATGCATAGATAAACAACTGTGGTATATAAATACAACGGCATATTGTTTGGACATAAGAAGGAATGAGGTACTGATTCTAGCTGCAATATAGATGAACCTTGAAAACTTTATGCTAAAAGAAAGAAGCCAGACACAAAAGATCACCCATTGTATGACTCTATTTACATGAAGTATCCAGAAGGCAAATCCATAGAGATAGAGCACACTGGTCATTGCCAGATGTTGGGGAATGACTGAGTAATGGGTACAGACTTTCCCTTTTGGAGTGATGAAAACGTTCTGGAACTTGATAGTGGTGATCGCTGCACAACGTTTTGAATGTATCCTATGCCACTGAATTGTAGACTTGAGAATGATTAAAATCGTGAACTTTATGTTATGTGTATATTACCACAAGAAAAAAAAAAGTGAAGGAGAAATCCTAGCAAGATTTTTTGTGGATATAGACAAAATTATTCTAAAAGTTAAATGGAAAGGTAAAGGAACTAGAATGGCTAAAACAAAGTTTGAAAAAGAAGAATTGAGTGGGAAGAATCAGCCTACCCATTTTCAAGACTTAAAAGAATAGTCAAGATGGTGTGGTATTGGCAGAAGGATAAATATACAGATCAATGAAACAGAATAAAGAACCCAGCAACAGACCGACACAAATATGCCCGACTGATTTTTCTTTTTACAAAGGTGCAGAAACGATTAAATGAAGAAAGAATAGCTTTTTCAATATACCTTGCTGAAGAAATTGGACATCCATAGGCAAAAAACAAAACAAAACACCAAAAACAACAAAAAATCTCAACTTTATTTTCATACCTTATGTAAGAACTAACTCAAAGTGGATCACCAACTTAAATGTGAAGTGTAAAACTTTGAGAAAAAAAAAATTGCTCTACATGAGCTAGGGCTAGTCAAAGACTTGACACCAGAAGCATGATCCATAAAGAGAAAAACTGATAAATTAGACTTCATCAAAATGAAACACATTTGCTTTTGCTAAAACCCTGTTATGAGGATGAAAAAACAAGCAGCGATTGGGAGAAAATACTTGTTAACCACACACACAACAGAGCACCATTACCTAGAATATATAAAGAACTCTCAAACTCAACAGTAAAAAAACCCAATCTGATGAAAAAATGGTCAAAAGACATGAAGGGACATTTCACCAAAGAGGATATACAGAGAGGAAATAAGCACAGGAAGAGATGTTCAACATTATTAGCCATTAGGGTCATACAAATTGAAATCACAATTAGATATCACTACATACCTATCAGAATGGCTAAAATTAAAAAGAAATGACAACATCAAATGTTGGTGAGAATGCAGAGAAACTGGATCACTCATCCATTGCTTTTGGGAGTGTAAAATGGTACAGGCACCCCGGAAAACAGTTTGGCAGTTTATTAAACAAACAAACAAAAAATATCCTAAAGATGCAGTTTTCATATGACCCAGCGTTTGCACTCCTGGGCATTTATCCCAGAGAAATAAAAACTAATGTTCACACAAAAACCTATACACAAATGTTTATAGCAGATTTATTAACAATAGCCCAAAGCTTGAAACAAGGCAGATGTCATTCAACAGATGAGTGCTACGTCGACAGCATGGAATACTACTCAGCAATGTAAAGGAACCAACTACTGATACACACATGACTTGGATGAATCTCCAGAGAATTATGCTGAGTGAAAAAAGCCAATCCTAAAAGGCTACACACTATATGATTGTTACATAGCATTCCTAAAATGACAAAATCATGGAAATGGAGAACAGATTCGGTTTTACGAATGTTAAGGTAGGGATGGAGATGGGAGGGGTGTAGGTATGGCAGCATGAGGGATCCTTGTGTTGGAGATGGCCTGTGTCTTGACTGTATCAATGGCGGTATCTTGATTGTAATATCGTACTATAGTTTCCCAGGGGTTACCATGGAATCGAATGGGACAAAGTGCACTTAATTCCACCACAGGGAGTGAAGAAACTCCGGAAACACTGGTGCACATCGGTAGCAAAGCCAGCAGTAGAATTCATAGCTCCTCTCCAGATTGTTGGAGATTCTCTTTTACTTGGAGCTGTAAGATCCATATGAGTTCCTAAGGCCTTTCTGACATCAGATTTTCTCAGATAAAGCCAGAGGGCATCAATCTCAATTCTTCCTACTGCCCACAGAAACTCCTGTCTACATAGACTTTCCTGTCTTCATCATCCCTTCAGACTAGTGGTTCTCAACTTCAGCCACACATGAAATCACACGGGGGGTATTAACAACAAAAAAATCCTGGCGGTTGGGTTCCACCCCCAGAAATTCTGATTTAATTGGTCTGGGGTATAATCTGAACATCAGAATTTTTTAAACCTCTCCAGGTGATTATAACACGCAGCCAAGGTTAAGAGCTGCTGCTTCAGGCTCCGAATGGTACACTTTTCCATTAAGCACTATATTACATTCACCTGGCATCAAACTGTTATTTTTCATTTGTGTATATTTGTCTCCATGGCAAGGCTGTAATCTCCTAGAAGGCCTTAATTCTATAAAATATTTCTAGCAAATTTCACATGTTTGATCAACGCTTGAATTCTCAACTAGCCAAGAAAGCTCCTTGGCTCGGCACCAGGATGCGAGTTAATTTTGGCTAATTAATACAGTCCAAATCTACGACGGAACAAAGGAAGGAGATAAAATCTAACATCTGGTGAGAATGACAGACATTATTCCTGATACGGCAGTGGCTAAAGTCCAGGCCTAAATAACTGAGAAATCTTTGCCTGATTAACAATAAATGTCCTGGGACAAAAAACCCACAAGGCATCAATCATCAACCCTAACTACTATTTGTCTCTCATGATAAATTCTACCAGTTCGATTTGTTTTAACCACAACATCTAAGTATGCCAAGAGCTCTTCGGAAGACAGAGGAGCCTGTGTATGCTGGAGTCCAGGAACCAATCAAAAACACCCAAAGTCCTTCTGAGGAACAGTCTAGGTGGATATCACCACTGTATAACTAAAAATCCAGCAAGTAGACCCAAACAGGTAGTAATTCACAGATTGAAAACTCACTCTGTAGTATCTCCTGGGCTCTGATAACTTGCAATGGTCTATATCCAAGAGGCCTAAAATGCCTGACATGAAGGAGATATTCTGCTGAGTAATTTAACAGTATAAATGTCCCCGGTGCCCACTCAGTTTCCAAGTTCTGCTCAAATGAGGGGACAGGAGAAGATCTGTAATTATAAAGACTTGGCACCAAAAGAGATACTTAGAAACATATAATCTGTTGTTTTTTAAATCCATTTAAGCAATGGAACTCTTTTTTCTTAATGAAAGCACGCCCCAAATCCCAAAATGTAAAACAGCTCCAAGCAGAGCTGCTCTGTTTGGACTGGCGTGTAGGAAATCCCTACAGCTCTGGAAGCATGGCTTTGAGATCCGAATTCTACAGGTAAAGGGGTTGAGGGTTAAGTTTGTGTGGTCCTGTCCTTGGGAGGCTCCAGAGAGAAGCCAAGCATATCAAGTAAAAGGAATCAACCATCTCTCTTATGTGAGAGTGCTGGGAAGGTCATGTCCTTGAGCTGCGCGCGTGTGTGTGCGCGCGCGCACACACACACACACACACACACACACACACACACACACACCCCAAACCTGTTTCTAAAGCAAGGATGGTCCATAAGGTAAAAACACTTCTACTGAGCCAGTTTAGGTCATGGTAGTGTGAAACCACTCGGGATTGAGAATATCTAGAAGGTTTCCTCAACCAGAGTGGTATCATCTTTGGGGTGGGGGTGGGGCCTTGGAAATATGCAGGGGTACTTTAAAAATTTACACTGACTAGGGATGCAAATAGCACTTAGCAGGAGAGGGGAGACAAGAATGCTAACTGTACTGCACTAGGCAGGACAGTTCCACAAAACAAAGAATTGTCCCTCCCATAATGTCAATAGAGCCCCCACTGAGAAACACTGAAGGCAGGGAAGCCTAAAAGATTTGGGTTACTTTACACTCAAGATACACATGACACTTTATCGCAGAGCATCATACACTCCTAAAATTTGTATGGAACCACAAAAGACCCCAACTAGCCAAAGCAATCTTGAAAAAGGAAAGCAAAACTGGAGGCATCATGATTCCAGGCTTCAAGGTCTATTACAAAGCTGTAATCATCAAGACAGCATGGTACTGGCACAAAGACAGACACATAGATCAATGGAACAGAATAGAAAACCCAGAAATGGACCCATAACTCTATGGTCAACTAATCTTTGACAACGCAGAAAAAAAATATCCAATGGAAAAAAGACAGTCTTTTCAACCAATGGTGTTGGGAAAACTGGAGAGCAATATGCAAAAGAATGAAACTGGACCACTTTCTTTTTTTTTTTTTTTTAAGATTTTTTTTTTTTAAATTTATTTATTTGACAGAGATAGAGACAGCCAGCGAGAGAGGGAACACAAGCAGGGGGAGTGGGAGAGGAAGAAGCAGGCTCCCAGTGGAGGAGCCTGATATGGGGCTCGATCCCATAACGCCGGGATCATGCCCTGAGCCGAAGGCAGACGCTTAACCGCTGTGCCACCCAGGCGCCCTGAAACTGGACCACTTTCTTATACCATATACAAAAATTAATTCAAAATGGATGAAAGACCTAAATGTGAGACAGAAACCATCAAAATCCTAGAGGAGAACACAGGCAGTAACCTCTTTGACCTCGGCCACAGCAATGTCTTGCTAGACACGTCTCGGGAGGCAAGGGAAACAAAAGCAAAATGAACTATTGGGACTTCATCAAGATAAAGAGCTTCTGCACAGTGAAGGAAACAATCAACAAAACTAAAAGGCAGCCGATGGAATAGGAGAAAATATTTGCAAAAGACATATATGATAAAGGGTTAGTATCTAAAATCTATAAAGAACTTATCAAACAACACCCAAAAAGCAAATAATCCAGGTTAGAAATGGTTAGAAGACATGAATAGACATTTTCCCAAAAAAGACATCCAGATGGTGAACAGACACATGAAAAGACACTCAACATCACTCAGCATCATAGAAATCAAAACCATGATGACATACCACCTCACACCTGTCAGAAAGGCTAAAATTAACAACACAGGAAACAATAGATGTTGGCGATGATGCAGAGAAAGGGGAACCCTCTTGCACCACTGGTGCAAATGCAAACTAGTGCAGCCACTCTGGAAAACAGTTTAGAGGTTCCTCAAAAAGTTAAAAATAGAGCTAACCTATGACCCAGCAATTGCAAAAATACTGATTCGAAGGTGCACATGCACCCTGATGCTTATAGCAGCATTATCAACAATAGCCGTATTATAGAAAGAGCCCAAATGTCCACTGACCAATGAATGGATAAAGAAGTTGTGATATATATACATAGTGGAATATTATTCAGCCATCAAAAAGGATGAAATCTTACCATTTGCAATAACATGATTGGAGTTAGAGTGTATTATCCTAAGAGAAATAATCAGTCAGAGAAAGACAAATACCATATGATTTCACTCATATGTGGAATTTAAGAAACAAAACAGATGAACATAGGGGAAGGGGCAAGAAGAGAGAGGGGAAAACCATAAAAGACCCTGAACTGTAGAGAAAAAACTGAAGGTTGCTGGAGGGGAGGTGGGCAGGGGATGGGCTAAAAAAGAAAAAAAGATCCCATGACACACCTTATTATGTGTGTCCATGAATCCTAATCTCTCTCTCTCGTTACTTTCACTGCCTCTGTTCTACCCTTACCAGTTACTCACATTCACCGTCGCAATAAGGAGAATAATCCTTTTTTTCAGATGTTAGAAGATCTGTAGCTCCCAGGAGGCCAGGAGCCACTGGTGGCTGGCTCCACAAACATAATCAAGGCCACCGTAAAAAATAATGTCTTTTTAATAGTGTGCCTATTTCTTCACCTGAAGGTAAGGAAACATAAAGCATAAAAATATTTTATGGCAACATGACAGAATTGAGTTTTTATCTGAATAGTTAATAGAGAGTTTTCCCCTCTACAAGACCTCAAGATAGAAATTAATGTAAACCAAATAAACAAAACTAAATCTGTAAATATGTAAGGGCATATATTGTAATGGATAGTCTTTAGCAACTCAAGTATTTTTCAGAACTACTTGATGGCCAGAAAAGAACTACTTCAAAGCCATCGTGAAACACTCTTGACGCGGGAAGAGCAGAATCTGCCTATGGTTCTATCACTGCTTTGAGCTGGGTATTGAGAGCCTTACGCAAGCGTCTACCTTGCTCTCACCACTCTCTATAGTAAAGAGGGAGCTTCTTGGCGGTCTGCTGGCCAGGATTCAGGGCTCTCACAGTGAAGAGGAGCCATGTCTATTCCAACCCTCTAGCAGGAGATATATGCACCCTCAAGAAATTGTAGTTAAAATGTCAAGGCACATATTCGAACATTTTTCTGAGGACGGGGCTAATATCTCTCATTAGATTTTCAAAAGGAGTTTGTGGTCCTCCAAAGTAAGATCCATCGATTCATAAACTCTCAATCCCAAATAATTTTACACTGCCAACACCCTAATAAATTCAACTAAAAGAAACCCATCTTCTACTGCATCAGCAGTCTTTGATTTTAGGAGCATTTTACTTTTGGAACTCTCTTCTTAATGCAGGGAAATACAAGCACTGCTTTCTTGACCTTTCCAGGAAATGATAAAAACACCAAATGTGTAGGTAAAGGTGGTACAAAGTAAAGAGTATGTCTTTATGTAGTAGTCCCAAATGAGGAAAATGGTAAAATTCCAAGCGATGAAAAATGAATGCCTTTTTATTTAGCTTAAATTTAAATTCACACTTCCAAAAATATTTGATTTGTTTTTATTTTAACTTTAATTTATCCACCAGTGGTTTAAAGAGACTTGCAAAAAGGTAAGCAACACCTCACATGTAACCAAAACAAATACAACAAACGACAACTAACATAAAAACAGAAAATTCAAAAGCTATAGAAAAGACAAAATATATAACAAAAACCCAAGCTTATCTAAATACCTTAACTGAGCATTATATTTTCCTCTGAACTTCAAAACAGTTAAAAAGAGAAAGAAAATAACAGAGTCGCTGTTATGGAAATCTCACTGCCTCTTAAAAGGAAATATATCAAGCTGCCAAAAAAGGCAAAATTTCTTAAATGGTGAACTTCTCAAGTAGACCCTTCTACCACAACCACTGAATACCTAATGGCCATCACTGAGTTTGTCCGGAATGAATTTTGAAAAAGTATCTTGTTTCCTTGTTGTTTCTTTCATTTGACACGAGATAAAAGAGGCTATCCAATGATTATCTTCTGCGTTTTCAGCATACTGGTAGAAGTTAGAGGTTTGGTAATATAGTTTAAATGTATTGAAATATATTAGAATTTTGTTTAACTCTTTAGCTATATAAAAGCTGGATGCCAGCCGTCTCCTTACCCTCAGTGATGGGCTCATTCTCTCAGCCAGCACTCTAATTTGAAGATCTAGGGACTGTTTTCTCACGTCTCGCATCGTGTCTAAATCTGTATCTTTTGTTTTTTCCTTTTCTCCATCTAAATTCAGCCACCTGGAAGCCTATAGAAGATGCTATAATGCAGAGTATTGACTTCAGCGGCAGATAAATCTGAACTTGAAGTAGGCGACCTTAGACAAGAGGGTCTCCGAGCACTTCAGCTTCTATAAAATGGGGGTAAAATTTGCCTTTCAGGTTGTGGTAAGGACTAGAAATGCTATCATCAGTTCACTCATAGCATGTGGCCCCAACAGATGTTCAACGATCATTAAGTATTTCTCCTATGATGAGCACCAGGTAGGTGCGTTCTAATGTGTCTCATGACAATTCTCTGTACCCATTTCTAAGTCTTCTCATTTATTTTAAAACCCACATAACATCCTCTTGCTGTGCTTCTCCTTATCTCCTTATCTCCTTAACCTTATCTATGCTTTCAAAGGCTGCTCATCTCTCAGCCGGCCGCAGGTGGGATTTTTCATCCCATTACAAACAGTATGCAAATTAGTAGCTGTTATCCCGCTGGTTCCACTACCTTCCCTGGTGCAGCTTCCTTACAGCCCCAGTTCACTGAAGGACCATGCAGTAACTTAAAAGTATTATATAAGTGACCCCAAAGGGGTAAAGGAGATGTGTCTGTAAATGGGATGGGAAAGATCGAGACAAACTGAACCATGCTCTGAATCATCCTGAGTGGTGCAACAAAGAATTAGTGACCATCTTCTAGAAGAGCAGGGAAACTTTTCCTATCACGGGCCGTGGAATTACAGAAAACAGAGTAGCTTAAGGCCTTACAAGGAAAAGACTCATGAAAGAAATGATCTCATTTACTTTAAAAATTAGGCATTGTCAAAACTAGTAAAAATCAGTCCCAAGAACAAGATCTGAGCATCAGCAAGTCCCGTAGCTTTACCTTCAGAATATATCCGAGACTGACTACTTCTCATTGTTTCAAGGCCACAGTCAGAGTCCTGCGTGGGGGACTCTACTTCCAACCCTTCGCTTCTCCAAAGTCATGTCTATAGCGCAGTGAGAATTACCTGGTTTTAAAATTTAGATTATGATATTATTATTATGTTTTAATTTATATTTTTTCTTTTCTTTTTTTCTCCTTTTTTGTCTTCTTCTGGATTAATCAAGTTTTTGTCTTGTTTTGCTCTCTTAAGTCCTTTTTCTCCTCTTTTTGTTCAGAAATAATACACTCTATTTTTTTCTATTATTTTGATACCCACCCTTACAACGCATTTAAATATTAATTAAAGCATAAAGCGAATCAATTTTGACACATTCCTCCCAAACAATATGAAAATCTCAAACAGCTTTAATTACAAGTCCCATCCTGTTTTATGTGTTATTATAGTGTTTACTGTCAGAGGCAGTCATTTTTAAAAATACATGACTCGCTTGTTTAGATTCAATCACGTATGTATTTCTTTGTTTACCATTCCTTCTCCCATCTTAATTCATCCTTCTTTGCTCAAAATCATTCTTGCTAGTAAATCTTTCTAACAGTTCCTTTGATGTGGATTTATTGGTGATCTTGTTTTGTTTGACATTTTTTTCTTATTTTTAATTCTGGAATAATATTTAAGCTGAGTATAGAAGTCAAGGTTGGTAATTTTTTTTTAAAGATTTTATTTATTTATTTGACAGAGACAGCCAGCGAGAGAGGGAACACAAGCAGGGGGAGTGGAAGAGGGAGAGCAGGCTCCTAACGGAGGAGCCTGATGTGGGGCTCGATCCCAGAATGCTGGGATCACGCCCTGAGCCGAAGGCAGACGCTTAACGACTGCGCCACCCAGGCGCCCCAAGGTTGTTAATTATTATCTCTCAGTTTATCAGACCCACACCACAACTGAGTTTGGAATAAAATACAAACAAGACCACTCTGCAACCACAAAAATGAGCAAACATCCCCTTTTCTGACTCACATGAGTAATTGCTGCTTTTTTGTTGTTTTAACCAATTTCAGTTCTAATCCCTGTTCAATCGCTTTGCCTCCCAATTAGATACCCAATCATTGAAATGTTCCTGCTTCTTGACAATATGCAATCCAAAACTGGCCCTCGTTCTGCTAAACTCTAGTTCAGAAGTATCCAAAGCAGGCCCAAATTCTAGAAGAGTCTCCTCAAATAATTCCACTGTGCCATTCTCTCCTCGCTGCAGCAAGCCAAATAAACCCACTTTTTTTTTTAAGTGTTAAGTATTCTTTATTTAACATTATACATAAACCATACTAAAATGCCTTTCATTAAGCAAAAGGCAACATTTTAGATGCAGGGAATTTCAATTAAATTGGCATAGTTAAGATTCCTGAGGAGTTAAGATGGCGGAGGAGTAGGAGACACCGTTTTCAGCCGGTCCCCTGAGTCGAGCTGGATAGGTACCAGACCAGCCTAAACAAACACGGAACCAGCCTGAGACACAGGATGATGCATCTGGATCTCTACAAATGAACATCTCCAGCGCTGAGTATTGAGGTACGAAGCGGGGAGCCATGAAACTGTGCACAGATATCGGAAGATAAACGGAAGGGGGAGGGAGCCGCCGCGTTCGGGTGCCGGGAAGCGGCCAGCCACCTGCACGGGGGAGCGGGCGGGGCTCGTGGTCGGCACCCGCAAAACAGCAGACTGAGACCGGGAGCCGGGTGCGCGCGCCACCAGGCATCTCGCGGAACCCCGGAATCCCGGTGCGCTCACTGGATCCAGACTGAGACCGGGGCTCTGGAGCGCGCGGGGCGGCTGGCGGCTGGCGGCGTTAGAAACACAAAGGACAGAGACGCGCCGGCCCTGGAAGTGAGGGCTGGGACTCCGGGTGTGGGGCGCACATCCCGGGACGCTGCAGGGTTGAGCAGCACCAACAGAAACAGAGTTAAAGTGGCCAGAACATCAGTGGAGAACGGGCCGCAATCCTTCTGTTCTGTGACAGAAGCTGAAATTTGGCCGCTGCTGCTCTGACTCTCAGAAGAGGCACAGCAAACCGCCAGGGAAAGCCGCCAGAGAACAAAAGCCTGGAAATACCGGCTCAGGGAGTGCCCATCCCCATCCCCCCTCGCAGGGGACACGGAGACTCTATCCAAACAGGGCTGCCTGAGTATCGGCGCGGCAGGCCCCTCCCCCAGAACACAGAAGGCAGGCCGAAAAATCAAGAAGCCCACAACCCGGGCGCCTGGGTGGCGCAGTCATTGAGCGCCTGCCTTCGGCTTAGGGCGTGATCCCGGCGTTCCGGAAAGGAGTCCCTCATCGGGCTCCTCCGCTGGGAGCCTGCTTCTTCCTCTCCCACTCCCCTGCTTCTGTTCCCTCTCTCGCTGGGTGGCTGCCACATAAATAAATAAATAAAATCTTTAAAGAAGAAGCCCACATCCCTAAGATCCCTATAAAACAAGGGGCACGGCCTGGGACCCAGTCAATAATTTGGGCTCTGGAAACCCCGCAACCTCTCTTCATCAGAATGACAAGAAGGAGAAGCCCCCCCCAGCAAAGAAAAGACAGTGAGTCTGTGGCCTCTGCCACAGAAATAATGGATATGGATGTAACCAAATTATCAGAAATGGAATTCGGAGTAACGATGGTCAAAATGATGAGTAGAATTGAAAAAACTATTAACGAAAAGGTTACTGAGAATATAGAATCCCTAAGGACAGAAATGAGAGCGAATCTGACAGAAATTAAAAATTCTATGAGCCAAATGCAGGCAAAACTAGAGGCTCTGACGGCCAGGGTCGCAGAAGCAGAGGAACGGGTTAGTGAATTGGAGGATGGGTTAACAGAGGAAAAAATGAAAATAGAAGATGGTCTTAAAAAAATCCACGCCCACGAATGTAGGTTACGGGAGATTACTGACTCAATGAAACGATCCAATGTTAGAATCATCGGCATCCCCGAGGGGGTGGAGAAAAACAGAGGTCTAGAAGAGATATTTGAACAAATTGTAGCTGAAAACTTCCCTAATCTAGCAAGGGAAACAAACATTCGTGTCCAAGAGGCAGAGAGGACCCCTCCCAAGCTCAACCATGACAAACCTACGCCACGTCACGTCATAGTGCATTTCGCAAATATTAGATGCAAGGATACAGTATTAAAAGCGGCCAGGGCAAAGAAATTTCTCACGTACCAAGGCAAAAGCATCAGAATTACGTCAGACCTGTCTACACAGACCTGGAATGAGAGAAAGGGTTGGGGGAGCATATTTAAAGCTCTGTCAGAGAAAAACATGCAGCCAAGGATCCTTTATCCAGCAAGGCTGTCATTCAGAATTGATGGAGAAATAAAGACATTTCAGAATCGCCAGTCACTAACCAATTTTGTAACCACGAAACCAGCCCTACAGGAGATATTACGGGGGGTTCTATAAAAGTAAAAAGGCCCCAAGAGTGATACAGAACAGAAAGTCACAGCCAATACAAACAAAGACTTTACTGGCAACATGGCAACATTAAAATCATATCTCTCAGTAATCAGTCTTAATGTAAATGGTTTAAACCATCCCATAAAACGCCACAGGGTGGCAGATTGGATAAAAAGAAATGACCCATCCATTTGCTGTCTACAAGAGACTCATTTCAAGCCCAAAGATGCATTCAGACTGAGAGTAAGGGGATGGAGTACCATCTTTCACGCAAATGGACCTCAAAAGAAAGCTGGGGTAGCAATTCTCATATCAGATAAACTGGATTTTAAACTACAGACTATAGTTAGAGACGCAGAAGGGCACTATATTATTCTTAAGGGAAGTATTCAACAAGTGGATATGACAATTATAAATATATATGCCCCCAACAGGGGAGCAGCAAGATACACAAGCCAACTCTTAACCAGAATAAAGAGACATATAAATAAAAATACATTAATAGTAGGGGACCTCAACACTCCACTATCAGAAATAGACAGAACACCCTGGCAAAGACTAAGCAAAGAATCAAAGGCTTTGAATGCCATACTCGACGAGTTGGACCTCATAGATATATATAGAACACTACACCCCAGAACCAAAGAATACTCATTCTATTCTAATGCCCATGGAACATTCTCAAGAATAGACCATGTTCTGGGACACAAAACAGGTCTCAACCGATACCACAAGATTTAAATTATCCCCTGCATATTCTCAGACCACAACGCTCTGAAATTGGAACTCAACCACAAGGAAAAATTTGGAAGAAACTCAAACACTTGGAGACTAAGAACCATACTGCTCAGGAATGACTCGATAAACCAGGAAATCAAAAATCAAATTAAACAATTTATGGAGACCAATGAGAATGAAAATACAACAGTCCAAAACCTATGGGATACTGCAAAGGCAGTCCTAAGGGGGAAATACATAGCCATCCAAGCCTCACTCAAAAGAATAGAAAAATCTAAAATGCAGTTTTTATATTCTCACCTCAAGAAGCTGGAACAGCAACAGAGGGACAGGCCTAATCCACGCACGAGGAAGCAGTTGACCAAAATTAGAGCTGAAATCAATCAAGCAGAAACCAGAAGTACAGTAGAGCAAATCAACAGGACTAGAAGCTGGTTCTTTGAGAGAATCAATAAAATTGACAGACCCCTGGCAAGACTTATCCAAAAGAAAAGAGAAAGGACCCAGATTATTAAAATTATGAATGAAAAAGGAGAGGTCACGACGAGCACCATTGAAATTGGAAAGATTATTAGAAATTTTTATCAACAGCTATATGCCAATAAACTAAGCAATCTGGAAGAGATGGAATCCTTCCTGGAAACCTATAAACTACCAAGATTGAAACTGGAAGAAATTGATTCCTTAAACAGGCCAATTAATTATGAAGAAATTGAGTCAGTGATAAACAACCTTCCAAATAACAAAACTCCAGGCCCGGACGGTTTTCCTGGGGAATTCTACCAAACATTCAAAGAAGAAATAATACCTATTCTCCTAAAGCTATTTCAAAAATAGAAACAGAAGGAAAGCTACCAAACTCATTTTATGAGGCCAATATTACCTTGATCCCCAAACCAGGCAAAGACCCCCTTAAAAAGGAGAATTACAGACCGATTTCCCTAATGAATATGGACGCCAAAATCCTCAACAAGATACTTGCTAATAGAATCCAACAGTACATTAAAAGGATTATCCATCACGATCAAGTGGGATTCATACCTGGGATGCAAGCGTGGTTCAATATTCGCAAATCAATCAGCGTGATAGATCATATCAACAAGAAAAGACTCAGGAACCATATGATCCTCTCAATCGATGCCGAAAAAGCATTTGACAAAATACAGCATCCTTTCCTGATTAAAACCCTTCAGAGTGTAGGAATAGAAGGTACATTTCTCAATCTCATAAAAGCCATCTATGAAAAGCCTACTGCAAATATTATTCTCAATGGGGAAAAGCTGGAAGCCTTTCCCTTAAGATCAGGAACTCGACAAGGATGCCCACTCTCGCCACTATTATTCAACATAGTACTAGAAGTCCTTGCAACAGCAATCAGACGACAAAAAGGGATCAAAGGTATTCAAATTGGCAAAGAAGAAGTCAAAATGTCTCTCTTTGCAGATGACATGATACTCTATATGGAAAACCCAAAAGAAGCCACTCCCAAACTATTAGAAGTTATAGAGCAATTCAGTAACGTGGCAGGATACAAAATAAATGCTCAGAAATCAGTTGCATTTCTATACACGAATAACGAGACTGAAGAAAGAGAAATTAGGGAATCCATCCCATTTACAATAGCACCAAAAACCATACGTTACCTTGGAATTAACTTAACCAGAGACGTAAAGGACCTATATTCTAGAAACTATAAATCACTCTTGAAAGACATTGAGGAAGACATAAAAAGATGGAAAGATATTCCATGCTCATGGATCGGAAGAATTAACATAGTTAAAATGTCCATGCTACCCAGAGCAATCTACACTTTCAATGCTATCCCGATCAAAATACCAAGGACATTTTTCAAAGAACTGGAACAAACAGTCCTTAAATTTGTATGGAAACAGAAAAGGCCCCGAATCGCCAAGGAACTGTTGAAAAGGAAAAACAAAGCTGGTGGCATCACAATGCCAGATTTCGAGCTGTACTACAAAGCTGTGATCACAAAGACAGCATGGTACTGGCACAAAAACAGACACATAGACCAATGGAACAGAATAGAGAGCCCAGAAATGGACCCTCGGCTCTTTGGGCAACTAATATTTGATAAAGCAGGAAAAAACATCCGGTGGGAAAAAGACAGTCTCTTCAATAAATGGTGCTGGGAAAATTGGACAGCTACATGCAAGAGAATGAAACTTGACCACTATCTCACACCATACACAAAAATAAACTCCAAATGGATGAAAGACCTCGATGTGAGACAGGAATCCATCAAAATTCTAGAGGAGAACATAGGCAACAACCTCTACGACATCGGCCAAAGCAACCTTTTTCATGACACATCCCCAAAGGCAAGAGAAACAAAAGATAAAATGAACTTATGGGACTTCATCAAGATTAAAAGTTTCTGCACATCCAAGGAAACAGTCAGAAAAACTAAGAGGCAGCCCACGGAATGGGAGAATATATTTGCAAATGACACTACAGATAAAGGACTGGTATCCAAGATCTACAAAGAACTTCTCAAACTCAATACACGAGAAACAAATAAACAAATCAAAAAATGGGCAGAAGATATGAACAGACACTTTTCCCATGAAGACATACAAATGGCTAACAGACACATGAAAAAATGTTCAAAATCATTAGCCATCAAGGAAATTCAAATCAAAACCACACTGAGATACCACCTTACGCCAGTTAGAATGGCAAAAATAGACAAGGCAAGAAACAGCAATTGTTGGAGAGGATGTGGAGAAAGGGGATCCCTCCTACATTGTTGGTGGGAATGCAAGTTGGTACAGCCACTCTGGAAAACAGTGTGGAGGTCCCTTAAAAAGTTAAAAATTGAGCTACCCTATGATCCAGCCATTGCACTACTGGGTATTTACCCCAAAGATACAGACGTAGTGAAGAGAAGGGCCATATGCACCCCAATGTTTATAGCAGCAATGTCCACAATAGCTAAATTGTGGAAGGAGCCGAGATGCCCTTCAACAGATGACTGGATTAAGAAGTTGTGGTCCATATATACGATGGAATATTACTCAGCTATCAGAAAGAACGAGTTCTCAACATTTGCTACAACATGGACAGCACTGGAGGAGATAATGCTAAGTGAAATAAGTCAAGCAGAGAAAGACAACTATCATATGATTTCTCTCATCTATGGAACATAAGAACTAGGAAGATCGGTAGGGGAAGAAAGGGATAAAGAAAGGGGGGGTAATCAGAAGGGGGAATGAAACATGAGAGACTATGGACTATGAGAAACAAACTGAGGGTCTCAGAGGGGAGGGGGGTGGGGGAATGGGATAGACCGGTGATGGGTGGTAAGGAGGGCACGTATTGCATGGTGCACTGGGTGTTATACACAACTAATGAATCATCGAGCCTTGCATCGGAAACCGGGGATGTACTGTATGGTGACTAACATAATATAATAAAATTTCATTAAAAAAAAAATAAATTGGCATAGTTAAGACCAAAAAGATAAAGTGGACACTGTCAGCTTATCTTCAACCCTTACCTTTAACAGGCTAACGAACACGACGTGAAACACAGCTGAGTCTTGCTGTTCTGAGACACTGCACGGATTTCTTCAGCATTTAAACATATTAATATAACCAGTTATAGAAATCTAAATACAAAACCGGTCTCCTATAAGTTTAGGGGTGGCAGTTACCATCTCTGTGAAAAGCTGCACATTACTAATGAACTCCAATCATAGTTTTAGAGGGGAAAACGGTGACAGCACTTGTGGAACCAGAATTACTCTCAAAGTTCCAAAAGTTCATTTCACCACAAGCCAAACTTATTTCAGTCCGAACTGCCTAAAAGAAACATTCTATCAGCCATTCGTGATCTGAATTCTGGTGTATGAGATTAATTTAAATATGATACACAAAAAAAAGTCCTGAGACATTTTTGTTTTTCAATAAATAAGGCAATGGCCAATTATTTCTCCTTAGTAGCTTTTTTGAGATAAGCTATCAAGTCCGCCCTTTCCCCTGTGTTCTTAATGCCAGTGAAGATCATTTTTTGCTCCAGGAATGTACTTCTTGGGATTCTCCAAATACTCCATCAGTGTCTCCTCTCCCCAGGTGATGCCTTTGTTCTTGTTGGCATCCGTGTAAGAAAATCCAGGGGCCTGGGGCGCCTGGGTGGCGCAGTCCTTAAGTGTGTGCCTTCGGCTCAGAGCGTGATCCCTGCGTTCTGGGATCGAGCCCCACATCAGGATTCTCCGCTAGGAGCCTGCTTCTTCCTCTCCCACTCCCCCTGCTTGTGTTCTCTCTCTCTGTCAAAATAAATAAATAAAATCTTAAAAAAAAAAAGAAAAAGAAAATCATAGGGCCTGACCTGTCTTTCGCCCAAATAAAGCATGGAGGTTTGGCCCAGTCTTGTGATTGCCTCCCTTCTCCACGGTATGGCACTAGGCACACTTCCGAACAAAAACCTTCTTGTTCTTTCAACATCACCCATTTTTAAATTGCTCTTTCGTCGTGTGCGAAACGAAGGCGCCTGCTCGCAAGCCAGACGTCCCGCTCTCTCTAAACCCAACTTTTTTGACTACAGATTTGTTCCGGGTGGTGTTTGGTCAATAGGCTTTGACAAGGATGATGGTCAAATACACACACACACACACACACACACACACACACACACTCAAAGAGCTCACAGATAATTTCTGACTTTAATTTCGTTATGGAAAATTTCAAACATTTACAAAAAGAGGCTAGGGTAATGAATACCTGAGATTCTGTCACCCAGTTTGAACAATTTTCAACTCATGGTTCAATCTTCATCACTTCTTCCCAACCTATAAGCATTCCAGCTATCACATCATGTCATCTGCAGATATTTCAAGATGCATCTATAAAAGAGAAGCGCTTGCTTTTTAAAAAGTACCACTTATCACACCGACAACTTTATAAATCATTAAGTATTCATGAACTGTTCGTTCACATTCAAATTTCCCCAGCTGTCTCATAATTTTTGTTTGTTTTCTTGGATTAGAATCCAACAAAATCCATACTCTGCAGCTGTTTGATGTCTCTTGAGTCTCTATTAATGAATAAGTTCCCTCCATTTTCTTCTTCTTCAATTAGTTGAAAAGCCCCAGTCGTTTTGTCCTTAGAGTATTCCCACAATCCGGATTTGCGCCTCTGAGGTGGCATTTGATGTCTCCTGTATTTCCTGTAAATTAGTAGTTAGCTCTGCACTAAGTCAGACTTAGACTGAAAGGGCTTTTCTGCAGGCCTCCTTCAATAGGTGCAATTTGTAATCCACCTGTGATCAGGGGGACACAACGTCTGTCTCTCATTTCATGACGGATAACAGCCGTTATTGATCGTTGCCTAGACACATCAATTCATTAGGAGTTATAAATGTTGATTTTCTAATTATGCCATTTCTTCTTCATTTATCTGCTGGAAAACTTCTATAAATTTCCTCCTCATCTTGAATTCCCACAGGAAAAACAGGATAAATGCTTGATTCTTTCCAATTACTAGCAGCTTTCAAAATAATGTGTTGATCCCCTAGCATTCTTCAATAATGAGTTTGTATTTTTAAGTATTGTTGGAAACTCATAGATTTAAACATAGTTGATACAAATACGATAGTTGAACATGTCAAATATGCAAATAATACCCATTTTGACCCTTAAATTGTCTCATCTTTGGCCAGTGTGAACTGTTCTAGTTGCTTCTGAGTCCTTTTGATACAATCCTAATAGTTTTTGAAGGCTTCCTTGCTTATCTTGGACAATTCCTGACCTATGCCTGAAATCAGCCATTTCTCTAAGGAGCTCCTTTCAGTGGGAAATGGGTGTTTAGAAAGCCCAGTTTGGATGTAGTGGTGTCACTGCTACTGTGTTATTGTTTCCAGGCCTTTTCAGAATAAAGCCAGGAAATGTTTTAGGATAAAATATGCCTCTAGCTCACAGTTATATTTCCAATTTAAGTCAGAATTACAGAGTTTTTATTTAACTTCATCGATCATAAATCTGTATCTCTTTATTCTACACCAAAAATCCTGGTTCACAAAGACACTAGCGTTAATATTTATTTGTTTTATTCTGTAATACACCCATGATAGGTGCACAATAACAATACCACCATTACCACCAACAATATGACTACTTGAAAGTATTTTTGCATTTCTTTTTGTCCTTAGAGTATATCCCACTTGGGATGTCATAGTTAAATTACTGTGTTTTAAAGTCACTTGAATAGTTTGGTTGGCCTTTTATATTTTTGTGATAAAATCCTTGTGCTATGGACTCATGTCGCTGAGAGAAATCTAAATTTTTCAGAAACATATGCATAATAAAGAGAAGAGTACTATGTAGACCTCTAGATTCTGAATTAAATGCAAAGCCAATTAATCAAACGCCTTAGTGATACTATTTGGAATCAGCCTTTGTATTCACTTCGCTTGGCAAGTATAAGAGATGATGATCCCAGATGCCTATGGCTGCAAAAATATGACATGGCTAAATTGTTCGGCTGCAAGATCTTAAAAGGTCACAAGATTATGTTACTCCACAAAAGTATCTTTCTGAATTTCTTTTTTTCTCAGTTTATTTCTCCGAGTCCCCCTCCCTTGTGGATTAGTAACCTTCAAAAAACTCTATCTCTAGTCCTCCTCCACTTCTTTGCTTCTGCTAGCCTCCTCCTCTAACAACTCAGAAGCTTATATTTCGTGTGTGAGTTGGTGAGAGGGAAGGAAGAGGAATTGCTGTATAAACTAAGGGAATGAAATGGAGGAGGTAGGGGGATAGACAGCTGCAAGGATCCGGGCTGGAGGACTGAAACAAACCCTTGTCCTAAGCAACTCAGAGCTCAGATTTCTTCTCTGGACAGCTGGCTTTTCTAGTCCTTCTGAAATAGTCTGCAAAGATGGGGGAGGGGCTGTGAACTACCTCTGCTATGGACCTTATTTGAAGTCAGCTACCTCCTAGATGTGCTCAGGAGAAACTAAATGCAATATTCAATATAGCAGGGGTGAGGGTGGTGAAAGAAAGCTATGTGATTACCCACTGTAGTTTTTAAAGGTTGGAAGCTCATTACTGAGAATGCTGGAGGGCTGCCTGGAGTAGGCAGTGACTAGAGTCACATAACCTGGAAGTGGATATCTGACTTGCCTATGATATTTCTGCCCCCCCTTCCCCACTTGGCACCCTATACTCCATATTCTTTCTAATCCTCTTACCCTCCCCACTCCCCCCACCCACACCCTACCCCCACTAATGTTCCTGGAATTTTGGACTTAGCTATTTTTAAAACAGTCAACTCAGTAGCCACCTCCCCCCCCCCCCCCCCCGCTCAGCTGTCCAGTACTCTGGCCAGCCATTTACTCCCCCTTCCCCCCACACCAAACCTTCTCTGGTTGCCTGACCTCAGTGAGATTGCAGCCGGTGTGGGGACCTGGGGGAGACATGGAGAAAGAGACGGGGGATCCCCTGGCTGGAGCTGACCGACAGAGTAGGCAGTCATGGCTGGAGAATTGGATATCAGAGTAATGTTTGACCTCTGGAAACAGTAAGTCAAAATGAAATTGCAATTCCTTTAATAAGCTTTTGGAATGAAGTTAGACTTTCAGAAAATTACGACACCTACTTGAATGTCTCTGGTCCAAAGCTAGGATCTCTTTCATACGCAGGTGCCCCATCTCCGTTTCTCCTGTCTTACTTCTCTCTGGCTGCCGGCCACCGGCCTCTTGAAGTTTAATCCTCCATCTCTCCTCTGGCCGCTTTAGCTCTCTCCTTACCCTGTTGCCTCAAACTTCTGATGCAGTATTAGGAGTTTCCCATATCCCCTATTCTGTGGTTTTCTCACCAAGGCCAAATTTCGCCTTAGATGCTTAGTCACTGGTTCCCTTCTACCCTGCCCCTGGTCAGCAGTGCCCTTCACATTGGGCTTCCAACGGTGGGGGCTACTCCTCGTTGTAAATTGTTTATCCCCACACTCTAGTGTCGCCACCCTAATCTCCCTCCTGCATGACTCAAACCCCACTCATATCCTTACCTCAAGAAAAGGGAGTTTGGCAGGAGGGACTTAGCTCCTCCCCAAGGCCTATCCTAATCAAAAGACTGAGAACTTCCGAATTTGCAAATGGAAGATGAAAAGAGTGGTTCTTCAGTCAGATTCGGAAAAAAGAAATACAAGAACTTTAGACCCGGCACAAACAAATACTGATTGGCAGGCTTGGTTAGCATTGCATTATTCCGTGAGAGAGGGAGATGATAATCCCAGCTCTCCGTCCCTCTTCATCTGAATACTCATATTCTAGAGAGGCAGTGGGTATTCCACCCTCACTCCTTCTGGCTAAAAATTCACAAAGGAGACACAAAGGAGAAAGAGAAATGAATGACCCCTGGAGGGTGTCCCCTCTGGATGGGGAGGGGCAAATAAGAGGTATGTTTCTGAAGTATTTTCAGATCCGAATTCTATTGAGGAACCCACTGAGATGATTGGGGTCTGACCCATTGCCACGACCCCTCCTTTTCTGACATTTCTGCTGTTTGGTAGCTCAGGATGGGGCAATACAGTGGACTCTGCTCCCCCGGCCCCGCCTGGTGTAGTCAACTTTCCTTCCACCCCCACCTCCGGGTATTGCATAAGGGCCCAGAAAATGGCCACAAGAGCAGGGCACAGGGGCTCAACAGCCACACTTACAGTTTGGGGAGCCTTATTCTCCCCAAGCTCCTGACCGCTCATCCTTTTCCTGATTTTCCTAGATTCTCTTCACATCATCCTGAATGATCTTCAACTCTTCTCTCTCCCCGTGCCCAGCTGACTTTCTTTTTTCAGTCCCTTACAGGAGGTCCGGTCAAAATTCACTAGGTAGGAGGGTCATCAGCTGGAAAGAGCCGGAGCCTGGGGGGAACTGGCCGGATAGGTATGGGGGATCCAGGCCGGCCCCCCCATAGCAGCCCCCCAGCTCTAAGCACTCTCACCCTCCTGCTGCTCCTCTGTGGACATGGTAAGGAAGGGCTAGGGAAGGGCTGGGGAACCTAGAGGGTCCTCTGCTGTGCAAGGGTGGTCAAGTGAGCATGTGTGAGGAGAAGGGCTGGGTGCTGGGGAGTGCCAGTCACTCGCCTGACTCCCAAACAGATAAGTTTTATTTCCCATTCGCCTTGGGGAAGGGCACTGGAAAAGCGCTTGATCCACAGGGAGAGATCTAGCGGCCTTACACACTTTTAGCCAGACCGAGTGAACACAGAACTAGGGTGCTGGGGGCTGGGGACCAGGGACAGGACTGGAACTCGGGATCAGCTGGGTTTTAGGAGCCCCTGAAATCCCCTCCGTCAGATTTAGGAGAGTTAAGCGGGTTCCAGGCGCCATCTCACATCCTTTCCCTTTGTCCTCAGCTCATTCTCAATGCAAGATCCTCCGCTGCAATGCTGAGTACGTGTCGTCCACCCTGAGCCTGAGAGCGGGGGCTTCGCCGGGAGCGCTTCGAGGCGGAGCAGCGGGAGCAGCAGGAGGGGGCCGGGGCGGAGTGGGCTCCGGCGGCCTCTGTCGAGCCCTCCGCTCCTACGCTCTCTGCACCCGGCGTACCGCCCGCACCTGCCGCGGGGACCTGGCCTTCCACTCGGCGGTGCACGGCATCGAAGACCTGATGATCCAGCACAACTGCTCCCGCCAGGGCCCCACGGCCCCTCCCCCGCCCCGCGGCCCCGCCCTTCCAGGCTCAGGCCCTGTCGGCTCCTCCGGCCCCCCAGCCCCAGACCCCTGTGACTATGAAGGCCAGTTTTCCCGGCTGCACGGTCGTCCTCCGGGCTTCCTGCATTGCGCCTCCTTCGGGGACCCCCACGTGCGCAGCTTCCACCACCACTTTCACACGTGCCGTGTCCAAGGAGCTTGGCCCCTGCTGGATAATGACTTCCTTTATGTCCAGGCCACCAGCTCCCCCGTGGCATCGGGGGCCAACGCCACCGCCACCCGGAAGGTCAGGGACTCAGCAGCTCCTCCCGACCCTCTCACGGTCGCCCCACGGTACCACTCCCTCCCATCCCCATTGTTCCACAGCCACGATCGCCATTCCCTTTTCTCCTCGACTGTTCCCGCATCTCCCGCCACGCCCCCCCCACCAAGCACTTGCTCCTGGAGTCACTTTCCCTCGCTGGAAATTGTACTCAAATGCAGAAAACACAAGAAAACGTTGAGAGGAGAGCTGAGGAGCCCTAGGTTGAGGAGTTACAGAAGGGAAACTTTTCTTTCTCCTGTGAATTGCTGAGGTTGAGTCCAAAAAGGAGAGGGAGGGGTTGAGCAGGACGGGGCAATACTAGAGCGCAGGAGAAGAGACCAGAGTGAGGGAAGGCCTCGGTCAGCCTGGAGCCTCTGCCCAGATCAGATCCCTGACTGTGTGTGAGGCCTGACTGCGGTAAGGGGACAAAGCACTGAGCCCAAAATGAACTATTTTCCCTCTTGCCCTCACAGCTCACCATTATATTTAAGAACATGCAGGAATGCATTGATCAGAAGGTCTACCAGGCTGAGGTGGACAATCTTCCGGCAGCCTTTGAAGATGGTTCTATCAATGGAGGTGACCGACCTGGGGGCTCAAGTTTGTCCGTTCGAACTGCTAACCCTGGGAATCACGTGGAGATCCGAGCTGCCTATATCGGCACAACTATAATCATTCGGCAGACGGCTGGGCAGCTCTCCTTCTCCATCAAGGTAGCAGAGGATGTGGCCAGGGCCTTCTCGGCTGAGCAGGACCTGCAGCTCTGTGTCGGGGGGTGCCCCCCAAGTCAGCGACTCTCTCGCTCAGAACGCAGTCGTCGGGGAGCTATAACCATTGATACTGCCAAACAGCTGTGCAAGGAAGGGCTGCCAGTTGAAGACGCTTACTTTCACTCCTGTGTCTTTGATGTTTTGATCTCTGGTGACCCCAACTTCACTGTGGCAGCTCAGGCAGCTTTGGAGGATGCCCGAGCTTTCCTGCCAGACTTAGAAAAGCTGCACCTCTTCCCCACGGATGCTGGGGTTCCTCTTTCCTCAGGAGCCCTCCTGGCCCCACTCATGTCTGGGCTCTTTGTTCCGTGGCTTTGCATTCAGTGACTAGGCCAGCAACCCCTTGACTGGTTTGACATGATCAGGGGATAGAGACAGGCAGGAAAGAACATGAAGAATCACTGAAGAAAACAGTGGGAACTAGAAGACACATGAAATAATGACATTTAACCAGAGTCAGATAAGGCTGCAGTCCAGGACTGAAATGATGACAGAATAAAGATCCCGGACAAAGCTTCTGCCATCTAGACCTCTATAGGGGCTCTTTGTCTACTTTCCCAGTCCCAGTTATGATAAACGATTGTTCTAGTCCATCTACTCCTGAAAGCACCCCAGTAAACTTAGAGGTGATAGGGGTCTTGATAACCAGTAGGAAACTTAAGGGTTGAGACTTTTAAGAGGAAAGAATTGAGAGAGGAAGACATGATCATTACCTATGAGCGATTTAAAAATCTAACAATATTTTCTCTTGGAAGATGGAAAGAGGAGGAAATGATTAAGGATGGAGTCTTAATGTGTTCTTTCTTGGTTCAGAAATGAAACAGGGGTTGTCTGGATCTTAGCAGAAGAGAAACTCTGCCTGCGGAGAATGGCACAGATAGGAAAGAAGCTAACATCCTCACCCCTAACTAATCTGTTATTAAAACTATGAATTCTTCACATCCTCTTCTGTTGCCTATGTTGACTCTTTACAGATGCTTGAAATGGAGTAAAGACAAGGAATCACTCCTCTGAAAGAGGGCTCGGAAGTATCAGATATTACTTCTGCCCTCAAGATGTTTACAGGCTGCTAGGGAGGCAAAACTGATTCACGTGAAGGAGTGATGAGTATACAAGTATTTCCTAAATTCTGTGGTGCTATGAATTCAGATGGGAAGATAGCTGATGAGAACTAAAGAAGTAACAATAAGAGGTAATAGAAGAGATGGGATTTGAAGTGATCTTTGAAGACTGGGTAGGATTTGAATTGTTAAGGGCCTTCTAGGGCAATGGAAACCATCTGGAGTTGTGCATCGATTCATTCTTCAGTGAGGAAACCAGCAAAACTCAAATGAAGTAGATCGGAAGTAATGGAATGGAAGATGGGCAGAGGCCAAATTATGAGGCACATTGGAAGTGGGTCCAAGGAGTTTAAATTAATGGCTAACATTTATTGAGAGCTTAAAACCTACCAGGTAATGTTCTAAACATTTTTAATATATGAATTCATTTAATTTTCACAACTCTCTAAGGAAGATAATAGTCTCATCTTCACTTTTATACAAAGAAATTGAGGTAGGGCAAGATTAAGCAACTTGCTCACAATCACACACCACATAAACGGTTGAACAGTAATTAATTCATTAATTGACAATAATTGTTGAACCCAGGCAGTCGGGCTCCGGAGCCTTAACTCTTAATCATTACACTGTGTTGTCGGGGAAACAGAGAGCCATTGAAGATTCTGGCTGTAGAGGTCAGCAAGGAAGTGGAGCTGTGGCCGTGGCCGCCTCCACACAAGAGGCTACCTTCTTAACTGCTCCTTATATTGGTTCTCCTAACTCAAAAGAGTAACTTTATCCCTCAGATGTGGGAATTTCAAGTCAGTTAAGAATTTTATGGCCAATTGGTGAATGAGAGTCTTCTATGGTACCTGTCATGTAATACTGTTTCTTTTGCCCAAACTTTAGGTTAGCCCTATTACCAGCGGAGTATTGAAAAATGGGTAGCTCAGGGGCGCCTGGGTGGCATAGCGGTTAAGCGTCTGCCTTCGGCTCAGGGCGTGATCCCGGCGATCTGGGATCGAGCCCCACGTCAGGCTCCTCTGCTATGAGCCTGCTTCTTCCTCTCCCACTCCCCCTGCTTGTGTTCCCTCTCTCGCTGGCTGTCTCTATGTCTGTCGAGTAAATAAAAATAAAATCTTAAAAAAAATGGGTAGCTCATAATAAGCACATGGAAAACATGCTCAACATTATTAGTCATTAGGGAAATGCAAATCAAATTAGTCACAATGAGAAAACACTACACAACCACTACAATGGCTAACTTGAAAAAGACTGACCATATTGAGTGTTGGAAGAAGTGGAGCTCTTACAAGCTGCTGGTGGGAATGTAAAATGGTACAACCAGTTTTTAAAAATGAATCTCAAAATAATCACGCAAGCAAAAGAAGCCAAACAACAAAAAGAGTATATACTGGCTGCTCCCATTTTTATAAAATTTTAGAAAATGTAAACTAATATAGAGTGACAGAAAGGAGATCAATGGTTGCTTGGCAATAGGTGAAAGGAGGGAGGGATGGCTTACAAAAGAACATGAGGAAATTTGGGAGCAACATGTTCATCAACTTGATTGTGGCAGCAATTTCATGGGTATACATATGTCAAAACCCATGAAATTATATACTCTAAATATGTGTTTATCATACATCAGGTATACTCAATAAAGCTGTAATTTAAAGAAAAAAAAGAAACAGGGGCGCCTGGGTGGCTCAGTTGTTAAGCATCTGCCTTCAGCTCAGGGCGTGATCCCGGCGTTCTGGGATCGAGCCCCACATCAGGCTCCTCTGCTGGGAGCCTGCTTCTCCCTCTCCCACTCCCCCTGCTTGTGTTCCCTCTCTCGCTGGCTGTCTCTCTCTCTCTCTCTGTCAAATAAATAAGTAAAATCTTAAAGAAAGAAAGAAAGAAAGAAAGAAAGAAAGAAAGAAAGAAAGAAAGAAAGAAAGAAAGAAAGAAAGAGAAAGAAAGAAAGGAAGGAAGGAAGGAAGGAAGGAAGGAAGGAAGGAAGGAAGAAAAGAACAGAACAACAGGTAGCCCATCTTTCCCTTTTCCTTTGTTGGATCCGACAAAGGCTTAGAATGACCACAGCATCATAAGGAATATTAGAACAGACTTGTTCTTTTAGGAAAACACAGAAAAGAAGAGGATGACGGGGCAAAGGAGACAGAATATTTCATGATTTTACACTCTCTTTTCTACTCCTATCACAGGCACATATTCCTTCCTCCAGATTATCATTTCAAAGGTCAAATACCATAGAAAGGACATTTTCTGGCTTAAAAACATCAGCCCTGCGCCTCACACTTCTGTCCTTCCATTTCACCAACAGTCGGCAGATGGCGATGGTGACTAAAAGAATTACTCAGTGGGGCTGGGGCGAGTCTCCCAGAAAAAGAAATTTGATTTCTTAGGTTATTAGATATGTTGGTCATTTGAGAGAAAATTCTAATAAATATTTGATGGAATAGGCATTTCAGGAATAAATTGGAGATAGGGGCACAGTTAAATAAATTGTTTAAATAAACTATTATATATAATCTCACAATAAACAAAGGGTAGTTCAAGACATGAAACAATGAAAATATACTACTTGACTCCACAATGGGTATTATTTACACCATGACAATAACGTAAACACTAACTGTTGATACAGCCCAAATTATGGTATAACTATTAGGAGGATGAGGTAAGAGAAAAGAGAAGGCAGGTATACAACACAATGTGAAAGCTGACATTTCAATTACTATGACAAAAAAGTAAAAGCTATGTCTACTATTTCTAAATTAAGAAATAAAAGAAGAAACATATCACCTAGAAATACGAAGTAAATGCCACATAAAAAAAAAAGCTAAAAGAATTAGAGGAAACTCTACAGAATGTCTCAGTAGGAGGGCATGAGAACTGATGTTTTTTGTGAGCCCTAAATATTATGTGATTTAAAACTACATTAGGTTACATTATTTTTATTTTTATTTATTATTTTTAAAAATAATAATATTTTTTATTATATTATGTCACCATAGAGTACATCAACATTATTTTTATTTTTAAAAGGGAGGACATTCCCACCGTGGCCAGTCCTGAGCTTTACCCCTTCACTTATCAAATTTGTGGCCACCTCAACCACTTCTTAGGTCCACCCAACATCTCCTTACCCACTTCACCCACCTTTTATGCTTTATGGCAAATTCCTTCCCACGCTTCTTCTCAAGGAAACAGAGATAATTTCTGTGGTCCAGTAATCACGGTTCCCAAAATCGGTGCCAGGAAACTGCACTAGCACGAAGGAAAGGAAAGAAGGCATAGCATTAGAAAATAAAGGGCCTTCCTCAATTTTTCTGCCTACTCCCAAACCAAATTATTCATCATCCTTCCCAATAGGAAGAAATAAATTACATATGTTTCCTGAGATAAAACTTGTGTGTGAATGGAGGGTGGGCTTTGAGAAAGTGAAAGAGAAATCAGGCAGGATAACTGGACTCTGCCTTCACTACGGGGCTAATGATTTTGGAATCATTATCCGCTCTTGGTTCAAAGTTTTATATATATATATAAAACTGTGTATATATATAACTGTGCATATATATATATATATATATATATATATATATATATATATGATAGTATACAGTTGACACAATGTTCCATTAGTTTCAGGTGTACAACACAGTGATTCGGCAAGTTTATAGGTTAGTGCTACGCTCACCACAAGGGTAGTCACCATCTGTCACCATGCAACACTATTACAATATCATTGACTATATTCCCTATGCTGGACTTTTCATCCCCATAACTTACTCATTCCATAACTGGAAGCTGTACCTCCCACTTCACTTTGCCCATTTTGTCCATCTCCATCCCCTCCCCTCTGGTAACCATCAGTTTGTCCTCTGTATTTAAGGGTCTGTTTCTGCCTTTTTTGTTGTTGTTGTTCATTCATTTGTTTTATTTTTAGATTCCACATATAAGTGGAATCATATGGTATCTGTCTTTCTCTGTCTGGTTTATTTCACTTAGCATAATACCCTGTAGGTCCATCCATGTTGTCACGATGGCAAGATCTCGTTTTTTAATGGCTGAGTAACAATCCATTGTACGCATATACCACATCTTCATGTAATCCGTCTTTGATACAGCAATTTTCTTCAACTCCTACCTCTGAGAAGTGAGTTGTCAGATTTCTAAAAAATCAATCAGCTTCTTCATCCTGCCCTCCCAGCCCACCTCACCCCTACCAAAAATTGAAAGGCCCTTTGCTAAAACTACAGCATCTAAAAAGAAAATATTCTGCTGTGGTATTTTCTCTACACGAAGGATACAGCCCTGCACCTACCACAGCCAAGCCTACAGCCTCGAGGTGCAGTTTTGGAGAACAGACAAGAACCAGAAGGATGAGCCATGAGATGGGCTATCTATCCACACATTAGCTGATCAGGCTAAAATAATCCTACTGATCGATTTTGACCCTTCTTTAGAATTTCTGAAGCACCTAAATTATGCCAGGCTATAAGACAAACATGGTTCCTACCTTTGGGGGACTTGGTTTAGGTAGGAAGATACAGACAAACAGATAATTATAAGATAAATGGTCAATATTCATAATATTTAGAAGTATGTCCAACATACTGTAGGGATGCAAAGAAGGTAGCAATTAAATCTGCTGTAGAAATCAATCTTTACAAAGGAGATGAATTTTCTTTGTTTAAGGAGCAGAGATGGACTACTAGAAAGATCTTTCAGCCATAAGTCAGATGAATTTTGTCCTAGCTGTGCGACCTTAGGCAAGTCACTTGAACTCTATGAATCACAACATTCTCTTCTGCAAAATTTCTTCCTGTTTAGTAAGAATCAAACGTTAACACAATTGTTTCATAATGCACATGTATAAATAGCTCTATTACATTATAAAATGCTATTAACAAAGAAATATTGTGAAATGTTAGTCTGGATAAAAAATAGAAAACTGGTTTAATATATAGTTTCTTCCTCTCAGTCGTGAATATCATGTTCTTTCCTCTGCTCCTTCTTCTCACAATCAAAGAAGCATCTTCATCACTCAGGGTTTCAGGTCTCAGAAAAGCTTTGGTGCATTTGAGACAAGTCTTGGACTAAGGATCTTGTCAGTTCATTAGTCCACCCACTGGGTGGCAGCGCTGAGCAAATGGATTACTGAATTGTGTAAGAAAAAAAATTCTCAGAAAAGAGGAAGTTGGGCTGAGCACACAATGTCCCATCTCTCTCATGTTTATAAGTATCAACATAGTTCAATTTTCCCCTCAGAAAAACAACCATCGCCTCTCACTGCCTTACCAGCCTTGCTGTGATACACAATTGGGCCATAGGCTTTGAGGAGGGACTGGTTACATATGTTCCAGTACAACAGAAAGAAGTAAAGTTGAAGTTTAAAGTCTAACACTGATAAGAACCAATACTAGGTTCTGATCAGTGGCATATTCTATTCTAGAGACACAGCCCGATCTACCAATTCAATTTATATTTAATAATATATTTAACCTATGAGATGTACTCGCTAGATGTTATAAAGAATACAAAGATAGAAAAGGACTCTCTAGGAATTCATTATCCAGGAGAGAAAAGGAAATTTACATGTAGATTTTATATGAGAAATATAAGTAACATTTGTGTCACGGAGCATTTAAAAGAGAGTGAAATTCTACTTGGTGGCAAGGTGAAAGATGATGGGATTGGAAGTCAAGAAAGGTTTCATAGAGGGAGAGTCATTTGGACTGTCCACGAAAAAGAGTGGTAGGATTTCAAAACACAGAGATGGGGGAGCAAAGTCAGGCATTCCAGGTAAAGAGCAAAGCATAACCAAAGACGCAAAGGCAGAGAAGGATGTATTTGGGGAACACTGAGTACTCAGGTTTGGCTGAAGTATAGGGTACATTTTTGAGGAAGTCGTGGCAAATGGGACTGGAAAGTTTGATTAAGGCCAATCTGTGAAGTCTTTAAAGTCCAGGTCGAAGCATTTGGATTTGATTCAGTAATCAATGGGTTTTGGAGCATCACAGGAACAGAAAGAAATTCAATTTTGTTAGATTAATCTGATTGTAGTCTGTAGATTGTAGCAGAAAGATCCGTTACAAGATATTAAAATAATCTAGGCAAAAGTAACAAGGACATGAATCAGAGTGCTGGCAGTGGAATAATAAATAAGAGGTAAATTCTAGAAACACTGGAAAGATGGCCTCTACAGAATCTGGCAATTGATTGGATGTGGGGAATGTCATAGAGGAAGGGCTCAAAAGCAATTCCTGGATTTTAAGCCTTGATAATTGCGGGAACATATAATGGTTCCATTAAAAGAAACAAAGGGAAGAACTGAGTTTGAACACGGGGAAGATTATGAATTCTATACTGGACAAGTTGAGTCTGAGGTGCCAGCTGGAACTTTGGAAACAGGCCAACGGCATAGTAGAAATCTTACACAAGTGATGTAAAGATGGGCAAGCTGAAGAGCAAAGCTTAAAGGAAGAAAAGGAGAGGGCCGAGGACAAGTCCTCGAGAAAAGCTTTTGGGAGCAGAGAAAAGAGAAATTGCCAGAAAAGGAGAAAGTCCAAAAGTCAAGATGAATGTCTACATTTTAAAAAGATGGCAGTTTTCAAATTATATAGGCATCAAGGGGAATAAGGCCAAAAAAGAACTCTGGTTTCCTCTGGAAACCTAGAAGAAAACCATTTTAGTGGTAGCAGAAATCAGATTACAAAGGGACAAATTTAGTCAATGCAGAAAGCTGGTGTAAGTTATCCTCTTAAGAAATTGAAGAGTAAAGGAAAGAAAACAGAGGAGTGATAGCATGAGAAGGGAAATATGTTTTTTAATATAATAAGGCAACTTTAAGAAGTATCTTAAATGAGCCTACAGTAGTTCTGAACAAATTAATTTACCTCCTCTCCCCATCTCTCCCTGAAGTTGGGCAACTCCTAGATGTCCATTCTTTCCTCCACGTGGTAGAAAAATAGACTCCAATACACATGAAATGTGGGCTTCCAGATAAGGTATTTTTAATAATTAAACCTAAACTAAAACAACAAGAACCCTCGCAGAGCATCCTAGAGACAAGAGCTCTACGTTAAGTGTTAAGAATCCTGAGTTTGGAGAATGGCTCCACCAGTTACTAGCTGTATGTCCTAGGGCTTGGTAGGTTTTTTGTGGAGGGTTTTTTGGTGTTTTGTGGGGTCTGTTGTTGTTGTTTGAAGACTGCTAGAGTCTGCTTTGACTCTAAAATGTTGAGTCTTGCCCTGAGTCCTTTATAGCAAGGATCGAATAAGATACAATGTGTTAAAATATCGAGAGGCAGGACAACACATTAGAAAGAGTTCATACTTTAGACCAGACAAACTGGGGTTCAAGATCTTGCTCTGTTTCCAAAATCTGTGACCTCAGGCAAATTACTTAAGCCTCTGAGCCTGACTTAATCAACCCTGAGTCACAGGGTTATTGTGAGAATTCAATGAAATAATCTACCTTAAATCCTTTCTGGAACAAGATGACAGATTAATTTATAAATAAAATGTCATTGAAATAATTATGCGAAGGACTTGGTCCATTATAGGTGCTCAATAAATGACAAAAAAAAAAGTCACTTCAAACTCTAAGATGCTATACAATTATTAATACACACAGTTGAGCAGTCTGGAATTCCACACTTCCTTTCGATTTTTATTTGCCTCTAAACTAACATTGCCTAGGGAAAAAATGGGAAAAGCTGATAGGTTAGGGTAAAGGGACGTTCACAGTGAGGAGGTGACAAAGGGGTTTGCTTCGCATTAGGAACCATGAGTCTTTAGAGTTCTAAATGTTTGTCAGACCAGAAGTTAAGGAAAGAAACACAACCAGCTCTGATTCTGACTGGCAACAGAGTGGGGAGGGTACTTCTCTCCCTGAAAGCTTTGGCTTTACTCAACCAACTCCAGTAAAACAAACATCACCATTTGATTTTTATTGGCACAGAGACCAAGAGGGTGGGGAAGGTGCAGGTAACGATGATCTCACTAGAAAACCCCAGGACTTAGCCTGACTTTGCTGTTCCTCCTGGACATGCCCTCCCCACCCCACCCCACCCCCACACCCCACAAGTGTTTGTACCCTGTTCTCAGGACAGGAACTTACAAGATTTTTTTCTTCTTTTGACTCAGGAACTGAAAAAGAAGAATCAGGGAGCAAATTTTTATCAGAATACCGGGTTATAAGGTGAAAGGTCGTAAGCAACTCTGTCCAAGAGGGCTTCGTTTCAGAACATGCCTTGGCCAGGGGCCTGGTAGGCAGCTGCTTACTGCCAAAGCTGAATAGTTTTTTGGCATTTAAGGGAACCCAGACACAGCACAGAGCAAACAAGTGGTCTGTACGGAGTTCTGCAAAATGGGAAAGAAAAAAACTCTGAGCCCAAAGAGGAATTTGTTGCAAGAGAGAACTGCTTGATTTTTAAAAGCTCAAAAAATTCAGCCCTTCATATATTTGCCCAAATAAATATCCGCATTCCCTTTTTTCTGAGATGTCCAGGATCACTACCACCCTGACCTATTTCTATCCACCTCTCCTCCTTTCCTCTCAACATCTATGTAGCTACATAACACACACTGTTTAACAATATTGATTCATATCTTTTTTTGTTTTAACGTAATCTCTACAACCCAATGTAGGGCTCGAACTTAACAACCCTGAAGTGAAAAGTCACATGCTCCATCAAGGGAGCCAGCCAGGCGCCCCTGAATCATCTATTTCTTTGTAAACATTTTGTTTTTTCATATTTACGTCCACTTTCATACCCATCAAAATGAAAGTTCTCCCAGAAGCCACAATTCTGAATTTTAAAAATTACTTTGGTGAGAGTCCTACCCTGCCTGCTCCTGATAATTCAATCAATATTGCTGACAGACTAAAAAACAACTCAGGCCTTGTTGACTAGGTTTCTAAAACAGGGTGCCACCTCAAACCCACACACCCTAAGGATCAGCATGTTCCCCTTTTTGTTCCCGGGGGTTGATAGCGTGTGTGTGTGTGTGTGTGTGTGTGTGTGTGAGTTTTCCAACAGAGTTCTGATGCCTGAGTCCTGAGCTTGCTTAATCGTGGTGCTGAGTTGTAACTTGTTAGCCTTAGGGTGTCAACCCAGTTATGGTGTATGAAGAAGGAAGAATCCTTAAGGGCAACGGATAGCCTTCTTTTTGCTGAGAATAGGATTTCTGTATATCTTAATGCTTCTTATTTACTTTCTCATCTCTATCTTGGAAACACTGTCTTCCTCTTTCCAGCCCCCCCCCCAAAAGATAAAAATCTCCTGATACCTCAACACAGACATAGGAGAGGCGCAGGAATCCAAGATAAGGGTGGAGGAGGGGTATGGGGGACTCCCTGTATCTCTGCAAGTTTTTCTTATTGCATTTATGAATAATTTCTCATGAGTCAGCTCCTTAAGGCATCTCATGGCTAGGCTGGGGGAAAAAACCTGACAGCCAAATGACAACACAGAGTGAGGAGTCAGGGTCTCTTTTAGCTTGAACATATAGTGTCCTAGTGACCCTTTTGTCTTTCTTCACTGGGATTTCTAAAGGGCTTAGAAAAACACTTTTAAAAGATAGGGAAGCTCTTCCTTCAAACGGGAATACAGCCATCTCTCCACCGACACTTTGGTTATAAACAAGAGAACTTTTAACTAGGCTCTGAGGAGTGTGGGCAACAGATTTAGGGATGTACCTTTGATTTAGTGGGTGGCAAAGGGAATGAAGAAAGAGGGCAAACAGGAGAAAAGTGAGAAGAGTGAAGCATCTTTTTTCTTCTTTCCTGAAGCAGCAGGGAGGAGTGAGGGAGAGAACCAGAGCCCAAAGTACACACTTTACTGAAGTGTAGCAGGTAACTGGTGGAACATAAACAAAGTGTTCCCCAACTTTGCAGGTAGAACTGAATAGAGAGGGGATAAGCAACAGGATGTGAACACGCCCTATTTCCGTTCCAGAGAACAGAGAGAACAGAAGAGAGGGTACAGGGGGTTGCGAACAGCCCAGGCACGCAGTTCCGGGCTCTGAGGGGCTAGACAGGGAGAGAAGGCCGAGCAGTCCCCCACACCCGCTGTCCCCTGAGGACTGAAGAGAGGTTTACAATTTGTGACCACCTCTCCTTTCTTTCACAGTATTTTGGGGTTTTGATAGAGACGCGGGGCAAGAGAAGGACAAAGGGGATCTTCCCGAACAGTAACGCCAGCCCTCCCTGGCCTCAGCCCCAATTCTGAAGTATTCTTGGAGTTATGGGATTATTTTTCACAGGACTTGCGACTTGTGAGCCGGGAATAAACGATCGCCTCTAAATTAACTGCACTGGCTAAGGCTAGGCACGAAATTCCCACATAAGCACATTTTCTTTTTGCCTCAAACCCCGCTCCCATTCCAGAAGCATCTGCACCCTCCCTCCGACGGCCACTAACCCGCGATAAATTTTAGGGTCAGCGAGGCCCCGCTTCCTTTGGGCCGGAGGGAAGCCGCTCCGCAGCCCCTCCGCCCCCTCCTCCCTGCAACGCGGTGCTGCACAACAACCATTTTCCCCGCCAGGAGCATACCGTGTCCACGCGCCGCTGCGACCTCGCTGATTGGCTGGGCTCCTGGTAAACAAGGACCGGGCAGCCAATGGGGGGGCTGTGCACGAGGGCAGCACGAGCCTCCGGACCAGCGCTCGCGTGGCCCGGCTCGCCCGCGCTACTATATAAAGCAGTTTCCGGCTCTTGCTTGAAACTATCCTTTCCTCTCCTCGGACGGAGTGTGTTGGACCGCCCCGCCGAGATCCTGAGCGCTTCTTCAGCTGTTGGGAGAATAGAAAAGAAAGCTAATTTTTTTTTTTTTCTAGAGCCCCCTTGGCATAACCTACAGCTTACGTTTTTCTGACATCTTTTTGAAATCTTAGTGGAGAGTGAAATAGTTTATTGCAGAGGGGTTTTTGGACTTGGAATTTTTTTTTTCTTCCCCTGTTTGTAACTGTTAAGGCAACCCAGCTTAATCATGGTGATGTTCAAGAAGATCAAATCTTTTGAGGTGGTCTTTAACGACCCTGAAAAGGTGTATGGCAGTGGGGAGAAAGTGGCTGGCCGGGTGATAGTGGAGGTGTGCGAAGTCACTCGAGTCAAAGCTGTCAGGATCCTGGCTTGCGGAGTGGCCAAAGTCCTGTGGATGCAGGGATCCCAGCAGTGCAAACAGACGTCTGAGTACCTGCGGTACGAAGACACGCTTCTCCTGGAAGACCAGCCAACAGGTGAGTGGCCGGCGGGAAAGCTGATTCCACAGGAGCGTTGAAATGAATGGTTGGAGCTTAGGCTAAATATTCCAAGTTGCTCAGGTTGAGCAGCTTGAATTTTGTGTTGCTTCCTTTTTTAGTTTTAACTTGCAGACTCTGTCCTCAAAAAAGGGTGGTTTGTACAATTTCTTAGTGTTGTGTTCTGAAGGTGATCCTAAGGGATGTTGCCTTGGCTATTTAAAGGTTTCCTGTATGCAGAAGTTGTTAATTCTTGTTTCCTGTTTGAGAGGCTGTAGCTTTTCTGTCCTGGTTGAGCCTTTCATCATTGCAGGGCTTTGTAACTTTTTGCCCAACAAAATGCATCAGAATGTAAGGGGTGAAAAATGGGGGAGCTTCAATAGGCTTGCATGCTGCCCAAGAATTCCTTATGGCACAGATGCATTTTAAGTGTACCAAGAAACCTGATGGGCTACTGTCTTTTCTTTCTCTTCAGGTGAGAATGAGATGGTGATCATGAGACCTGGAAACAAATATGAGTACAAGTTCAGCTTTGAGCTTCCTCAGGGGTAGGTGTCTGCTAAATACATCTCTGGACTTTTTTTTTATCTCCAGAATTGTCCCCACCTTTGATCACTTACTGTTCTTGGAGAGCAGTTTTAGATTAATTGCTTCTTTTTTCTTGCCACAGGCCTTTGGGAACATCCTTCAAAGGAAAATATGGGTGTGTAGACTACTGGGTGAAGGCTTTTCTTGATCGCCCCAGCCAGCCAACTCAAGAGACAAAGAAAGTCTTCGAAGTGATGGATATGGTGGATGTCAATACTCCTGATTTAATGGTGAGATTCATTTTAAAATTCTCCTCTTTTGGGCTTCAGGGATGATAAGTCAGGGGTCTGCGGTATCAGATTGAAGCACCTCAGGGGTGGAAGGAAAAGTTGCCTATTCTGGGTAAGGAGTGGAAAGGAAAAAGAAGCAGAGAAGAAAATTCTAGAAATTCTCAAAATGCCTTTTTACCCCTCTTCAACATAGGCCCCTGTGTCTGCTAAAAAAGAAAAGAAAGTTTCCTGCATGTTCATTCCTGATGGACAAGTGTCTGTCTCTGCCCGAATTGACAGAAAAGGATTCTGTGAAGGTAAAAACCTAGTACTTAAAATGGTAGACTGATGAAACAGGAACTGTGGGTTTGGGAATGAGGGCAGGGGATAGGGATAGAATAAAAGCCATTGATTGTACTAAGCATCGGCTAATAAGTTTTCATCTTTCTTATTATTAGGTGATGAGATTTCCATCCATGCTGACTTTGAGAATACATGTTCCAGAATCGTGGTTCCCAAAGCTGCCATAGTAGCCCGCCACACTTACCTTGCCAATGGCCAAACCAAGGTTCTGACGCAGAAGTTGTCATCGGTGAGAGGCAATCATATCATCTCAGGAACCTGTGCGTCATGGCGTGGCAAGAGCCTTCGGGTGCAGAAGATCAGGCCTTCTATCCTGGGCTGCAACATCCTTCGAGTTGAATACTCCTTACTGGTGAGTGAGTGGAGTCAGAGAGAAATTGTTCATTTTTCAAAATTGCAGGGGTTTCTCCAGACCTCTAGTGTAACAAACTACCATTTTCCTTTCTAGATCTATGTTAGCGTTCCTGGCTCCAAGAAGGTCATCCTTGATCTGCCCCTAGTAATTGGTAGCAGGTCAGGTCTGAGCAGCCGGACATCGAGCATGGCCAGCCGAACCAGCTCTGAAATGAGTTGGGTAGATCTCAACATCCCGGATACCCCAGAAGGTGAGCCAGACCTAATAATGTCTCGTCTTCTTTTTTGGCCTGCTTGGGTTTGTGAAATTGTGATGGTCAGGCATTTCACGGCCAGACTTCTTATGCCTATGTTTTTTCTAGCTCCTCCTTGCTATATGGATATCATTCCTGAAGATCACCGATTGGAGAGCCCCACCACTCCTCTGCTAGATGACACAGATGGTTCCCAAGACAGCCCTATTTTTATGTATGCTCCCGAGTTCAAGTTCATGCCACCACCTACTTATACTGAGGTGAGAATTGTCATTTTACCACTGCATTTGCCCTAAGCCTTCTATAGGAAGTTGAGTGGGAGGGATTGCTAAACTTGGTGGTTCTTTTAGTTCTTACCCAAACTAAAATGGTCGCTTCTTTCTCTTCTTGCCCCCCACCCCAGGTGGATCCCTGCATCCTCAACAACAATGTGCAGTGAACAAGTGGAAGAAAAGAAGCAGCTGTACTTAACTTGTTTCTTTCGCCTCTCTTCCTGGACTCTTACTTTTTCAGAGACTCAACAGTCTCTACGGTGGGGTACGGGTCCACCCCAGCCTCTGACTCCACAACGTAAGAGGTGATCAGCAGGCAATCTCCTGGGCCTTAAATGGTGCGCACACGTCCTCAGCCAGTGACATGTTGTGATACGGGAGTGTTTGCTGGATGGGTTTAAAAACACACTAGAAAAACTCAGGCCCATCCCATTTTCTCAGATCTTGAAAATTGAGGCATTTTAGTAGTTTTGAATAAGGGGTAGAAATGGCCTCCTCACATGGTCTTCCCCAGGTTTTTTGGAGGGATTATATATCTTGAACTTTTCTGCCATGTGGAGCAGAGCCAGTTTAGCAAATTAGGAAAACAAAAAGGAAAAAAGTCATGGCCAAAATTTTGGGACAAGAAGGTTTTTAAAATCAGGGTGCCCTTTGTACACTTACAGGAAAAAAAAAAAATCTTCCAGAGCTGATTTGAACTTTGGAGAGAGCTTCCCATGTGAACTAAAGAGAAGAAGCTCTAAGGTTGTCTTTGCTTAGAATGTACTTTAATCTGGCTTAAAGCAGTTGTAACTATGCTCCACCAAAGGTCTTAAAAGCCATTTTTAGAGCCTATTGCACTGTGTTCTCCTGTTGGCAAATATTTTCATGCAGGAGAATGTGTTTTTCTTTTCATGTGACTCCTTGGAATGGATTCTGAGGTGATAATTCTTAGCACTTTAGTTCCTGTCAAATTTTGGGTGTTTGTTGTTTTTTTCCCCCAATCTCAAATGTAAGCTAAAACTAGTCTACTATGTTTCTAGGGGTAAGCACAATGACAAAAAATGCATATATAGTGTTATTCCTCCCTTTTGAGACTTTGTCCCAGTGTACAGAATGCTGTCATTCTGACACTAATTCTATGAGAAGGGTTGCTGCTATCAGCCTTGGCCACTGTGACTTCTCCCTACCCAAGGAGGAACTCCAGATCAAGATGCCCCCGACACTGTGATCAGAGCTTCCAGACATTGCCATGAGAAACGAGAGGGCAGGTCTTCACCAAAGCCCCCAGGGCTCCCTTTCTGCCCAGTGTTAGGAGGCAAGGATATCAACAGCCCTCTCTCACTGCAGCCCCTAGCACTGGGTCAGTCACCCTCAGCCTTAGCACTTTGTTCACTGTCCTGTGTCAGAGCACTGAGCTCCACCCTTTTCTGAGAAAGTATGTGGGCTGAAGGTGGTTTCATTTTTTTGTTTTTTTAATTGTTTATCTTTTTGTATGATAAAAACTATATTTTGTACTTAACCAGATATATTTTCACCCCAGGTGGGGCGTATTCTTTGTAAAAAATAAAAAAATAAAAAGTTTTTTAATGACGAAAACAGTTTTCTTGTCTGTGAGATGGTGTTGAAGCTATTAGAAAGTATGCCTGAGGGAGCTTTGCCCTTACTGCACCGTTAGGGCTTTGGATACCTTGTGGGGAAAACATTACCTATGTTACGGGACCCTAATGATTATAGTCCGAGTCGGGGTTGGGGTGAAAAGGGAAGGAATTTGAGCTACATTTAGTCTGAATTTCAATTAACTAAAGAACTGTGGTGGGATATTCTGGTGGTATAGGCTAGTTTTCTGCACCTGTACGTACTCATGATGAAATGCCTTCAATGTTGGAGTGCATGAGTCTTTTTCAAAGATGAGCTCTTACGGCACCTGGGTGGCTCAGTCAGGAAAGCATGTGACTCTTGATCTCAGGGTTGTGAGTTTGAGCCGCATTTTGGGTGGAGTTTACTTAAAAATAAGATCTTTTAAAAAATAAAATGAGCACCTGAAATTCACAGAAATAAGATTGGAGAGGGGGTTTGAAAGGAAAGGGTTATGGTTCCCAATTAAGTTGGTTTCATCCCAGGGTTTTTTCTCAGCCAAACCTGGTTTATATACAGTAAGGTATAAGATGGTAATTATTCAGGACTTAAGGATCGAGACTTGTCAGTATTCGTTGAAGGCAGTTACCATCTCTTCTGTTCCTATTACAGTTCCTGTCAAACACATAATCATAACTCGGTAAATATTTGCTGAATATTTAACTCCACCCTCATCCCTTTAGGATATGCTTCTGCAGTTCCTATTTCTTCCTTATAGGGTGAGAACAATAAATGGATACCACAAGTCCCCCTCTAGTTGAAATGATTTTTATTATTCTCAAAGGGGTGATGAGGATGAGCAACCCTGAGACTGGGAAGGTTAATGTACTTTCTGGTTTCTGGCTTATTTAAACTTTTGCAGACAGATCTAGTCCTGGCCCTTATTAGGGCGGCGGGGGGGGGGGGGGAGTTTGGCTTTTCTGTGGACTTCCACATGCTAATTCCAAACCTCAGACTCTTGGAAGTTCATAAAATCAATGTGAATTGAGCAGAAAGTGAGATGGAGAAGATTCTTTCCCACTTCAGTCTTTGTTCATCTGTCTTTCATTCTCAGGAGCTCTTCACTCTTTTGGTTCTTTGTCTTTCTTTCCCAAGGTGTACGGCCCTAGCTCCCTGTCACCCTGGTGACTCTTTCCTTTACTCTTACCTCTGCTGCCTCCTTCTCTTACCTGTTCAAGAGTTTAGTGGCTCCACCCCTTTTCACTGAATTTGACCAGGAAACTAGGTCAAAGTTGATGGAAAGTTTTTTGTGCAGCTTGTTTTCCAGGGACTGGAAGGGTGGAGCAAGGACAAGAGCAGGCCAGAGGGCAAAAGGAAGAGATGGAGAGAAAGCCTGGCTGTTGGAGTAAAAGGCTTAGCTAATGGGACAAGATAGGAGAAGAGGATAGCAGCGAGAGGGTAGATAACTTACACCTAAGTTCTGTTAGCGATCTGATCTCTAACAGCCAAAGCATATGCATCTCCTCCTGATACCATAATGCCTCAAATTCAGCACTGTCCAATAGAATTTTCTGTGACGATGGAAATGTTCTCTATGTTCACTAAAACAATCGCCATTAGCCACATGTGGCAATTGAGCTCTGAAATGTGGTGGTGTGACTGATGAACTGGATTTTTATTTTTTTTAATTAATTTAAATTTAATTAGCTCCGTGTGTGACTAGTACTGAACAACCATATTGAACAGTGTAGCAAAATATGAGAAGGAAGGAAGCTATTCGTTCAAAGGAAACTCATCCTTCCCCTACACCACAGAAGTCTCCACTCAGACTTCCTTTTGCCTTTTACACACAACTTCTACCTTACCTCGGGACATTTTCTGCATATAGGTTCCTTTAAGTACACTTCCTTGGGTACAGGCCCAGCTGTTTCTCCACTTAACTGGGTAGATTTTTGGGTCACCCTTTCCTGTGCTCTTCTCATATGCCTTTTAATTTTTAAAGAGCAAAAACCTACATGTACAGCCATTAGAGGAGATCCAGTTCTTAGTATCATTTATTCATTACGTCCAATCTGGTATACAAAGATCTGAGAGAAGATAGCAAGAAAACAATCTAAATGAAGAAAAGAACCAGAAAAAGTAAAATTGACAAGAAAAGTGCAGGTACTTGGCTGCCTTGATACCTCTGAACAGACTGAAAACACAAGAGTGTGATTTGGGTTGAGCCTCTGGGAGGGAGAATTATGGAAAGATCTGTCCGAGCACCTAGTCAACAAAAATAATCACATAGGAGCTGAAGGGTATGGAGTGGGGTGAAGGAGTGTCTTTTGCCCAGTTCTCTCAACAGCCTACAGACCCCTTCCCAGCGCTTTCCTTGGACTATCTATCCCTAGGTGACGGAATACATAAAGAATAAGGAAAATATCTCACTGACATTCCAATGGCTGGAACCCCTGTCCCAAGCACCCTGACCTAACAGTTGTGGACTAGAAGAGCAGAAATTTTTGTCTCATTCTCTGTTCTTACCCCTCATCCACCTCCATTTCCTAAGCTGAAAACCACCCTGCAGAGGGTCTACGGATCCAGGGCTGCAGGGCCTGGCCCAATAGGTGAGGCTACAGCCTAGAAAAAGTTCAGGGACCATCCTTCCTATACTATTAAGGAGAAATAATACAGTGTGGAGTCAAGCTATCTAACCCCCAATCCTAATTCCACCATTTAACAAGCTGTTCAAGCTTGGGCAACTGTTTACACTTTCAGAGCTACAGTCTGATATCTGTGAAATGGGGGATAATAATACCTACCTCAGAAGACTGTTGTGAGGGTTTTAAAAATAAATGTGAAGTGTTAGAACAATGGCAAACAAGTGTTTGTTATCTAAAATAAAAAAGGAGGCAGATCCACCACCACCTTGATTAGTTCAGTTCCAGGCATGTCTCCAAAATTGTTCTTCCTCTGTGACCTAGCAGAAGTAAAGCCATTCTCTCTTTGCTCCTCTTGATTCCCTTCCTGTGTTAAGGGAACAAAACAGTCTGGGAAGAAGTCCCTGTATGGCAGCTGACTCAGCCTGGAGTTAATTGTGGTAGGGGAGAGGTTGGGACTCCCATCTCCAGACCAGGACAGGCCCTCCACACACTGCCAGCATCTCATGGTATAGCTCAGGGAGGACTAGAGTTTTCTCTTTCATACTCCCAGAGTGCTTCACAGGGCTCTGGATTAACCTGTCACCTTCTGGAAATTAATTGAGCTGTCGTAACTTTTCAGTATACAACTTCATGCGAGAGCTTCCCACCATTTAGAGCCATCAACTGGGGGAACAGAGAGTGCTGGGCAAACAATGTGACTCTACGAAGCACTCTCAGACTCCTTATTTGAAGGTAATGCGTCTCATTCGATTTTCTTTCCCGAGGTGGACTAGACCCAGCAGCACAAAGGCTAGTGGAGGTGAGCCCTCTGTTGAGGCCCAGTTTAGCCTATTTAGGCTATTTCTGTCCGTCTTGACCTTTCCCTTGGCTTGACCCTGCTGTATATTTTCCTGGGCCTGTTCTGTAAGGAGAAAAGAATGAACAGACTCTGAAGGCTGGGATTTTTCTGACTCGCAGTTGATTGGTCATCTCTAGGCAATGGGAGTGATGGGAGGAGGAGGAGAACAGAAAGAGCATGGGTCCAGGATTGTGGCTCTCATGTGCCTTGAATCCTGGGATGTCAAACAAGGTCCATTCTCATTCTTTGTTGGGGTGATGGAGCTGCTAACTACAGCTCTAAGTTAATCTGATGGTCGGTAAACAGGTTCTTGGAAATGTCCTGGCAGGGCTGCATGCCCAGCTTGGATATTTTTAACTTTCTGGACAGATGGACACAGGAAGGATTTCAGTTGTTGGGAGGGGAGGTGGGGGTCAGGGGTGTGAGAATTATGTTTCCCTTATACGGTTCTGTGGCTGAAGACCCTCCCTCTCCACTTCACCTGCCTAAATTCTGACTTCGGTCTTCATCTACCCAGATTCACAGTGAATCCCTCCTTTGTCTCCTGTTCTCCCATTTCACTGCATTTCTGGTTTTCATGCCCGTCTTACCTTCCAACTCTAAGGAGACTTTGCTTTCTGTTCAAGACCCCAAGATATTTTTAACTCCATATCCCTGTAGATCAAGGAAAGGGTGGTCGGGCTCTGGCCAATGGCTGCTTTGCTTTCCTTGGAGAAAGAAGCCAGTCAGCGGCACCCAGAGGCTTCTCTTCAGTCTTAGCTCTTCAAGCTAAGGAGTAATTGTAGGAGTAATTCCCTTTCAACTTCACGCACCTCACTGCCCTCAACTTTTGGGAACAGAATTTGAGATCTTGAAAGCCCAAATGAGCCTCATATATCTTTGGAAAGTAGAAGAAATATTAGTTGAGGTCAGGGGCAGCAAACCAGGGGGTCACTGATGGAATCAGCTTGCAGACATTTAGAAAACCTGTACAGTTTCTTCCTAAAAATTTGAATTGGTGGTAAAGATTTAAAAACCAGATTTCACCAAAAGCTACTGTTCTGGCTTCTCTTAAAAAGCAATTATATTTGGTAACAAGCAGCCCACATTCCTTCATGGCATCCACCCGCGGGAGCTGAAGGGACCGGGCAGGCTCTCATTTGCTAGTTTCTACCACTCTCTGTTGTACCACACTCCTCTGCTTCACCCTTTTATACCTGCCTGACTCCGTCTAGTGTTTAGGTTTGTCTTAAGTTGTTCCCTCTAAGGACATCTTCTCAAATATTTCCTCTGAGGGACCCCCTAAGATTAGGGAGAATGAACCATTTTCTCCAGGGCTTCTGGAACACTCCAAAGTCGCCTGTCAGAAGCCAAAAATATTGTTGAAGTACATATTTAATGTTTAAAAGTGCAAATTTCGACTTATACCGCACAGTATATTTGTGTAGTTTTGCATGAAAATAATTTTATCTTCCTCCACCAAATCTTAAAAGTAAATTGAAACGCTGGAAGATGTACTGTGTGTATTCGCAACTCCAAATATTCCTCACTACATCACCCATAAATAACCCAAGTTAGGCACCACAATGCTAAAGACACAAGGCAAAGAGAGACATGGAAAGAAAGACACGGAGAGAAAGTCAACAAGAGGAAAAGAATATGAAAGACTAGAAGAATGAGTGAGTGATAAGCTCCTTCTGGCCCTAAATCACACCTCCTGACCTGGCCCAGTCCAGCTCCTGGGAAATTTGTAGACATCCCTGATATCTCTGGACAGGTGTTAGAGTGGTGGCTCAGGTTTGAAAAGCAAGTCTCAAAACAGGAGCCAGGCCAAGTAAGGGAGAGGTGAGGGGCTAAGAGCAGCCAAGTATGGTTAGACAGGAAAGATTGTCTAGGGGCCAGGAGAGAGGCTTGGGGACAGGAAGCAGAGGGCTGAGAACAGGGCTGGTCAGCATTTGGCCTTTCTCCCACTGAGCCCATCTTTGTTTCACTTCCTCTTACCTCCCCTGCCTCAGAAAAATGAAGTGAAAGAGTTGCCTCGACCTCCTTAGATGAGGGAATCGTCTTTCCAGAATGGCTACATCTCCCACCATAGAAGACCAGAACGAGGATGAGTACCAGGGCTCCTTTCCCTGTCCAAACGGGATTTCATCTCTTCTCTTCCCAAGATAGGAAATACCCCAGATCTGTGTTCCTGACTTGGGTGAGTTTATTCCCCCAGCCTCTCTGGTAAGGCAAAGACAGGTCTAACTAGTCTCCCTCCTATTCCAGTACTATCAATGCTGCCCTGAATGTAACAAAGAAATGTCAAAGACAGGATTTGGATATTTTCCACTGACCACTGTATACCAAGAGAAATGGAATCACAGGATGGGGAAGATTCGGGGTGAGGCAGGGGTCCAAGTTTTGGGAAGCCCAGCTCATAGCTGAGGATCCAGGGAGGAGGAGGGGTTTGAGAATGGGGAATAGTCCCAGACCCAAAGGTCGTGGCGACATAGCCTCTCCCTGCATTGGTCAGGCCCGGGTCCGAGGAATCCTTGGACCTTAAAAAGGTCTTAAAAGTCCCGGGCCTTGGGGCGCCTGGGTGGCTCAGTCATTAGGCGTCTGCCTTCGGCTCAGGGAGTGATCCCGAGTCCTGGGATCGAGCCCCACATCAGGCTCCTCCGCTGGGAGCCTGCTTCTTCCTCTCCCACTCTCCCTGCTTGTGTTCCCTCTCTCGCTGGCTGTCTCTATCTCTGTCGAATAAATAAATAAAATCTTAAAAAAAAAAAAAGTCTCGGGCCTTAGCCTCTCAGGTCCTGCAGTTAGGGCTGGATCACTGTCTCCCCACTGAGTCCCATTAGGGTGACTGGGGGAACCTCCCTTCCCTTTAGGATACAAAACAGCAAATTAAGTTCTGTTGGAGATAAAGCAAAGGCCTTTCTGAGGTGATACTAGAACTTCTTATTTTCAGCTCTCTGGTCCCAAATGAACTTAAGGAGATAGCGAGGCTCAGTAGGGGAAAGGTCAATGGAGAAGGGGTCACCACTGGTCTGGCCAGATTAGCTAACTGAGCTATTCTTGTCTAGCTCACTTCTCTTCTCTGTCCTCTGGCCAGACATGATATATGACAGGAGATGAAGAAGCCCTGCCCCACCAGCCCCTTCCTCAGTCAGAAATTTCTCCAAACTGCTTGATGTGAGTCCTGACCTGCAGGTTGTGACCTTGAACTCTGATGCAGGGGTTGTCACCTCCCTCGATAGTTGATAGAATTGCTGATCCTCCTGCTACTGGGGCTGAGGCCGTTTCTTGGAAAGGACTGGCTGCATGCCTGAGGTATCTTTAGCTTGCCCAAGCTGAAAATAGGCGGGGAAATCCAGAGGATGGAATGAGTTCAGCAAAAGCTGGACACGTCCTGACCTTTGTTCTCAAAACCATTTAGACTCCTGCAGGTGGACCAACATCAGCTTGAAGGGTTCCTAGTGGGTCTCTAATCCAAATTCTGTCTCAGTTGAGGCTTGCAGTCTTGTCATGATTTTCCCAAGGGCACAAGGCTGTGGGGCGGTGAAATTCCATAAACCGTAACTCCATAAACATATGACCATAACTAGTGCTTTGCTCATTTGAGACAGCAGCCCTTCCCTTTGGCTTAGTGCTCAACTAGCCTACGCCTACAGGCCACCCTTCCTTCCTTTCAAAGTTCAAACAGCAATAAAAATGAATTGAGGGAAATAATTGTCTTTTCCTCACTAAACCATGGGTGCCCTATCCACCCGATATCTGACCTTCCAATTTTCTTGGGTCTCCACTCCTAGTCTTCTAAATAACGTGTTGCATCCAGGTTTTCCATTCAGCTGTCCCTCAAACCACTCGAGTCCCTGGGAAGTTTGCAGACCCCACTCTCAAGCTTCCTGCCCAAGGTGGGAGGGGACCAGAAGCTACAGATGGAACATAGAGTAAGGAAGGGTAGGATTCCTGCCAGAGAACCCACCCTGCCTGAGGCCAGCACGGGCCTGGCTGTGGGTGTGGGAACAACCCATTCCACATAAGCAGGCCCTACCAGGCAGGTAGCACAGGGCTGAGCGAGCACTGTGTGGGTCCTCCCTAAACGTTTGCAGACAGATCCTCAACCTCTAACCTCTCAGGTGGTCCTCCAGAGAAATAAGCAGTCATGACTGGTGACTGGACCTTAGGCTTCAGCCTCAGCCTGCCCGACGGAACCTATGGAAAGTAGGGGAGAGGTCAATGGAAACAGTCTAACTCTGCCTGGAACTGTTCTGGAATCTGGGGAAGCTGCTAGATCCCGTGTCTCTGGCTTTGTTCAGCAAGGTCACCTGCCAAGAGTGGCAGGACGCCAGATAGGAAAGAATCCAAGAATGGTCTGATCTTTCTGACACTTTGTTTTTGAGGCAGTACAACTAAACCCAACTGGTCACTAACCTTTGCCCTCCTTTCTCCCATTTCATGGGGAAAAGATGTATGTATATAGTGGTGGCAGCAGGAGTGTGTTCCAGCCCTCCTCTACTCTTTTTTGTCTAGAATCTTCTTTGTTCCCAGGCTGGCATTAGGTGGGGTTTGGGGGGATGGCTATGGCCCCAACATAGACACAGATATAATTGATCATGTTAGGGCTGGTATATGTGGGGGAGGAGGACAGGAGGCAAAAGGAGATTTTTTTCAGTGTCTTTTACATTTGTTTCTTGCTGATTTCTCCACAGCCACAATCACAGGCTAAAGTGTCACTATGGGAAACCCCTGTGACAGGTCCCTCAGCCCCTCCCTCACCATTCCACTCACCTAACACCTTGCAGAGCTAGAAAAGGAAACACACCAATCACCACAAATTGCTCAATAACTCTGGAAAGTCCTCTTTCAATTCCTGCTTCCTTCTCTGTTCTCTTGGCTGCCTCTACCATAACACCTATTACCACAGCCAAACCAAGCTTTCAAGGTGCTTTCCCTCAACGGAGTCACAGCCCCTATTCATTTTTTACAATGGGGTCAGAAATAGCTAACATGAAATTGCCAGTCTCTATCACTTGATGCAGTATGGAATTCAGTACGCCTGGCTGAATACGGTTGGAGAATTTCTTGAAGGTTCTCTTGCACCCCCTCTTTATGACTTTCAAATGTTTAGTAGGGTCGCTATGACAGCATCCCAGCTATCTGTGTTTGCCTCCTTATTCAGTCCCTATTCTGGACACGCAGCTCGCCCGTGACTGTTGCATGTCAAGTGGCTGGAACCAATCAGCTCATCGAGGGCTTCGGTGGAAGCCAATCAGAGCCTAGGGAAGTGACCTCACCCCAGGGAGAGCTGTGTGGGCGAGAAAGCATCTCTCAGAGCTGTGAGTGTCCCTAAGTCACTCCCCTCCTCCCCACCCTCCTTACTTCCTGTAAAGCAATACCGCCTACCCCCTCTACTCCAAGAAGGGAGTAAGAAAGGCTAACTAAATTCCACAAAGGAAGAACCAAAAGAGAAACTGCAACTCAGCCACAAAGCAGCTTCTGGAAGTGGAGAATGGGGGTTCCTTTTGCACAGAACTATCTTTCAATGTGGGGTCCCCGGGGCCTGGAAGAGGGTGTGTGGTGAGGCAGAATCAGCACCTCCTCCCTACTCCCTCCCGGCACCTAGCTTTCTTGACTCTCTCTCACAGAAATAGCTGTAATCTATCCTTGTAAACAAGGACAAGATCAAGGTCAAGTGTGGGAAAGAGAGGGCCCGTGTCCCTGTGAACACATGTGAAAAGAGATAATTGTGTTCCACAGCCTGAGGACCAGAGGCTCAGAAGCCAATGGCTCTTCAGGGCATGGGTTGTTCTTCTCTACTACTCACTCTGTGCAGCCTCATAGAATGTTCCCTGGCAGGGCTAGATTGGGAGTCTGTGCCCCACCATGGGGGTGGGAGGGAAGGGGTAAAGGACAGGAAGGCTGTAACCCCCAGAGTGTCACACTGGACTCTGGTGGGTAAGGAAAGAATGGCCCAGCTAGGCACTCGCTTCTTTCCTCCAGGTCTCTCCCACCAGGCCTCACCCTAGACAGAGAGACAGATAAAAACATTTTATTTAAAAACATAAAGCTGGTCTTACTCCTCCTAACTGCAAACACCCCCAACTATCTTTCACTATAAAAAAGTGGGTGGGGGCGTATGTACAGCTGTCTCAGCTCTAACAACTCCAGTGTTTCTTTGACCCTTCTTTCTTTCCTTCATACAATTAAGACATTGGTCCTTTGCCCTTTTCCCAAGCTATCAGAGGTGATACAAGGGTAGAGGGAGGGGAAGGGTAGAAAAGAGAGCTGTCATCATTGTCCATTCCTATCTCCAGGGCCAAACAGTGTATCTGGACTCTAAGCAAATGATTTGCCTGTCCACAAAACCAAGTAATAGGGTGGGTTACTCTCTGTATCTTAAATCAAAAAAGACCCGAAGGTCCAAGGTGTTCAGGGTCCTTCTTCAGTATATAGCCTCATCCATATTGTCATCACTGTCACCCCCAAAGTCCTCTCCATTGTCAAAATATGACATGATGTAATCAGTTTCCTGAAACAGAACAAAAAGAAATCAAAGTCAGGCTTGCTTTAAGCCTTCTCCTTCCCCCCGGTGTATCAGGACCCTCTGCTCCCCATGAAACCATCCCAGGCCCGGGAAGTCCCTTCTGGCTGCAGTTTGCTCTTGAGAAGAGCCTAGTGACACATGAAGTGGAGGGCACTATCCTCTGGGGGATATCTCCTTTGGTTCTCCAACCCTCTAGAGAGAATATCCGTGGTGGACAGAGTTGAGACCCCCAGAACTGATGAGGAAGAGATGGGAACTGAGGGTGGAAGGAGAGCCCCTTCACCTCTTCATGTTCTTCTTCATCATACTCCTCTTCTTCTTCCTCTTCCTTCTCTTCTTCTTCTTCTTTCTCCTCATCTTCCTCTGAAGTCACTTCTTCCTCCTTCTTCTCCAGGGTCTTATGTGGAGATGAATAGAAGGAAAACTCAGACTCGGCTCAGAAAAGGGAGTGAGGCACATATGGGCCAAAGGACAGGGAATGGGTCTAGGGTCCAGGTGGTCTTTGTGCACATTTCCTCCTTACCTCTAGTTTCTGTATTGTTTCTTCCTTATCTTCTGTGTTCTTAGGGGGCCTCTTGGGAATTAGGATGGTGGTCCCTGATCAAGGAATCAAAAGGTGAACCATCAGAGAGCAAACTTCCCTATTAGCTTTCTACCCCACCCTCTCACAGAGACGATGTCACTCTGCTGCCCTCATGTGGCCACCACAGCATCCAGCTACAATACTGGGTGGAAAGGGTAGGAACTGGAAGGGCGGGCAAGACCACCCACAGCCTCAGGCCCTCCAGCTGATGAAGGAAATCTCTCTTCTGCCTCTTTTTCCCAGGTACACTCACGTTCCTTTTGTAGCTTCCGCACTCGGATCTTTAGCTCCCGGGGTAAACGCCGCCAATCTGGGAACCAGTGGGAACGTAAAAGTCAGTAAGACCCTGCCTGTGGTCTCCTATGAATGACTGGTTTTAAAGGAGAGGTAAGAGACAGGATAATGGTGAGGAAGGAAGGGGTGAGTCAAAGTTGCTTAGAACAAAACTGTAGCTTGGATGTCTCCAGGGAAGTGGGGCTATTTCATAGGTTTTCAGGTAGAGTCAGGAGAGCGTTTTGGAGCACATCTCGGGTCCAGTTTGTGAATACTGAATAGACTGGAGGTTGGGGACAGAGAAAGGTGGATGGGCTGGTGGCATCTTGGGGATTTTAAAAAAGGGCAGACAGTGAAAGGGCCCATCACCTACCAGGGTTCCAATCGATGGCATTGTCAATCGGCCCTGACATCTGATATTTGTCTGAGTAACGCTCCACATCTGAGGGGTCAGAGGCCAAGGGTCAAAGTTTTATCCTTTCCGAGCCCTGGAACAGGGTTGTTCCTAAGGGCCCAGCCCTCTCAATACTCAGGCATTGTCTGTTCCTTCACCCCAAACCCAGAACCCAGGGGGTCAGCTTCCATGAGGACCTTCAACATTCTTCAGCCTTGTCCCTTTGCCACCCCAAATTACAATGTTTTGGTCATCTCTCTTAACCCAAAGGCACGGCCATATTGAGAGGTAGTGTGGTACACTGGAAAGTATACTAGAGAGCAAGAGATCAGGGTTCAAGCCTTCCCTTTACTCTTCGTTAATGGCGCTTCCAGGCAAGTCTTTCATCCCTCTGAGCTTCAGCTTCTAAGGCTTCGACTGGAAAGCACTGTTTGTCAATACACTCAAACACTGCACTTCCACACCTGCCGGTACATACCCACTGTCCCAAGCCTCCCAAGTGACTCCTCTTCTCGGGCCCCTTCTGGTCTCCCTGACCTCTCCAGGATCCTGCTAACCTTAGGAAGGCTTCTCAGACACCCAGCATCAGCCTCCCTTCTGATTGTTTGGTGCCTGTGATGTCCAACCAGTTCATAATGTCGACCTATTCCATTTATACCTATGAAATGAGCACGTGATGCTTCGCCTCCTACTACCCCCAGACTGTCGTGAGACTCAGAGCAAACCGTGAATACTCGAATGCATTTCAAAGGCAGGGGTGATTGTTATGATCTCCCCAGTTGGACAGTGAGCTTCCTGCACCTCGTCTGGCTTCTCTGGCCCCTGTGGTGCTGTGTACAGGGTACTACTCAGGAAAGGCGCTCAGAATGTGATGCTAGCATTCCAACTGACCTCTCTTGGGGACAGCTGGCCGGATGAAGTAGGGGAGCTGCCTCATGGCCCCTCGTAGCTCCTGCTTCAGTGCCAGGACATACTCCCCTTCTTCTCCTGAGGGCAGAGGCACTGGGCGGAACTCCAAGGGCTAAGGAAGCAGGGGCAGTGGTCAGTTCAGGGAAAAAAAACACACTAGAGCACAAATCTAGAAGGGTCTCTCCCCCCAGTTCAATGCAATGCTCCCACTGACCAGAGGGCCAAAGAAAAATGGGGGGAGCAACAGCATTTTGAAAGCCGGGGAGCTGGGGGTGTAATAAACTACTTTGCCTGGAAAACATCCCATGTGAGTTGGAAGCATAGAGACAGGAAGGGGCAAGATGAGTTTTATGGTGGCCCACTAGGAATCCAGGATCATATATGGTCAGCCAGGGTCACACAAGGGAGGCAGATACTCACAGGGAAGAGTGGAGAAGGCTGCAGGGTGGGTGGGGGCAGAGCATCCCCCTTCCCAATGCCCACAGCCTCCATGTTGAAGGTCAGCTGGCCCCGGCCACGACCCCGGCCCCCACCCCGACTGGCCATGGTGGAGGGGGCCTGGGTATATAGTGATCCAGTGAGAAAAACCTGATAAAGACAAAAACAAAAAGAAAAGTATAGTAGAATGATGGGAAGCCAGAGAGGTACAGGACACTCAATTTTTTCTCCTTAGGACCCAAATAGCCAGTGTAATTCAACAAATTTTGATGGAGAAGGCATTGTACCAGGCAGGGTATTTCTGGAAATACAGATGTGGATGAGACATGGTCCCAACAGGACAGATAATTGCAAAATAGTATAACTGTAGAACAAAAGGGGAAGTGGGGGTGCCTGAGTGGCTCAGTGGATTAAGCTTCCAACTCTTGATTTCTGCTCAAGTCATGATCTCAGGGTCATGATCTCAGGGTCATGAGATGGAGCCCTGCATTGGCTCCGTGCTCAGTGGGGAGTCTGCTTGGGTTCTCTCTCTCCCTCTGCCCCCCCTTTCTCAAATAAATTTATAAAGGGTGGAAGTGCTTAGACCCTTGGATAAAACTTCCCTCCGTCCCCAAGATAATTTGGAATTTGTCATCATCACCATATGTCCATATAATCTTTGAATTCTTTGTCTCCCTGGCTTTCCACACCCAACCAGGCCCCAGTGCAACCCAATGCAATGAATTTCAGCAAAACATTTATCAAGCATCTATAATGGAAAAGGTAGTGTGCCAGGCACTGTGGGGCACAGGGATAAGTCAGTGGTGGGAGGTGGGGGTGAGGAGAACCATTACAATCCATTTTTTAAATTTTTTTAACAGATTTTTATTTATTTGAGAGAGAGAGATAGCAAGAGTACGAGTGGGAAGGAGAGGGAGAAGCAGGCTCCCTGACGCGGGACTTGATCCCAGGACGCTGGGATCATGACCTGAGCCAAAAGCAGGTGCTTAACTGACTGAGCCACCCAGGCATCCCCCATTTTTTTGTTTTTTTAAACACCACTTAGAAGCACAGAATGTTAGAACTGGAAGGCCCGATAGAAGTACGTGGTCTAAATTCCCTCCCAATGCAGTACTTCACTCTGTAAGTTATTAGTCATTTAAATTCCAGGGGCATTTCCTGGAGAGAGGGTGTCCATTCTCCCCCAAGGAAGCCCATCCCATAGTGATCAACTCTGATGAACTGAAAGATAGGATGGAGGGTAAAGTTACCACATGAAAATAAAACTTGCAAGACATGATATTCCAGTGACAGAGAGCACACCGAGCAACCAGATCTTGGTTTCTAATACCATTTTCCAACAAAAGGAACCAGAGCTTCTTGGAGAAATGGCTGATTCTAGGGCTGGGGCAGGAAATATATAAAGTGAGCTGGAAGCATCTTCTAGTGCCAGAAAGCAAAGAAGTACTCAAAACAACTACACACACACATACATTGGTGGGGCTATGTCAAAAGGGCATAAGGGTCAACTGAAAGAGCTCCCAATGGCCAAAGCTGGAAGAATTTGAGAATAAAATAAGATAGTATTAGATTATAACCCCAAAGTTTAAAACAAATATCCATGAGTCCACACTGATATAAACAAATGATTAAATAAGTGAATACATGGGGGAGAAAAGACAAACCTCTCAGGTAGAATTCCAAATAAACTATGTAGACTCCACCCTGAAGAGGGGGAGTATAACTTTTCACTCTTTAAGTGTGGGCTATATATAGGGAATTTTGTCTAATTCAGCTTAGGAAAGGGGAGAGTAACTCTAATGGAGAAACTGGACAAACACTACTTCAGTCTGGTGACCATGGTCAACATGAACAATATTAAATTACATTGCTAGTAAGGGTACATACCCTTAATATGACGAGAGAAGGGGGAAAGCTAGGAAGACTGGGATGGTGAAAGGAGGCTTGATGAATCACAGGGTCACAAGTTTGTAAGAGCCCTCAGAAATCATGTATTCATTCATTTAACAAATAATTATTGAGTATTTACTATATGCCAGACACAATGCTAGACAATGGGGGTCATAGCGAATTCTCTACTCTAGACATGTATCCTTCCTCTGATAAACCATATTTAGTAAATTATTATACAGTTTCTATTTAAACATCTTTAGTAAGAGGACTCCCTATCTCACTTTGCAAGTTATTCCATTCTTGGATATTTGTTCTTCAATTAATATACAACAAATACTCTAAACAAGAAATATATGGCTCAACAAAATACCCAAGTTGGTGAAAAAAAAAAGATTTAGAGATATATATAAGGTCATCTATTTTATCAAACACACACATACACATTTTTTTAACACATACATACACGTTTATGACGAAAAAAAGTTGTTTTGAAGGATACACATCGAAAATTAATGTTGGCTAATTTGATGGGATTTGTGGGTTTTTTTGGGGGGGTTATGTGTCTTTTAAAGTTTGTTTTCTATACTGAATAGGTATTGCTTTTGTAATAAGAGAAAAATAATAATTTAAAAATTAAAAAATATAGCAACAAAATAGTCGATGAGATTAATAATATGGAGTAGGAAGGAGAGGGTGGGAAAACGTGTGTCTGAGGAATCTGGAAAGTTTTAGGCTCAACATAATAAATGTGAGGAAAAAATGGCTCTTAGCTAATAGATTAAACTGTGATCTGATTGAAAGAACATATTAGGTGAGAAAGGATGTCTCGTGGACACTAGAGAAGGAGAAAGAATTTGTGAGCATGTCTTCAGACCCTTTCAAGGGAAAGGACACTCTAACCAACTGGTTTAGGTATCTTTCCACCTGACAGACACGGTTCTAGCAGTGCAGATGGGAGCTGGTTTGATTGCAAAGCAGAGGAGTTAAGAAAAGACTGTGAGTTTTGAGGTTAGACAAATCAAACTCCATTTCCAGACACTAACCGAGCGACCCCCCAGGACATGGGGTAAAAGGAAGACAAAATTTTAGTTAATTGAGGCAATAAACTAGTGGTTAGAAAACCATAAACCATCCATCTCTACCCAACTCAGGTCAGGAATTTACGGTGTGTCTCTTCTATTGAAGACTGTGATTCAGTCTAAGCTCTTGAGGATAATTAGGGTCTTCCATAATCTGGTCCCAAATTGCTTTTCCTTATCGTCAACCCTCTCTAGAGCTCATCCTTGTACTCTCCTTCCCCCAAATAACATCTCATATGATGATACTCACTGTAGTAACTGTATTGTGGTAGAAATCATTAAGAAGCAGATTTCAACAAAACATACAGAAAAACCATTACATCAAATTTCAGAAAGGCAGTACATGTAGTGGTTAAGAACACGGATTTGAATTCCAGTTCTGTCATTTCCTAGCTACACAACCTTCAGCAACTAATTTAATATCTCTAAACCTGTTTCTTCATCTATAAATGGGAATAATAATAATAATAAAACCATCTTAATTCATTCAACAAATTTTCACTGAGTGCTTGTTATATGCCAGCCACTATTCCAAGTGCTAGGGATAGAGCAGTGAGCAAAACAAAAACCGCTGTACCCATGGAGTTTAAATGGAGCTTACATTCTCATAGAATTAACAATATACAAATATCTCGAGCCATGAGACTGGGTGTAATGCCTAATGGAGCAGATGTGAACACAGAAAAGAAGAGATCCAGAGACTCAGGCCTAGAGCACTCTAATATTTAGGATTTGCTATATTTATGATAAATAAGACGAGGAGTTAACACTCATTATATGAGAACTCCTGGAAATCCAAACTGGAAAAAAAAAATCACACCAATAGAATAAATGTGCAAAGGACATGAATAGGCAATTGACAAAAGAATGATTAATAAGGGGCGCCTGGGTAAAAGAATGATTAATAAAACCACTCTTCACCTGTCAAATTGACAAAGACTTAAAAAGTAATCGGGCTGCCAGTTTTTTTGAGATGGACCCTCTCATACCTCAGCAGAAGGATTGTGTTTATACAAGTCTGTCAGGGGAGCAATTTGGCCACTTGAATCAACAGCCTCTTAAATGTTCATATCTTTTTTTTTTTAAGATTTTATTTATTTATTTGACAGAGAGAGAGACACAGCCAGTGAGAGAGGGAACACAAGCAGGGGGAGTGGCAGAGGAAGAGCAGGGAGCCCGATGCTGGGCTTGATCTCAGGACCCTGGGAGCAGGCCCTGGGCCGAAGGCAGACGCTTAATGACTGAGCCACCCAGGTGCCCCTAAATGTTCATATCTTTAATCCAATAATCCTACTTTAAAAAATCTATCCTAAAGAAATCATCATATATAGTCAGATATGCAAGTACAAGGATGGTCATCATAGAGCTATCTATGGTAGCAAAACTTCTGAAGTAACCTAAATGGTCCGATGAAAAACGAATGGTCAAGAAAAATCAAATATTCATTTTAGACCACTATGTAGAAAGAAAAATGACTTCAAATAATATTTAAAAGTAAAAAAAAAATGTTCACAATATAAAGTGTAGGGAAACATGATATAAAATTGTATTTGTTCCATAGCCTGATTTATGTAATACACACACACACACACACACACACACACACACACACACACACACTGGCGTATATATTCAGAAAAGAGATTGAAAGGATAAATATTAGAGTAATAATAATGGTTATCACTAGATCACGGTCATGAAATCATAGGCATTTTGATTTATACCTTTATGTGTTTCCAAATTTTCTAGAATAAATGTATACTACTTCTTTAATCAGAAACCAAAAGGGATGGTTTTCTTTATTTTTAAGAATGCTACTGAATTCAAATCCGTGTTCTTAACCAGGACAGCTACCCCTCTTTTACAATGAAAGTGAGGATTGCATTTCCTTGAACTATATATTTGTTTAGAATATTTGTTGGATATTAATTGAAGAACAAATATTCGAAAATGGAATGACCTGCAAAGTGAGATAGGGAGTTCTCTTTGAAATAGAAGCTGGATAACAATTTACTATATAGTTTATCAGAGGAAGGATGCATATTTAAAGTAGAGGATTCACTATGATCCCCATTGTCTAGCATATGTCTGGCATATAGCAGGTGCTCAATAAATGTCTGTTAAACGAATGAATACATGATTTCTGAGGGCTCTTCCAAACTTGAGACCTTGTGATTCATCAAGTCTCCCCTTACCATCCCAGTCCTCCTAGCTTCCTCCCTTCTCTTGACTGGGGGAGCAATTATTATTACAAACCACTAATTTAAGATATCTTAATTACATATTGTATTGTATTTTGTCTTTTATTAATTGTTCCCCAATTATGTTAGGAGTTTAAATTCTGCCTTCCCAATCAATTCCATTCAATTAACTTTTATTGGGCGCTTCGTATTAAGTACAAGAACCTGCCTACAAAACCTTATATTCTCAGAAGAACAGAAACATTAGCGCACTAAGGACTTTAATGGAGGTATGCATAAAATACTATCGTCAGACTGGGGAACGGTTAATTCTGAAAAAAAAAAAAAAAAAAGAAGGAGGAGGAGGAGGACGACGACGACGACGACGACAAGGACAAGGAGGAGGACGAGGAGGAGGAGAAAAAGCTAGTCCAGGAAAGCTACAGGTAGAAGGTAGTATTTCAGCTAAGTCCTGATAGATAACAGAAGTTTGTCAGACTCTTAGACAAGGGAATAATACGAATAGATTCGGGGGAAGCTGATGCCATAGCGAAGAGTCAGAGATACAAAAGTGAGCCTTCCTCACTTTGTGCTTTAATATCTCTCCCCTATGCACGAAAGAAAACTGCAGTTCTCTGGTATATAATCAGTACAGCAGTGGGAGCCCTGAAGAGAAAGGGAAAGAAGTGTAGGGGCTAGATCCAACAGGCTGCCGGAAAGCGTTGTCTATCTGTCTCGCGGCTGGGCCCTGGCGAACTGGTTCGGAAGGTGTGGGACAGAACCAGGTCAGAGCCACCAGGACGGAGCCTTACCTGCTGCCCCTCCCCCACGCGGAGACCACGGCGCAGCCAACTTGAAATTTGCTGGTCTTCTTCTAGCTGGTGGCGCTGTAGGTCCGCCTCTCAGAGCTCCCCATTGGTGAGTTCTCCCGGCCAATCTAGGAGACGACTACCAGGGAGATCCGCCCACTTGACGCCACGGAGCAGTAGGGAGGGGGAGAGTCAGCCAGTACCCAGGCTTGGGAAGCCCGGCGCGGCGCGAAGGGAGATGGGGTTGCAAAGTCAACCAGGGGTCGGTTATTTCCGACCTCATCTCAGATGCGGGAGCTCCTGGCTAGCGAAAAGTCCACAGAGGGAACCTGACACTTAGATCTCACCGAGGGACTCTGTTGAGGGGGCTCCCCCAGATAAATGAAACGGTTGTTCGTTAGGGATCAGTCTTTTTGTGACTCGGACTTCACAGCCTGGCCCCTCCATTACTACAGCCTTCCCTCTAGTCCTACACTGCTTCCCTCCAGCACGACCAATGAATAATTCTTTTCTATCCCCCCCCCCCCCCGTGGGTTGCTGACATGTCTGTGAGAAGATGGGAGGAAAGTTTGGGGGAGGGAGGATTAGGAATCAGAGAACCAGAGTTGGGCAGGCAGGCAGGACAGGAGCCCAGTGTTTCCTGCATTTTCTATTGCCTTCCGGCTCCTCCTAGCCCTTGGTGAAGGGGGCACGGTGGCGAGGGTGGATGAGGGGGGGGGTGTAGAGAAATCCTACTTACACACACACGCACACTCACTCACACACACACCACCACCACCACCAAAACAGCCCCAGAAATAGAGGGAAAGAATAATTCAGAGTGGTGTTAAAACCTAGGAGTTAGTCAAGAAGACTATCCCACATGTCAGAGAAAATGGCCCTGGGAGTGAAGCCTCTGGACTTGGAAGGCTGTAGATGTAGTAGCAAGGGCCCAGTCTTTGGAATAGGACAGAAACAGAGCTGTGACGCTTTGGAGAACTTGCTTAACTTTACTAAGTCTCAGTTTCTTCATCTACAACAAGGAGATTCCTACCTTACAGCATTGTTCTGAGGATTCGAAATAATGTATGTGAAGTTCTTAGCATATAGTTGGTGTCCAACAAATGGTAGCTAGTAAAAATGGGTAGCTTCCCTGCAATATTTCTCCCCCTGCTTCTCCAGAAACATTATTTTTAGTATCTTGTGTCTGGTGGCTTCCAGTCTGAATTATGTCAGGTGAGTTTTCCAAATCCTTGGGATTTTTTCCTCATCTTCCACTTCCCCTCATGCCTTCCAGCTGGACATAAACTCCTTCCTAAAATATGCAGATGGAAGCTATGGTAACCATGGAGACAGGGCAGGTGGCAAGGAGAGGCAGAGACAGGCAGCAGAGAGACTGATTACGATTGCGACAGATAGGCAGAGAGAAGACTTAAGGAGTGATTGGATAGAGACCTTCAAGGAACATGGAAAAATAATGAGTCTAAGCAAGAACGAGTGTAAATAGATGCAATAAGAAAGGGAGGTGTTACAAGGTTCGCTCTTCTCTCTGCCCCTTTTCTCTCTTCCTCTCCCCCTCCAAGAATATGGGGAGGAAGGTATCTGGGGATGCCCCCTGGTGTAGCTAAAAACGACCAGTATATCCACTCTCCTCATACTTATCTGGGGTCTGTACAAGGGATCTGAGGTTCAAGTTTATCTGTGCCGTGTGTTCCGTTTGGGCGGAGGTGGAGTGAGGATGTACCGCTGTGTCTGGCTCTAGCTCTCCCTGACATGTAAACTACAAGGAGGCAGCCAGATCTCTTGCTTCTCTCTGCGCAGTATGGACTCCGCTGTGGATCCCAATCGCCTCTCTCCAACTCTCTGCACACTGTACCATGTGCTGTGTGTGGCAGGTCAGATCTGGCGCACAGGCGCGCATAAACACACCTAGCGCGGAGAATGGGGCTCTGCTCAACCAAGAACTGGGATGGTCCCAGTCTGGGTCGCGGAGGAGTCTCCTAAGAAACATTTAGGTTTGTTGGGGCTGAGGGGAGGTCGGCTAAGCAAGAGAAGTCAGGATTGGAGCCTCTAGGTTTTGAGGCTTTATGTGTGCATGGGTGGGGGAACGGTTTGGTGCCCGACGCCCCCACCCGCAGAGACTAGGCTATAAATAGCAAGGCAGAGCTCCGCCCCCCCCCCCCCCAGCTTCTCTCCTCCCGAGCCGGCGCCTTGCCCGGGGCGCACCGGGAGGAGGGACCAGGATCCGGTGCCCGGGCGCAGATACACCAAGGGAATCCGGGTGCCCCTCCCCACGCCATGTGGGCCCCCGGGAACCCAGCTCCGCCACCCAGGCTGCCCCATGGCCCTGGCCTCACTCCTGGCCCGGCGGAGATCCTGCGGACATTCAGGTATCTATTTGGGCGCACAGCCTGGGAGGGAAAGAGCAAGGAGTGATGGGGAACATAGCATGGGCAAAAGAAACCCCCAATTCTCCCCCCACCCGTTTTAGGTCCCAAATGCAAGCTGCTTCCCTACCCCCACTCAATTTTGGGGGCTGTGGCAACCTAAAAGAGGTTAGGAATGGGAATTATGTGTGTGAATGTATGGGTGCATGTGTGTGGGTGGGTGGCGTTCAGCATCCTAGAAAGGGGTATTCCAAGTGCGGATAAGAAAAGGGGGATGCTGGAAAGGTCTGATAAGCCGTGGGGTGAGGGTGGGGGTGCGGTATCCCTGCGCGTGCACGTACGCATTTGCACGCGCGCTCGTCCTTCAATGCGGGTGCACCCTTCCCACCTCCTCAGGCATGCGCTGGGGGGAGGGGGCGGCTCAAAGGCATGAGTTAGAGGAAGGACTGTGTGCCGTGCCGTGGAGATCTCCCCACGCCGTCTCCTTCCACCGGTGCCTCAGTTTCCCTGCCTGAATCCGTAAATAAGATCTCTCTCTTTCTCGCAGGGATTGGCTTCGCCACTGAGCCCTCAGGCCTCCGCCAGCCACCACCCCCACGCCCCTAGACATCCTCGGCGGGCCCCAGTCCCGGCTCCATTGGTGCTCTCGCCCCTGCCGCAGCTATGCTGCACACCGAGGGCCACGCTCTTCTTCGGGCCGTGGGTCAGGGTAAGCTACGCTTGGCCCGTTTGCTTCTGGAGGGAGGCGCCTACGTGAATGAGGGTGATGCCCAGGGGGAGACTGCGCTAATGGCGGCCTGTCGGGCCCGTTACGACGACCCCCAGAACAAGGCGCGCATGGTACGCTACCTCCTGGAGCAAGGCGCGGACCCCAACATCGCAGACCGCCTGGGGCGCACCGCGTTGATGCACGCTTGCGCCGGGGGTGGGGGCGCCGCCGTGGCCTCGCTGCTCCTTGCCCACGGTGCAGACCCCTCCGTGCGAGATCACGCGGGCGCCTCGGCGCTTGTCCACGCCCTGGACCGTGGGGACCGCGAGACCCTTGCCACGCTGCTGGACGCCTGTAAGGCGAAGGGCACGGAGGTCATCATCATCACCACCGACACCTCGCCCTCGGGAACCAAGAAGACGCGGCAGTATCTCAATTCCCCACCGTCCCCGGGGGTGGAGGACCCTGCTCCCGCTCCTCCTAGCCCCGGGGTCTGCACGTCGCCTTCCGAAATCCAACTGCAGACTGCAGGAGAAGGAGGAGGAGGACGAGGGTTGCTATCTCCTCGCGCTCAGGAAGAAGAGGAGAAGCGGGACGTATTCGAATTCCCTCTTCCTAAGCCCCCTGATGACCCCTCCCCTTCCGAGCCGCTCCCCAAACCACCCCGTCACCCTCCAAAACCACTCAAAAGGCTCAACTCCGAGCCCTGGGGCCTAGTGGCTCCTCCTCAACCGGTCCCACCCGCGGAAGGGAGGCTGGGGATTGAGCGCCTGACCGCGGAATTCAACGGCCTGACTCTGACCGGTCGACCCCGTCTTTCCAGACGTCACAGCACCGAAGGCCCGGAGGATCCGCCCCCGTGGGCGGAGAAAGTGACGGGTGGGGGTCCTCTTTCTCGCCGAAACACCGCGCCAGAAGCTCAGGAGTCTGGTCCCCCTTCAGGGCTGAGGCAGAAACTGAGCCGCATGGAGCCGGTGGAGCTCGATACCCCCGGAAATATTTGCCCCGACTCGCCGGAGTGCAGCCGCTTGTCCCTGGAGCGTCGCCGATACAGCGCCTCCCCGCTGACCCTCCCTCCAGCCGGCTCGGCTCCGTCCCCGCGCCAGTCCCAGGAAAGTCTGCCAGGGGCTGTATCTCCGCTGAGCGGACGGAGGCGGAGTCCCGGGCTGCTGGAGCGGAGGGGCTCGGGGACGTTGCTCCTGGACCACATCTCGCAAACGCGGCCTGGTTTCCTCCCTCCGCTCAACGTCAGCCCCCACCCTCCCATCCCCGACATTCGCCCCCAACCCGGAGGTCGGGCGCCTTCGCTGCCCGCCCCTCCCCAGGCGGGGGCGCCAGGCTCTCCCAGGACCAAGCGCAAGTTGGTGAGGCGCCACTCGATGCAGACTGAGCAGATCCGCCTGCTAGGGGGCTTCCAGAGTCTAGGCGGGCCAGGGGAGCCAGGGCGCTGAGAGGAGCGAGAGGAGCCAAGGAGGGTGGGGATCAGGACCTTGATGGGACAGGTGGGAGAACCAGCTCACACACACACCACGGACATAGGGGTCTCTTGCATGTGCTCCTGGGCACGGTGCACGCACACATGGGTAAAAAAGTGTCCACAAGCACAGTACTGTCATTCGCAGGGAAGGGTAAGTACTCTCTTTACTGGACATATAGACACATGCATTCATGTCCTGGTCACTTCACATGCATATTGGAATACTTGTGTACCCATCCACAGGAATGGCACACAGGGGGCCACTTGTGCTTGGGCCCCAAGTGGGTCCCAAAGTCACCTGCATTTGTTCAGAAGCAGTAGGGAACCCCTACTTACGGATAATCTCCAATCTCTTTGCCCTTTTGCAGAAGCAATCCCCTGCTTTCCATGTATGCCCTACAACACAGCCCGTTCATGACTCTGCACACTCTACCCTCTTCCTGGATATCCCATCCCATTGTGTAGGTCTTGCTTCTCTCTCCAGGCCTGGCTCCTTGTTCACACCCTGCTTCCAGCCCTAACCACTTTTCAGGATATCTTCTTCACCCTCCTTGGGGTTTTCCTGCAGCAACCCCCAGCTTCAGTTCTGCTGCTGCCCTTCCTGCTCTCAGCTTTACTTCTCAACTTCCTGCTTTTTATTCCCACCTTGTTCCCCCAACCAATACAGCAGGTTGTCTCATTTTCCCAGGGAGTGGGTCATGGGCTCTATGCTGCTCTTCTGTCTGTCTGAGCTTATGAACACCCCCACAGGTAGAAGTGGGGAGTAACTCTAAATCACTCCTCTCTCCACTTGACATATCAAATAAATGTGTTCAGAAGTCTCTGTTTTGTCACTTCTGCCTGAGGGTGTGGGGTATGGGGAATGAGGAATGGGAAGGGAGGGTAATGCTATAGCTATAATGATCTAGGGGGTACTTAGAGGTTCCAGCCACCTTCTTTGCAGGAGACCAACCGACCAACTGTGTTGCAGAAGAAAAGATAAGTGTCCTGTGTCCTGAAGGTTTTAAGGCATTTGACAGGCTTTCGTTTGCTCAGTCTCCCCTATGTCCATCCTCAAATTCTTTAACTTAAGATTTCTACGAAAGTATCTCCTGCAAAAATTACCTCCCTCCACCATCAACAGATATATTCCAGTAGACTGACTGCCCCGCTTTCAAGCTTCTTATTTTGTAACCGTTCCCAGTTATTCCTTGGGGTTCTAATTTTCATCTCACCAGGTGCATTTCATTCTTTTTTCTACTTCTTTTTTTTTAAAGTTTTTATTTATGTAATCTTTATACACAAAGTGGGGCTCAAACTCACAACCCTGAGATCACGAGTAGCATGCTTTGCTGACTGAGACAGCCAGGTGCCCCCATTTTTTTCCACTTCTGACTTTTATTTCCCCATCCTGAGCCACTGCAGAGTAGGGAAAGAGAGAGAAAAGTACCTCACCTAGGTAGGAATGGCATGATGGTCAATTGACAAAAGGATGTGTAGTGTGTATCTCTGTGCGTATGAGTCTGTAAGAGTAATCAGAGGAACTCAGCCTGACAGGTTATGAGCAAGGTAACTGTCTTAATCTGCCTCCAGACTTCTCAGTTTTCTAGTTTCTGTATATATTCTAATTCTTCCTCACTCTAACGGGATGTAAGGGAGCTGCCCATTCCACTCTTTCTCACTGTTTCCCCCAACTTAGAATAGGTAAAATCAGAAAACTACCTAAGGATGCATGGTATAACAAAAGATAAAAATATTGGGAATCAGAAGACCTATGTCTGAACCCCTCTTTGCCATCTCCTAGCTTTAATTTTGGGCAATTTATCTAGCTTCTCTGAATGTCCATTTCCTTATCTGTAAAATAATAAAAATCTAGTTAGTCGTTGTGATTATTTAATAAGACTATGCACTAAAGTACATTGCGCAGTGTCTGACATATAGTAAGTATATGCTCATTAAATGTACTCTTTCCTTGTTTTAGCTCCACTGCCCATTGCATGTGATCTTGGACAAGTCACATAACTTATCTGTATCCTCATCTACATCTATAAAATGAAGTCTTCGGACAAATGATCTCAAAGAATCCTCTTACTCTGTCTACAATTCTTCTCAGCTTGACATCCAGGCCTTACCCCCGCCCCCGTTCCTCCCGGTCCTCGCCCCCCCCGCCCCCCCCCCCCCCCCGCTTCGTCCCAGGCGTCTGGCTTGCTTTCCAGTACTCCCCACAGGACTCCCAAAGAAGCGCCCGAGATAAGCTTCTCCCTTATAAAGAATATCGCTTTTTCTCTTTGCAATTGGTTGCCCAGAACCTCCGCCCTCCTCAGTAATTTGCCTATGGCGGAGCTGGAGCCCTCCAGCTCCCGCCCAGTCTCTGGTGATTGGCATAGGACCTGGCTCGTCTCCGCCCCCGCTTGACTGACGGCTGGCCTCCGGCACCGCCTCAGTCCCTGGGCGCTCGCTGGCGGGGGTGGCTGGGACCGTTAGCTCGCCAGGCTGGCAGGCTCCGGGCCGCTACTCCACTGGCGGCCGGGATGGAGACGATGCGAGCACAGCGGCTGCAGCCTGGCGTGGGCACCAGCGGGAGGGGTACTCTGCGAGCGCTTCGGCCCGGAGTGACTGGGGCCGCGGCTGCCACCGCCACACCCCCAGCAGGCCCCCCGCCCGCACCGCCGCCCCCCGCACCGCCCCCGCCGCCCCTGCTCCTGTCGGGGGCCCCTGGGCTGCAGCTGCCCCCGGGCGCCGCCGGCAGCCCCGCGGTGCTGCGGGAGGCCGTGGAGGCCGTGGTGAGGAGCTTCGCCAAGCACACGCAGGGCTATGGCCGAGGTGAGTCTGCGGGTCTGGCCTCCTGCGGGACACCCTCTGTAAAGGAGCCTTGCTCCCATAGTTCTCTGGATAGCTTTTCCTGGCGCAGAGCCCTCACATGCATTTCCTTTTGGGGAGTTTCCTTCTGGGCTACACACACACACGCACACACACACGCACACGCACATACGCGCGCACACAGGCACACACACACACAGGCACACGCTCACACACACATCTCACCTCCTCCCCTTTATTGAGTTACTACTATATTCTCCAAGGACCCCTTTTTCAAATACAGCCATCTTTTCTTCCCAACCTTTTCTCCAGAAATGGAATTCTTCCTGTAGTTTAACATCCCTTTGCCTTTGAGGACCAGTCCCCATTGTGTAGGATCCTATCCTTTATGTCAGATCCAAGACAGTTCTCATCCATACCAATCTTTCTTCTATGATCTCGGCAATTCCGGGGCTCCCCTATTAACTTACTCCACCTCCTTAATCTTTTTTTTTTAAGGTTTTTCTTTTTTAAAGTAATCTTTACACCCAATGTGGGGCTCAAATTTACAACCCCGGGATCAAGACTCGCATGCTCCACCAACTGAGCCAGTCAGGTGCCCCTCCACCTTCTCAATCTTGACTTTTGAAATCTTTTCTTACTTATCCTCACTTTGAAATTTCCAATGCGACTTCAGATTTGCTGGGGAATTAGATATTGCCTTCACAAGTCACTTATAATTGTGCTTTTAAGTCTGGAACGGTACCATGGAGCCCACACCAGCTTCCTGTGACTTAGTACCTCACTTTGGTGTCTTTTTTAGTATGGAGCCTCACAACTCTGGCCTCTGTCTGTCTGGCTCTGTTTTCCTGGCCCTTGCCCAGGAACTGAGGATAAATCCCAGGCCTTGGCTCTCTCAATGTTAAATTCTGTGGAAATGAGCCAGGCAGAAACCCTATTTCTATTAGAAATCTTCATCTTACAGATGCCTAATTTCTAGGGTTTCTGAGAAGGGGAATGTGAGGATTTTCTTTGTTGTTTTTGTCCAATCGGTGCAGAATTTCCTGAGTTTGAGCTCCAGATTTATAGTGTAACAAGGAACACAATATAGTGAGGGGTGTGGGATACAGAATGTAGGTCTGGAATTTCTGAGACATCACTTCTTTCTGCTTGATTAAGTCCTGCCTGAGCTGGAAGTGGCTGTATCTGTAACCCTCTGGTTGGACAATAATACAGTTGTAGGGCTTTCCCTATGGACACAGTGACTTTTTCCCCCTCCCTGTGAAAGTGTAGTGAAAAGAGCATATGCAGGTTTTGGAGTCAGACAAGCATGGATTAAATCCCAGATTAAATCCCTGTCACTTGCCAGCTATGTTTTTGGGGAAGTGACTTAACTTCACCACACTTCAGTTTTCTTGAGGGTTATGAGGGGGATTAAATAAGATATTACGCCTGATACAGAATAGGTACCTTAAAAATGATGAGTATTACCTCGTATTTATTGGTTCATATTTCCTCAGAAAGAACATGTCTCATTTTCTCCCATTCTTATACCCAGATAGTGTAAACCAAAGATCCCTATGAAAACAGATTTTTAGCTCCATTTGTTAGATGTGCCCAATGATACGTTTACCATTAGTTTCCTTTTGTTCTTCAGCATTTTGAACCCCTACAATGGGGCTGGCACTCTACTAGGTGCTTGGAATACAAATGCATGTGATTCTGAAACTCATCATGAGGGAATATAGTTGTTTGTCTAGTTGAATTCCTAGATTTAACAGGGCTTTGCGATGGCACTGTCATCAGCTATTGTCCTGCTGCTTCCAGTCTTTTTAAGTTGAGACCAAGGGAAAGTCCTTGCCTCTGGGCATAGGAGAAGTCACCCTCAATCCGAACCATTCCTCTTAGAAACTTACAGGCGTTTATTAGAATTGTAGAGGAGTGTACCATTTTTCTTGTCGGTGTTACCTAGAGAGCCTCTGGTTTGGCATCTAAACGGAGTGTCCTGTAAAAACTTTTTCATTTCCTTAGACGGGATGAAGGAGCAAGGGGATTTTACTGACAAAGAGCGATCAGTCAGGCTTTAGACTCTGCTGCGATGCCTTCCTCCAACCTCCCTACCTCCCACCACACTCCTCATTATTCCTGAGTTTCTCATTTCCAGTCTGGGTGTCCAGCCAGTACTTTGGGAGAGTTTGGCAGATAGTTGAGTTTCAGGCAAGCAGAATCTCTGCCGATTTGGCTCAGAAGTCCTTCACCACATGGAATCGCTTATTCTGCTTCGATTAATAGGCAAAACTGCCATTGGCATGTACCCACGTACCCTTGTGACTGATGGCATGGGTTTTGGGGGCTGGCTCTACTCCCCTGAATATGATTTACTTTGACTTTGCCCAGACCTTTATCCGATCCAGCAATGCTTTACTGTATCATCTTCAATTCACATCCTTCACCTTCTTTCTGACTGCTCCAAATTCACCTTTTCCATCTTCAGATTTACCTGTGCCCATGTAGGACCTCGGCATTTATTTAAAAAACACAAAAACAAAACTTCTGTTATTTCACCTGTTTGTCCTATATCTCCCCCACCCTCACCCCAATCCCCACCCAAGATACACACAGAGCTCCGTATGCTGTAGTGCATAGGGTTTGGAATCAGAGAACGTCACCCTGTCAAACAATGGCTGTGGGATCTTGGATAAATGGCTTAATCTCTCTAGGCCTCATCTGCCTCATTCAGTCGACAGATATTTATTGATCACCAGATGCAGTGGTGAACAAGACAGATAACTCAGTCCCTACCTTCATGGAGCTCACAGTCCACAAGTATGTGTGAGGATTAATGGTGCAATAAGGTGGGATAGGGCAATAGAAAGAGGGTCAGCTTTGAGGCGAACAAACATTGGTTCTAAATCCTGGTTCTGCCGCCATGGCCTGTTCCTTAACTTGTTCACTTTTTTTTTTTTTTTAAGATTTTATTGTTAAGAAATCTCTACACCCAACATCAGGCTCAAACTCACAATCCCGAGATCAAGAGTTGTGTGCCCTGCAGACTGAGCCGGCCAGGCGTCCTAACTTGTTTGCTTTTTGAAAAATGGATATTATAACACCTCGATAGTTTTGTGTGGGCTAAATGAGCTAACAAGTGCAAGCCATAGAGCACATAGTTGGTACTCAGTGAGTGGTTGCTAGTATTATGCATTTGGAAGCCCTTTGAAAACTGCCAATGATAGGTATCGGTAGCATTCCCATTTGCTTTGCCCCCTTTTACATATGGCATGGAGTCCCCTTCTCATGTTCGACAGCTGGCAATCTCTACAACTGGCATGACTGACTGAGTGACCAAGTCACTTTCCTTGCGCTGTAACTTCTGCACTGCCCTCTTCAAACGTACAGTTTTGGAATTGTTGTTCTCCCTTTGTATCACAGTATGGTTACATGATCGGAGGTTCTGCCCAGCTACTCCCCTGGGTTGAACAAATGAATCTTGTGTGGTATTTTCTGCTTAGTTGTTGTTGTTCCTTTTCCCTGGAATCACAGACAGCTTCTTTGTCTACAAGTGACTGTGGAGTTAAATTGATAGTCTGAATATTTCCAATTTTTGGAATGTTGGATTAGACCCTGTATTAGTTTCCTGTAGCTGCTCTAACGGATTATTGCAGATTTGGGGGCTTACCACAACAGAAATTTATTCTTTCACAGTTCTGGAGGCCAGAAGCCCAAAATCAGTATCACTGCACCAAAATCAAGGGGTCAGCAGGTCTGTGTTTCCTCCAGAGACTCTAGGAGAGAATCTGTGTCCTTGCCTCTTCCAGCTTCTGGGGGCTGCTAGCATTCCTTGGCTCGTGACTGCATCACTCTGATCTCTGCCTCAGTGTTCACACTAACCTCTCCTCTTCTGCACTTCATCAGTTCTTCTTCCCCAAGGACCCTTGGGATTGCATTTAGGGCCCTGCCTGGATAATCCTGGATAATCACCCCATCTCAAGATCCTTAATCACATCTGCAAAATTTTTGCCACCTCACCTAACGTTCACAGGTTTTAAGGATTAGGACATGGACATCTTAGCAGGGGGCATTTTTCAGCCTCCCATAGTCCTCACCCAAAGTCACTGTCATCTTGCGATCCCTCTCTTCCAATGAGTCTATGCACTGGGCCATTCACGGGCACATTCTCCAGGCTGAAATAGGAAATGTCAGATGGAATATCGTTAACCAGCTTCCCTGTCTTCATAATAATCTGAATTAAGCCGAGCTAGCCTATTCTCGCCATCCTGTGTGATCAGGGAGAATCTTGTCATTCACCTCTCAATTGCATTAGCTATTTATCCTTGCTCCCTCACCACAAAATTGTATTTATTTTTATGTCATAAGTTTTTTACTGTAATTTCATGTGTTGTTTTTTTTTTTTAAAAAAGACTTATTTATTTATTTGAGACAGAGAGTGTGCTTGTCGGCGGGGGGGGGGGGGGGAGTAGGGTTCAGGGAGAGGGAGAGAGACTCTCAGAGTCCCTGCTGAGCACAGAGCCATACAAGGGGATGCGGGACTGGATCCCAGGACCCTGAGATCATGACCTGAGCTGAAATAAGAGCTGGCTTCCTAATGGACTGAGCCACCCAGTTGTCCCTCATGTGTTGTTTTAATGATTTCACTGTATGGTGGATATATAATCTGTACCTCTCATCCCACTTAGACATTCATATTTTATCTCCTAAGGACCAAAACCAGAATTATTCTCTTTTGTTATTGTTTGACATCATGGTACAAGCACTTAAATATTCCTCACTATCTTGGTCTTTCTTGTCTCTTTTAGCCCAGCATCCTCCAGTTACTCCTAAAAAGCAACTGTAGCTGTCAGATGTGTATGTCTTGGTCATTGCTAACCCTCCCACCTCACAATTCTTTAACCAGCCTCATGTGAATCATTAGGTGCATGGTTCCTCACTAAAAATCTGATAAAACCTATGAGCAACCTCCCCCCATGTACTCTACACACACACACACACACACACACACACACGGTTTCATTGTGGGTTTTAGGGGGCTTGTGAATTCCCATGAAGCTCAATCATGGACCCAATCTTGGAGCCTGGGTTAAGATTCCCAAATTGGAAAGAACATTGGCATCAGGATGTCTACATTCAGTCCCTAGCTCTGCCACAGCATGTGACCTCAAGCAGGTCATTTCCCCTTTTGTAGCCTGAGTTGGACTAGATGGTCTCCAAAATCCCTGTCAGCTCTGAAGATCAATGAGTCCGTGAGCAGTTTCAAACTCGGATCATTGTAATCGCTTTTCTCCTGATCATGCTGCCCAATTTCCCATTTCATCCATTTCTGAAACAATACTCCCTATTTCCTTTGGCTTTGAGTAATCATTGAAAAATAGTCCTGTACTGTGTGCCAAGAGAGATTTAACTGGATATAGACTGGACATATGCTTTTTAATAGGACCTTCCCAGTTACAATGGTTTCCTCCCCCTTTCTCTTTATTTCAATATTCTCTCTGTTGTTTGCATGTCAGGAAAGCTGTCACCCAGTGCATTGTGCTAAATTGTCTCAAAGAGGGAACTGGGGCTGAAAAAATCTCAATGGAAAGAACAAAGATGGCTAAGCTTTCTGGGCAGCAGTGACCTCTGAAGAGCCCCTGCCAAAAGTAAGGGTGGGAAAGACAGAGTTTCCTTTTCATGCTGCCTTTTAATGGAAGAATGAGCATTGTAAAAAGTCAGTTAGATACAGGGTATTAGGAAAGAGCTTGTGTGGCTTGCACACTCTGGCTGGTACGTGGAGTGCTTGCTTCAGTTGCAGAGCAGGTGAGATAACAGTTGTTGCTGGCCACTGGATTTTGAACGCCTTGCTGACCGGCAAAGTGTATTATTCATCTTTGCATCTCTAATGCTCAGGATAGAGCCATGTACATATTGTGTGCTCACATTTCTGCTTCATGTGTGTGTGGCAGCCATGAAAATGTGCTATTCATATCTTCTGCTGCAGGGGCATAACTCACTGACAGCCTTAAGCTGCTGTCCCCTCGGTGTCCATCACCACATGTGCACTAAGGCCACACGTCCTGGCAGCTCCCGCCCGCCCCCCACAGTCAGTGATGGGGCCCAGCAGGGGCACTAACTCAGGCACATCCTGGTGAGGTGTGGATTTCCTTTGGCTTTTGGACTTCCCACTGGCCTGGCCAAACCTTTCTTGGAACTGCGCTGCTGACTGAGATTCTCCTATCCAGACCTCCTTTCTACCCAGGCCCCTTCTATAGGTGTCAGACCTTCAACATGGTCTGAAGCCTCTCTCTTCTCCTACTTCCTCCCCAGTAAGTCTCTTGCTTGTCTATCCCATCTTGGTGTCTTCTCCTTGGAAGACCTAAACTAACACACTATAAAAGAATGAATGTAACTAAGAGTAGAGAGTGGCCATGTTGGAGGATATTGTAACTAAGAGTAGAGAGTGGCCATGTTGGAGGATATTGGAGAATGCATGTGATCATTTATTATTATGAGGCTTTTGTTAAAGCCACTTGAAATGTTTGGAACCCTGCAGTCAAAGTGATCCTTTCCAAAGGAAAACTGATTTCATGCTAAGCCCTTCAATGGCTTCCTGCTGCTCTTAAGATAAAGCCAGTACTCTGATGTGGCCTGCAAGGTCCGCTTTGGTCTGGCCCCTGCTCGCTTTTGCAATCTCATCTTGGCATCACACTTTCCCTCACTCTCTCTTTTCGAGCCACACTGGTCCCTTTATTTGCCATCTTCTCTGCTGCTACAGAGCCTTACGCATGTTGTTCCTTCTGTTCAGAGCTCTAGTCTCTCACCGTTTTGCCTAGTGAATTCATACTCATATTTGTACTTACATATCACTTTGTCAGGGTAAAAATTTCTTTGACCTTCTTAAGGAGGTCAGATGCCCCGACGACATTTCCCGTCATCTACCAAACTCCTTTACAGTACTTATCACAGTTGCAGTTTTTCATTTGCTTGAGATTCTCTGGTTAATCTCTCTGTCCCTCTTTAGACTGTAAACTGCATAAGGAAACGGAACAGGGTATGGTTTTGCTCATTGTTGTAGCCTAGCATCCAGCACATAGTCTAGCACAGAGTAGGTCCTCAAGACATATTTGTGCAACGATTGAGCCCAAGTATCGGGGGGAAGAGGGGACTGTTCTGGAATACAGTGTTTTGAGTCTGGGGTGTGATTTCACTCTAATACGTTAGCCAGTTACTGTTTGACAGACGGTGGCAAAAGTCAAGAGACTTCTGGGTCAGAGACAAAGGACTTTATTACTCACAGTACAGCAGGTAGCATAAGCATCGGATTTGTTTGTGTCAGTTCCCCTTGGCTCCCCTGTCTGATGTGAAGGGCTCAGGTGCATGCTTGCATAGGCCGCGGCTTGCATCACAGAAGAGGAATGCTGAGCCTGGGGAACCTACTTTTTCTTAGCAAGCAGTAAGCAGGCTTGTTCTTTATCCCAGAGGGAGACATTACCTCATCCCTCAGGTTTCTTGCTGCAGACACAATCCTGAGAAATTGCCCAGGAAAGAGCAGCCAAGTCCTTCAAATCTTGGCATACCCAGCAAGATGGAAAGGAGCACCAGAGACCTGTGAAGGAATATCTCCCAATATACAGTTCCTCCAAATATTACTTTTACTTAGGGAAATCCTCGGAAGAGAAATTCATGTGCGTGTGCTCTCTCTCTCTTTCTTTCTCTCTCTCTCTCTCTCACACACACACACACAGAGTATAGTATAGATATATACATAATGTATAATATTCCAGGATGGAAAAGGAATCTGGCTACGGGTTTGCTCACCAGAAGCATAGACCTGAGAATGACTAAAAGGGCCACATTTCCTTGAGTGGCAGTATTGCACAAAGGTTAGGAACGTTGACTCTGGAACCAAGATAGCCTGGGTTTGAATTCTTACTCTGCTACTTTCTAGCTGTTACATCCTTGGGCAAGCTATTTAACGTCCCTAGGTCTCATTTCACTCATCTGTAGAATGGGGGCGTGGCACACAGAAGTGTTCAGTAAATGCACTTCTTGTTGCGCTGTAGGATAATATTCTAGGCCACCTGACCAATTGTGCAATGATCTACTTGCACTTCATCAGGCAGGGATAATGGTCTGCTGACCTGGAAACCCTGCCTCCAATATTTAAGTTATTCTGCTTTGGTGTTTAGGACTAATCAAAATGTGAACCGGAGAGGCGGGGAAGAAGGACAGGCATACGCTGGTCCTGCTCTGCAAATGCCTTAATCGCAGTCTAGGTTTATTAATTTAAATGTTTTTAAGTGGTGATAAGGAGCTAAGGCGGGTTAGACTCTTGATGTAGGTACAGGGGGCAGATGCCGTCTTGAAGCACAGAACCACTCCTTGCTGAACTTCACTGCTTCTCTTTCTGTAGTGAACGTGGTGGAGGCACTTCAGGAATTCTGGCAGATGAAGCAGTCCCGTGGGGCAGACTTGAAGAATGGGGCTCTGGTGGTTTATGAGATGGTTCCCTCCAACAGCCCTCCTTACGTCTGCTATGTCACTCTGCCTGGGGGAAGCTGCTTTGGGAGTTTCCAGGTAAGAGTTGCAAGGGGGCAGTAGCAAAGATACATGCTTAGCTGTGAGTAGGGGTTTTCTCCATCACTTTGGCCACGAAATCACTCTCTGAAATCTATGTATTTGAGGACCTCAACCAATTCTGGGCACATCATTCTGGTAAACATCTGAGGTTCATTTAACCACAGAGGAACCTCGGTAACTTTTCTTTCAGCCTGCAAAACCCACATCCACTTTGAATTGGAGCGGTTATGAATAGGCCCTTACTCAGTATATCAGACTACCAGCATCTAGATCATGTTCTTACCTGGCTGTCCAACTTCATGCCATCTCTTTTTGAGAACACAGAATAGTATTCCTTATCCCCAGTACTTTTTCATAGGCAATTGCTCAGAAAACAATGGTGAGTTCTTTAAGAGGTCAAAGGGGAGGGACTATGTACGGTGGAAATAGTACTCATCTAAGAGTTAGAAGATCCAAATTCTTATTCCCCTCACTGCCAGTAGGGCAAGTCAGGTAAATTCTCTGGGCCTCAGTTTCCCCATCTATAACATGAAGCAGATAGGTTAGATTATTTCGAAAATCTTTCTAGTGCCAGCTTTCTATAATTATATGAAAGAACTGTAATAGATGATGATGAACAGTGGTTGCTATTATAGGGTAATAAGAAATTTGACTAGCGGTCTTTGTCAGCTTCCACCATGACGTACCGTGGCCAGGACCAAAAAGTGCAGAAAGTGATGGTGCATCCCATCATCCTCATCTTCAGATCTTTGCAAAATAGATTTCAGATTCAGGTGTGGCTTCATAACCAAGCGAACATGAGGATAGAGGGTTGTATCAATAGTTTTGATGAGTACGTGAACCTCGTTATTAGATGATGCCAAAGAGATTCACTATAACACAAAGTCAAGAAAACAACTGGGACAGATCATGTTAGAAGGAGATAATATTACCCTGCTCCAAAGTGTCTCTAAACTAGAACTGATCGATGAAGTGAGAAATTCTTCAGAAGGCCATGTAGTTTGTTTTTATAGAGGTCCTTGGTTGGGAGCGTAGTTCTAAAACATTTGTTTCTTTTTCTTTTTTTAAGATTTTATTTATTCGACAGAGACAGCCAGTGAGAGAGGGAACACAAGCAGGGGGAGTGGGAGAGGAAGAAGCAGGCTCATGGTGGAGGAGCCTGATGTGGGGCTCGATCCCATAACGCCGGGATCACGCCCTGAGCCGAAGGCAGACGCTTAACCGCTGTGCCACCCAGGCGCCCCTAAAACATTTGTTTCTATTGTTTTGATTACCTTTAAGTTATTACCAGAGCACAATAAATGCTGTGGGATTGTTTTTATTTGAAAAAAAAAAAAGAGTGCTTGTTTTTGCAACACATATACTAAAATTGGAACAACAGAGAGATGATTAGCATGGCCCCTGTGCAAGATGACACACAAATTCGCAAAGTGTTCCATATTTTTGAATCATTGAACACTACATCAAAAACTAATGATGCACTTCATGCTGGCTAACTGAACATAATTTAAAAAAAAAGGAAAAGAAAAGAAAAGAAATTTGACTAGTGTGAATATTGTCATGAAAGATGTATTTTTTTACATCACCCATAGGAAGGTAGCCTTCTGAAATGTCAACTTAGAGTCTGAGTAGGAATTTAGAGAAGATAATAGACATTTTGTCCTGTTTTTATGGTTCCCATAACCCTTAGACAAAGTTATAACCCCTACTGTGTGCTTCCATAGCTCCTTGAACTTCCCTTATCATATCACTTATCACAACATATCATGGTTGATTATCTCACCTAGTGGACTCTGCTCCATGGAAGCAGAGATAGTATCTATCTTCTTTCTCGTTCAATTTTAAATCCTTACTACCAACTCAGCACCCAGCAAAAAGTAGGCACTTACTAAATCCGTGGCATGAATGAGGGCCATTGTAGTGCAGTTCCTGCCTCAAACAGAAAAGTCCTAAGGAGACTTCATTTCAGATACGGTGACTAAAATTTTTCCCTCAGAACCCCAACCATTTCAGAGAAATAAATATATGCTCAGGGTCGTTAATGTTTATACTTTCTCTTCTGGAAAATAAGGTTTCTCCTCCCTTCTCTCAACTCCTCTTATTGTTGAATAAGGATTTGATAATTTTATGGTGATGTCCACAACTGGGCCATCGTAGTAATTTGATTTCTGTTTTCCCCCCAAAGAATTATCTATCTTGGCTTCTTTTAGCTTGTATCTTTTTTTTTTTTTAAGATTTTATTTATTTATTTATTTGACAGAGAGAGAGACAGCCAGAGAGAGAGGGAACACAAGCAGGGGGAGTGAGAGAGGAAGAAGCAGGCTCACAGCAGAGGAGCCTGATGTGGGGCTCGATCCCATAACGCCGGCATCACGCCCTGAGCCAAAGGCAGACGCTTAAGGACTGAGCCACCCAGGCGCCCCTAGCTTGTATCTTTTATATCCATTTTGGCAGGTGAAATTTCTCCTGGTGGTTTTCTTCATGGTTGACTTTTCAGGAATAGCACTATACTGTAGAAGGAGCAGCAGACTAGTGAGCAGAGACAGGCTAGTGAACAGAGAAATTGAAGAAGACGACTTAGGGTTAATGCACCAAGCACCATATTCTGAGAGACCTGTCAGCTAAAGGAAATCGAGAGTTATCGATACTAAGCATGGTTAATTAGCGAACATATCCTGGTCTACTTTTAAAAACTGTAACATTGCTTTCCTCCTTTCCTCTAATCCTAATCATAAATGACAGAGGGCACAGAGGCCTTTGAGGCCGCCAGCGATGATGAATTATAAAGGAATGCTATGGTGCCTGGGGATTTAAGGTTGAGTGATTTAAGACTTCTGAAAATTGTACTTGTTCTATGATACCCATGTTGGATACAATGTAAAAAACAGGAATTAACTTTTAATTATTTCTTGCTTTGTTCAGGTCAGTTCTCCTTTCCCTTGCAACCCCTTTCCTCCTTAGTTCCACTGGGGAAAGAAAAAGCCTATAAATTCCTTCTTCAGATCTTGGACTCTGTTCAGATAGCTCATTGACTCACTGCATTATTGGGGGAACTGCCTGCTCGAAGCAAAAAGCGAAGTCCAAGAACCCCAGATGGGTGCTTGTGGTAGGGACTCAAGGTCTCCTCTGCAGAAGCAACCTAGACACAGATTTGTTCTACTCTTAGGTTATCTAGAGGGATGAAAACAAATCTTGCCTATGCACAAAACAAGAGAACAAGATAAAGATTTTGAACAGGCTGGGTGGAATCCGGCTTTGAGTAATTAATTCTGTCGACAGTTTAAACAGGGGTATTTTTTATATCCAGTGATTATATGCTGACTTCAGCAGCCTTCCTCATTCTGCATTCAATTTGGTATGAGCTATCACCGTCTCCAGTTCCTTAATGACTTCAGGATGTTGAATCAAAATTATGTTTCCAAATGCCTCAACCATTTTACAATACAAACTTTGGAGGGTAGGCTGAACGAACTGATTTATTCAAAGACTGTCCAAGTGTCTTCTAGCCCAGGGTTTCCCTCCCACCATTCGTTCCTCTCTCTCAGACACACATACATACATGTTTTCTCTCTCTCTGCCCTGCTTAGTTTTGTCCCACAAAAGCTGAGGCCCGGCGGAGTGCTGCAAAGATTGCACTGATGAACTCTGTGTTTAATGAACATCCTTCCCGAAGAATCACTGATGAGTTCATTGAGAAGAGTGTCTCTGAGGCTCTGGCATCTTTCAATGTAAGTTACTGGGAGTTGAAAGAAAGGAGAGTGGGGGTTGGGAGAACTGGCTGGTTGGGAAGTCTTGTAAATCACTGGGAAACAGAGCAGGAATTCTTGTTTTCTTTCCCGTCTGTACCTCTTTCTGTTTATTCTCTATCGCTCTTGTGTATTACATGCTCCCTATGTCTCAGTCACTGATTCTATGTGCATGTTTATGTTTTTGTTGGTATTTTGCTCCTTTCATTGTGTCTCTTTGGTATCTAAAAACCTTTAATTCAAGATTTATGGAATTTTAGAGATATTCCAAAATAAAAACTGAGCTTGATTTCTACTTTTCCCAATTTTGGTTTAAGATCTTACTCCTTTTTTCTTTCAATGTTTGTTTATAAAAACTCCATGCCTAGCCTAGAGCCCAGTGCAGGCTTGAACTCATGACCCTGAGATCAAGACTTGAACTGAGGTCCAGAGTCGGATGCTTACTGAGTCACGCAGGCACCCCTTTTTTTGTTGTTATTCTTTTTTTTTTTTTGATATGACTGTTCTTATTGTCACTTGTCTCTCTTACTTCATCTATTAATAAAGGACACTTTATAATACAGTGTCTTATTTCCTTTTTTCCTTTCTAGGAATGGGGTGGATAATTTATTTACTCTCCTTAAAAAGAATGTCTTTTCTTTTAGATGATGATGATGGTGGTGGTGATAACCACAGCTAATCCTAATTGAGTATTTACTTTGTGTGAGGGACTATTCCAGGGGATTTATATGTATTTTATCTCATTTGATCATCACAGTAATGCTCTGAGGTGTAAGAACTATTTTTACCCCTATTTTACAGATGAGGAAACTTAAAACATAGAAATGCAATTTTGCCTGAAGGGATGTAGCTAGTAAGTGATAGAGCCAAGACTGGAACCCAATTCGACTTAGAATTTTCTAGCTCAAAGGAGTACATCTTAGAAATGAATGCTGCCTTCTTTCTTCCTTCCCACAAGTTCACTGAGCGGGTGATAAAGTCAGACAAATTCTCTGTTTCTCTTCTCTTTCGATTTAAGATGTAATTACATATACTAAACCACTTCGGTTATCTGTGTATCTATTAGTGTTGAATACTTTAAATCATAAGTTGGCTTCACTCTGTTACCCAGGACCCATCTGATTTTCTCCCATTTCTCTTTGCCCCAGTCAGCAGTATCTACAGGGAATAAAAACAATTTTTATATTAATCAAAGTCAATTAAAATTAAGGAAGTATATTTATCGCTCTTAAGTCACCTAATGTATTATAAAATGAAACATTAGCTTGGATTATAGAAAGCAGTGGTTCATCGTTTTGAAATTATGGTTCTACTAGCTCTGTGACTTTGAACAAGTTACTTAATCTAAGCCTCAATTTCTTCATATGTAACAATTATACCTATGATATAGGATTATTGGATAGAAGGGAACATATTTAAGCACTTAGCATATGCAAGTAATAGAAAAATCTCACTGCAAACTGACTTAAGGGAATAAATCAAGAATGGAAATTTATTCTCTAACACGACAGGAAGTTCAGAAGTAAAGATTTCAGGGCTAGTTGATTCCATGGATCAAGAATGTCATCATTTACTGGCCCAAATTCTTTCCATCTCTCCACTCAGCCATCCTCTAGATATTGGCTTTGTCCTTGGGCTGGCTCCCCTTAGGGTTTAAGACAGCTATAGAATTTCAGACATTAAATACAGACATAAGGGACCATTTTTCTTTCTTTCTCTCTGTCCTCCTCTTTCTTTTTTTTTAGGTAGGCTCCACACCCAACCCAATGTGGGGCTTGAACTTGGGATCCTGAGATCATGAGTCACATGCTCTACTGACTGAGCCAGCCAGGTGCCCTGGAACTGTCTTTTAGTATCTCTTTAGTAGTAAGGAATCTTTTCCCAGAAACCCTCCAGCAGACCTCCCTTCCACCTCCCAATGGCCAGAATTCCCACCTTAAAACCAATTACAAGCAAAAGGGATTAGGATTTACCCAGTGGAATTAAAGGATAAAATCACTCTTCCCTGGGGTAGGTACTGGAACAAGATTAAGATTCTACAGTAAGGCAGAAGGAAATAGATGTCACCAGCAACGTCCACTACAAAGCGTTTAGGACGTATAATTTAGTATTCCTGCCATTATTTCTATTTGATTAACCCTTCAAATTTGAGAATTTACTAGATTTATCATTAATTTCAATGGGATCGCCGTACTCCAAATAACATCGATTTGGTATTAGTCACGGGTAAAGGGTGATGTTCATATTTCTTTGCTTTCAGCTTTTGTTCTTTAAAAGTCCTGACTTGGGGACTGTATTGTACTGTCTTTTGACAGATCACTCAACCTCTGTAGGTCTGAGTTTCTTCATTTGTAAAATGAATAGGTTGAATTAAATTAACTCTAATTTCTTTGCAGTTATATTCTCATGTTCCTACCACTTATCAAGTATTCTGTGATTAAATGTTTATTGAATAAATGGAGCTTGTTTATAGCCATGTTAGATGTGGAAGAGTCATGGGAGGTAGATCTTCCCAACTCGTGGGTCATGCCGCTTTGGTGTCCTCCGAATAGGTTTCAGTTGTGCCATAATATTGATCCTCTCAGCTTTCAAGGGACTGAGCAAGGCCCAGAGCAGATGGACTCCTCTGCCAGCAGCCTCTTCTGTATACCCCAGTTGGTTGTACAGAGATGATCATTACTTTTATGTACTGTCTCGTGGAAAACTCTGGAGGTACTGAATAAGGTATCATATTGAATGATTACAGGCAAAAATGAAACTGGTTACTTGCTTCAGGGCCCTAAATGCCAATAGTGAACATTACCTTTTTTCCTTCCTCCCTCTAGCTTTTCATTTTTAAATCTAACTTTTGTGATCTTTGCTTCACCATAAAGCTTAACTACATGTTGGCATGTTGTTTCTCATGAGCCACAAAACAGTATGGGTTGATCTTGTGTAGTTCTGACTTCTTGTTGATTTTAGCACAGTCAAAACAAATAATAAGCTAGCACTTAACGATATACTTACTGAGTGCATTAAATTATATTAGGTGTAATACATATACAGTAAAACCCCATGAAAATGCCCCATAATGAACTGAATTTGGATTTGGATATACTTGATTGGCTCCTGACCTCTACCCAGTCCCCTTTCTCAAAAAGAGCAGAATCTTAGGTGTAGGGCAGGGATGGTGGTGTAGAACAGGCTAGAAAGAGCAAGCAATTTCTCAGGAAGCAGGAGAGAAAGTTGGGTACCTGTGTTCCCAGTAGTCTCCTGGCTTTATTTTCCTAAATCAGGTTGACAAGGTCACCAGTAAACCAGGAGATGCCCTTATTTTGGAAGTCCCAGCCAGGCTCCAGGATTTGGAATTATCTCTAATAATGTTAAACCAACACCAAACAGCACTAAACCAGAGCCAGTACCAGAATGGATTTGGGTTGTGTAACTGGATACTCAGTCTAGTGTAATAATGTACCACATTTTATGAAATTGGAGTTTTTAGACCACATTTATCCCTTTTTAAATAATTGTCTTAATTTTTTTTTTAAGATTTTATTTATTTACTTGAGAGAGAGAGCACGAACAGATGCTCACCTGACTGCGCCACCCTGGCGCCACTAGAAAATTTTAAATTAGGTTGGGGGCTTGCATTATATTTCTACTGGACTGTGCTGCTTAAGGTGATAATCCTGACTGAAACTCTATTTGTCTTTTCCTTTCCTCTGTTACAGGGCAACAGGGAGGAAGCTGACAACCCAAATACAGGCATTGGTGCCTTCCGATTCATGTTGGAATCCAATAAGGGCAAGTCAATGTTGGAGTTCCAGGTACTATTCCACTTACTTCTCTGGCTCTAATAGCATGGATCAACCTGCAGATGGAGAGAGATGTATCTCCTACTAATCCCTAAGTCACTGACACTCAGTTGGAAGGGAAGAGAGAAAAGGTTAGAGTATTTTTCAAAATATAAATACTCCCTTTCCCAAAGCGCATATCAGAGTTGGTATGAGATGCTTACATAAATACATTTTGTAAGAGGTTCCCCGTGTAATTCTGATGCAACCTCCCAATATAAAATCACTGTCCTGACACTTCCTATCTTCTTCCCCCAGGAACTAATGACGGTTTTTCAACTGCTGCATTGGAATGGCAGCCTTAAGGCCATGAGGGAAAGACAGTGCTCTCGGCAGGTAAGAGGTCCTAAAGGTAGGTGAGAGGAGTCTGGCAGAAGGACTATTTTGAGGTTGCTGTTCTGTTAGAAATCAGCAGGTCTAGAGCTACCAGGTTGTGAATACTGAAAGCCTCACTTAAAGTACCCTCTTCATTCCTATCATCTTTCTTATTTCGATCTTAGCTGTGATTCTTTTGCCTACCTTGCTTCCCCCACCAGGAAATTCTCCTTAAGAATCTCCATAGAGGACTTAAGCGCTAACTTCAGTTTCTTCACAAGGCTAAGAGTTCCTAGTCCTGTTGGGTCAATGTGGTATGAACCCTGACCTTGTCAGTGATCTTCATATTCCTTTCCCCTTCCAGGAAGTGTTGGCTCATTATTCACACCGGGCCCTGGATGATGATATTCGCCACCAAATGGCATTGGACTGGGTGAGCCGGGAGCAGAGTGTGCCAGGGGCACTGTCTAGAGAGCTGGCCTCTACGGAGCGAGAGCTGGATGAAGCCCGGCTGGCCGGCAAGGAGCTGCGCTTCCACAAGGAGAAGAAAGATATTCTCCTGCTGGCTGCTGGGCAGTTGGGCAATATGCATTCTTCCAACTGCTAGGCGTCCACTCACACACTCCCTGTCCTCTCTAGGCCCTTTTTTAAAATGTCTTTTCTAAGACTTAGTTGATTTCTGTATATACTTTCTCAATTTTATACTTTAAAATATAGAGATATATATATATGTATATGTATAAATTCTACACTCGGATTCCTACTTGCTGAGAGATCCCTTTTCTTCTGGTTTTTGGATGTCGTTTCATTTGAAACACCGCCACCCCACTTTGTAAGAAGAGGAGGCTGTCTTTGGAGCTTTGTTGGCTCTTACATTCCCAGTAACTCTGTGTAGTCATTTCAATAGCACAAGATGACTGACAAAATGTTCTTATAATACAACAGGGAGCTTGAATAAGGACTACGGGCCCCACCCTCACCCTCATTCCTACTTTCTCTTGGATTCCAAACAGGGTATGAGTATGAAGCCTTTGGCTTTGGTTTATCTTGAGCTGAGCCTACTTGGTACGGAGCTGTTCCTCCAGTAACTAGATATTTCCTAGCCTAGACTCCCCACTCTACCCCCACTCCCCACGACTATCTTAGTCCTCTTCTGCCTTCAAGTGGTACTTCATTTTGAGGCTTTCTTTATTATTTGGAAGGAAGTGGAAATCTGGTATCTTATTGTTAAGATCATTCCTGAGAAACTTCCCAGAAAGAGAGGAATTATAACCTAAATTGCCTCTGGGGCATAGATGCCATACCAAACTGGTAATCTAGCTTTGGTAATCTAGCTTTCCCGCTGTAGCTATCCTCCAGAAGGGGTCAGGGTTGAAGCTGCTTATCTTCAAATACTCCCTTTTCTCTGCTCCTCCCCTGCTCACCCAGCTTAGCTGAGTCTAGAGGTTGGTAAAAGGGAAAACATTTCCCTGCTCCCTCTCCTCCCATCATTTTGCTCTTTGGAAACAGCTGTCCTGTTTGGCGAGGGCCACATTCCTCTCTCTCCCTCAAAGCTGCTGCTCTTTGCTATCTTAGATGTCCATAGATTCAGTTGTTTTCTCTCTTTTCTTTCTTCTTCCTCCATGTTGATTATTAGAGCATGAGTTGATCAGGAAAATGAGCCTGGCATTATGGCACTTCCTAACTGGAACCTTGGGAGACTACAGGAGGGCAAAGAGACTCAATGATCTACTATTTGTGTTTTTAAGACTCCCTCTCCCCACCCTACCCCCTCTCCTGAGTGAAATAGGAGAGAAATGATCTGGAGTACAGCTAAAGCATTCCTCTGTGGAAGAATTTTTTGTAGGTCTCTCGAAGATATATTTTCCCCTTGTTTCTGTAATCTCCTTTATACTGTATTATAGTTCAGTGCACTTTCTAAAATGTGCTTGGGAAGTTTCATGTTTCTGCAATTGGACTTTCCATTTAATGATGATACACTTTGTTTTTAGAAATGGGTTAGGAAATAGGCCACAATTTGTTCTTTTGGACCAGACAGGGATATGATGAAAGTCAGCTTTTTTGCCTTTGAAATAATCTTGGTGACCAGTACATATGGGATCAGCAGTAAGGAGTCTAGCAACTGTTTTAGTGCTTGAAAGGGACCTCCTTGATTTCTCCAAGCCCTATCTCTGTATACCATGAAGCACATATAGTGTTGGAGTAGAGGCTCCTATATTAAATAACAGGTATGTCTGTTCAGCTTTTATTCCTATTTATCATCCAGAAATCATAAATCCTCATTTTCCCTATGCTCCTTTCTCTGGGAAGTGTGAAGGGGTGTGAGTTATGGAAAGAATTTCTTCTTGCACCTCCTGGATTATTTTTTCTCAAATAACCACCAGTAAGATCCCAAAGAACTTGAGAAAAATTGTTCCCTGATCTGTCCACTTTCACTGTTGAAGAATTTATCTACCTTTTTAGTACTTTCTATGTATTTTATATGTATAATTTTATACAATTAAAAATAGATTTTTGTCTAGTGAGCCACATTGACTCTTTCTTGAGACCTATGTATCAGAGGAGCTCTAAAACGACCCTTTCTTTTACAAGTACACTAAAAGAGAATTTTGATTAGTATTTTTTGGGTGGTAGAAATAAGATTGTACTGCTGGGGGAAGGCATTCTGCCTCCCCTTCTCCAGACATTTGAGGAGACTGGATTTTGTCACTGATCCTTTCTTCTCAAGTTCTACCCATTTCCACTGGCAATCTCACCCACCATGGTGACTTCAACTCTATACACACCATTCTCAAATCTATTTCTTTCACCCTTTTGAGCTTTTACATCTATATTTCCACCTATTGGACATCACTACCTGAATTTATGACACAAGCTCTTTGAATTCACATATTCAAAATAAAAGCTACTTCCATACATGCTCCTCTTTGACTCCCCAAATCTGTTATTAGGATTATTATCTACCCAGGTATCTAAGCTAAAATCTTAGGTCCATCCTCAACTTTTCCCTACTGTGATCTAATCAGTCACTGTTGAGTTTACCTCCTATATACACTTTTTTTTAAAAAGATTTTATTTATTTATTTGACAGAGACAGCCAGCGAGAGAGGGAACACAAGCATGGGGAATGGGAGAGGAAGAAGCAGGCTCCCAGCGGAAGAGCCTGATGTGGGGCTCAATCCCAGAACGCTGGGATCACGCCCTGAGCCGAAGGCAGACGCTTAACAACTGCGCCACCCAGGCGCCCCTACCTCCTATACACACTTTAAAAAAAAAAAAAAAGAAAGATTTAATTTGAAAGAGAGAGAATGAGAGCAGGGAGAGGGGCAAAGGGAGAGGGAGAGAATCCTCAAACAGACTCCCTGCCAAGTGCAGAGCCTGGGCCCGATCCCAGGACCCTGAGATCATGACCTGAGCTGTAGACTTAACTGACTGAGCCACCCAGGCGTCCCTCCTAAATAAACTTCTTAATCTGTCTTGTCTATATCCACTGCCTTAGTTCAGTTATCATTTCTGGGCTGGACCACTGCAAATAGCTTCCTAGATAGTCTCTGTCTTCATTCTTAACATCTTCCACACTGTTGTCAGATTTCGTTCTAAAATACTTAGTACTGTACCCCACTATCTTGCTTAAACCATCACTTAGCTATCTTTGTCTTCAGCAGCATTCCCCAAGGTTTTAAATGTGAACCCTTGGCATTACCTGAAACAATTTTAGGTGGTAGATGGGCATTTTTCATTTTTTAAAGATTTTATTTATTTATTTGAGAGCGAGCGAGCGAGCAAGCACGAGCATGAGAGGGCACAAGTATGAGAGCACAAGCAGGCGGGAGGAGCAGAGGAAGAGGGAGAAGCAGACTCCCTGCTATGCAGGGAGCCTGACGGGGGACTCGATCCCAGGGCCTTGGGATCAGGACCTGGGCCGTAGGCAGATCTTAACTGACTGAGCCACCCAGACACCCACATTTTTCATTTTTACTTATAGTCTATCTGAAACTGTCATAGGAAAAATATAGATTATATATTTATGGCAGTGATATTTAAATTCAGTAGAAATGTGTTTAATTGACAAGGCAGTCTACTTAAGGAAAAATACTAATCAAGAAACGGCATGGGGGCTATCTGTGATTGTGAAAAATCATGAATACCCAAACACTTTTAAGTCAAGAAATTTTTGCCTACAGGATAAAATTCCAAAATCCTTAGCATTGCATACATTTTGGCTCCAATCTGTACTTTCAGCTTTACTTCCTAGCCACACAGCATCAGGCAAACAGAATTTCTTGCCTTTCTGGTATTTGTTCCTTCAATAAGTATGTATCAAATGTCTAGTGTGAGCCAGACACTGGTCTAAACTGTTAAGGATATCTTTGTAAATAAGAGCCTCTGCCATAAGGATTACTCTTATGGGAAATCAGACAATAAACAAGATAGAAAGTAAACAAGGTAATTAGAATCGCATTTAAGCTCTATGAAGGAAATAAACAGAGTGACGGATAGTGAAGTAAAGAAGAACCCTTCGCTTCGGGTGAGGTAGTATTTTTGGGAGACCTAAAGATGAGGCTGAAGAAGCCATGTGAAGAGTTGCAGTAAGACCATCAGGAACAGAAGCAGCAGCAGCTGATATCCGTCTCACCAATCCTAGTTCACTGACAACCAGATCTGTTAGTTTCCTTGAGAGAAATTCGGTGCTGCAGTACGAACCAGAAGCAGATTTTTGAGCCAGCATTGCTGACTGAACTATTTTAGAAATGTTTCCACCACAGATCCAGCTACTCCTCAGAACAGGGTACAGGTCTAGAAATTTTGAGAGAAAAAAACATTTTCCAACTTCCATTTCCTAGTATGGAGTCCAAGAAGACGAAAAACAGTCCTCTAATAAAGAAATTAGGCAGTGTTTCGCTGTCAGTAGTACTTCTCGGCTACCCTAATTAATAGGAAGCCACTGCCTGCACCTACCCGCTAGCAGTCCCTCAGGGAGCTGTTCCATTCAGCCCACCACCTGCTCAAGATGGCTACAGGAACACTTCCGGCATCTTCCAGAACTAGGCCCGCCTTCATTTGCGTATTTTCACCGCGCCGAGGGCGGGACTTAGACTTAGCTTTTGATTGGTCAACTTGACTAGCGACCTTTCCCCTCCGCGACAGTTTCCCGAGGTGCCTAGTGCCGGAGCGGCACGGACGAGAGTAAGAAGGAAGGCAAGATGGCGGACGTGCTGGATCTTCATGAGGCTGGGGGCGAGGATTTCGCCATGGATGAGGATGGGGACGGTGAGGACAGTGGAGGCGGCTGCGGGAAGCGGGGAAGGTGCGAGAGAAGGGAGTAATAGGAAAATAATTTCCTTTCCCGGCAGGGAGGATGGGAGTCGGGGAACCGGGTTTCGGTTGGATTAAAGACTGCGCCCCCTTCGGGAGGAATGGGGGTGGGACCGGGAAGGGAATGGGACTGGAGGTGGTGGGGCTTTCAGATAATGTTTCCATAAAGAGACTATTGTTATAAATACCTGTTATTTTTGTTACTCATTCTTTCACTTCTGGGGCTCCAGAGAGCATCCACAAACTGAAAGAAAAGGCGAAGAAACGGAAGGGCCGCGGCTTTGGCTCCGGTGAGTGTGTGTGGGGAAAATGAGTCTAGAATGGCGAGCGCATCGAGTTTTGGAGTTCCCATTCAGACTCATGGGGAACAGCGGGAGAATGGATTTCTGGTGATCTCTTGTATGTTCCATATAGAAGAAGGGTCTCGAGCTCGGATGCGTGAGGATTATGATAGCGTGGAGCAGGATGGTGATGAACCTGGACCACAACGCTGTAAGTAAAATGCAACCTGTAGGGTCTGTGTTTGTAGTGAATTATGGACCAGTGAAATAAAACTCAGTAGGAATGGGGTCGGAGATACCTTAACCAATCTCTGGAATCCCCACTTACTCCGCTTTCATAATCTTGCTTGAAGTTTTTCTCTTGTGCTCAAACCACCTTCCTTTTCCCAACAGCTGTTGAAGGCTGGATTCTGTTTGTCACTGGAGTCCATGAGGAAGCCACGGAAGAAGACATCCATGACAAATTTGCAGAGTATGGGGAAATAAAAAACATCCACCTCAACCTGGACAGGCGTACAGGATACCTGAAGGTTTCCTAAGTGACACGCTATTTCCTCTTTTCCCCTATAACCTTTAGACAGCTTTGATAGTTCTCCTGTGTTTGCAATGATTGGCCAAGAGCAAAGTTGAAATAAAATGAGATTGGAAATTGATTTTGTCAGACATAGCAAAGAGACAGAAACAGACATTTTGTATATACAATAAGGATATATGATGTATATTTGTTTTCTAAAGTTTGTAGGTTTTTCTATTTGAGTATGAGTTTAGATTTGAGAATGAAGATACTTGGGTGGTGCTTGGTGGAATACGAGGGTTTTGATCTCTGTCTTTTCACTTTCCCAGGGGTATACTCTAGTTGAGTATGAAACATACAAGGAGGCCCAGGCTGCTATGGAGGGACTCAATGGCCAGGATTTGATGGGACAGCCAATCAGTGTGGACTGGTGTTTTGTTCGGGGTCCACCCAAGGGCAAGAGGAGGTAAAGTGGAGAGGGCAGACTATCTTGGTGAAGGGAACATGAGCAAAACAGAATAAGGGCGTTGTATTACGTTCCTCTAATGGGCCCTTCCTTTTCCCTAGAGGTGGCCGAAGACGCAGCAGGAGTCCAGACCGGAGGCGGCGCTGACAGGTTCACTGTTGTCCAGATGTTCTCTCCAGAGATTCTACTTGACCACGCAGCCTTGGAGAAATAGGCCTGGGGTGGAACTCACTGCGTTTATATTTAATCTGTCACCCTATTTGCTTAGTGGGTTTTTTTTTCCTCTGAGTTATGAATAAATGTCCCATTTTTGTTTTGTACATTTAAAATTACTTTCCTCTTCTAACATTGCAATCTCTGAAGCACTATTTACAGTAAGGCAGTATGGGTTACTTTGAAGATACTTCTAGGGCCTCAATTCTATGTGAATTTCTACGTTAAATACAGTCTCGAGTCTCAGCTACTGTCAAAGTAGAGACACTGCTCAGTACTAGTTTTTCTTGTAAGCTAAGAGAACGGGTAGAAGTGAGGTGTTCTTGTGATATTAAAGCGTAATTATTTTGTTCCTGTATACTCTGTCAGGTGCAAATGGATGTTATAGGAATGTCTCTTTCATTTCTCCTGTCCTTCTTGCTGCCACATTTGTTTGTACTTGCAGCTGTCTAAGGGCTTGAATCTCCTGTCGGGGCAATCTCTCAGAACCTTTTTCCCTGGAAGAGTCTATACTAAGTTCTTGGTGCCTTCTTCGGCAGCCGAGGGTAAAGGCCCCATAGAGGAGAGGATCCAGAGGAGCATTGAGGAGGCCAAAAAGGAAAAGGATGTGGCTGAGGCTGGGGGAGACTTTAGTTAGCATGGTGGGAGAGAACCAGTACCACAGGCCCAGCAGGTAATAAGGTGTCCAGCAGAGGACGAAGGTCAGCAAGACAAGTAGGGCCAGTCGCAGGGCCCGCAGACGAACACGGGAGCGATTGTCTAAGGAGCGACGAAGGGCAAATTCACCGGCAGGGGCTGGGGATTTAGAAAACATACTCAAATTCAGAACCACTCAGCTTCTGAATTGAGTGTAGGATGAAAGAGCAGTGATTATGTGAGCTGGAGTTCTGCTACAAGGAAGAGAATGTGGCAAATAGGAGGTAGTGTTGCACATCCTCTTCCCTTCCCAAACTGGGACTGTTTGCCCCCTCCTGTCCCCCAGGGATTATGACAGACATGCTGGAGGAAAGGTTTTGATTGAGGTGTGGTGTTATGAAGCTCCTAAGACTACTTGAAGACTTGGTGTCCAAGACTAAAGGAGAATACTGATCACTTTTCTCCTTAGTCCTTGCCCCGCTAACTCAGCAATGGAGGCTGGCTAGAGGCTGGTTAGAATTGAAGACATTTAGAAAATATTGGTAGCATCAGATGCTACAGGAATGGTTATGATGTCACTTTTCGTTTGACAGAAAACTATCAAATCAGTAAATGAGGCTAGAGGCAATAGTTTTTAGGGTATGGATTAGGGCCGGGAGATTGAAGTCTCACCATGGTTCCCATTCCTTGTCCGGGGACTAGACACACTGAGGACAATGCGGCTATAGCAGATGGTCATGGCAGTCAGCGGCAGCAGAAAGAGGCAGCAGAAGGTGAAGAGGTTATAGGTGATTTCTTGCCATCGAGCCTTGAAGCTGCCTTTGGTGACACACTGAGTGAAGGGAACTGGGCCAGCTCGGCGGACGGTGTGGAACAGGAACAGCTGGAGTGGAGTTTGAGGACTATTAGAACTGGTCCCCTTTCACCCTTCTCACCAGTCACACTATCCCAATTCATCCTTAATTCTCTGCAGAGCTGGGTAGTGCAGAGTTCATCCACAGTGCCATATTTAAAAGGGTAAACACTTGAGAATCCGTGTCTTCCCCTTAGGCTATTGAGCTAATCGTTAAGTTTGTTAAATCCTGGGACTTAAAGAATCTTGCCTTCTCAAGTACTATTCTAACACTGCACTTTATAAAAGGATATTTCTACCACCTCACCCACATTTTTAGCTGAAATGATTGTTTTGATGTGTCTAATTCTGTGGAAAAAGAAATTTTGTATAAAATGGGTGCTGCTAAAATTTCAGGCCATTTTGCAGCCACTCTGTGAAGTGACCTTTAGTGATAGTCTTATGTACAATAACTATAACAGTGAAACAATGTTATGTAATAAAATTTAACATTTCCTAAATGCTGTTGGCTGCCCCTCCCCCTTTTTGGTAAATTGCTAAGTTTTTGGGTTGAACCCTAAATAGTATTTTTCAGTTTAGAGCTTCAGGGTTAGTACCTTCGTTCAGGTAAGGCAGACTGAGTCACTATTAGTTTGATAAAAGGCAAGCTTAGTGGGTCTCAGATTCCTAGATCTAAGGCATTTGGGAAAGTGATTTCAGCAGGCATGAGAGACTTCAGGAAAGGTGGATAGTATCGGCCACAGACAAAATTTTATGAATAACTTGGAGTTATGCTCAGCTGCTCTGAGCTAGACGGGGAGTAGTCTTTCCTGTCCCCTGCCTTGAGTCATGTATTTGTAGGTGTTTTGGTTGGTTGGTTGGTTTTCACTGTGCCTAGATTTATCTGACATCGTGAAAGGGGTTTAAAAATAAGCAAGGCTCCTGGACTTAGAGTTCGATCTGTAACCCTACTTCTGCCTTTCCTTCCCCCTATTATATGCAATTTACCATCTACTATAGAAACCTTCCTTTCAACCCCTTGTAATACTTAGAAACTTGAGCCTTTGAAGATAATTTCTAACTACTCCAGTACTCCCTCACCATACTAACACCACACTTTTAAAAAGGTTTTTTTATTGACATATTAGTCCTTGAAGGTAGGATTTTGTATTTTATTTTTAAGATTTATTTATTTGAGAGAGAGAGAGCATGAGAGGGGAAAAGGTGAGAGGGAGAAGCAGACTCCCCGCTGAGCTAGGAGCCCAATGCAGGACCCCAGGATCATGACCTGAGCCAAAGGCAGTTGCTTAACCACCTTAGCCACCCAGGCACCCCTAGGATTAATATTTTAAATAGAACACATGGGCAATGCAGAATTTATACAAGAGGATGCTAATTTGGAACCAAAATACCATCTTTTGCACATATATATAACGTTATCATCAGTTTGCCATTGAAGCAAATGGAGATTGCAATTGTCAGAATGTAACAAAGGCTGAAACTCCTGTCCAATTTTGCTTCATATAAACAGCTAATACCTTTTGCACTGAAGCAGAAATGCTGCTTTTTAAAGCTTTGGGTAGCAGAGGTCCTGCTTGCAACATTGTTGGAAGCACTATTTTTGTCTTAGAACTATAGTCAGACTATTTGTAGTTAATTTCTAATATTGGAGGATTTAAGGATCAGATTTTATTTTATATTATTTTTTTTAAAGATTTTATTTATTTATAGACAGCGAGAGAGGGAACACAAGCAGGGGGAGTGGGAGAGGAAGAAGCAGGCTCCCAGCGGAAGAGCCTGATGTGGGGCTCAATCCCAGAACGCTGGGATCATGCCCCGATCCGAAGGCAGACGCTTAACAACTGCACCACCCAGGCGCCCCGTAAGGATCAAATTTTAAATCTAATTGTATAATGCATTATTATTCCAGAGCCCCTTCTAGGTAGAATCCTAATCCTGGTCTCTCAAGATGCTGTTCTACTCCTTCCCCTCAGAGGGTGGTGGTGGTTTTGGTTTTGGTCTTCAAAGAATTGCTTAAAATTTCATTTTTTTCTAGATTTCTAGTTCATTGTCAGTACATGAGATTTGATAACTAGAACTCAAGTTCAGATGTTCTGTTTCCTTTCTAGTTTTCTTTCCAGTTTTCACAGTAAAGCGAGAGTAAAAAATACAAATCTGACTTTGTCCTCTCCACCTTTTACCTTATTGTCTCTCCACTATCCTCAGGGTAAAGTACAAGCTTAATATCTGTAACTTGGCTCTTCCTTCCCATCCAAGCTCATTACTCATCCATTTTCTAGCCCTCAATTTTAGCTTCTACTTTCTACCCTCCCCAGCATTCCTCCTGCTTTAACTTGTCTAACACCTCTCTTAATTTAATAAATAAAAAACAATCAGTTTTAATGTCTTTGAGACGTTTTCCCTGACTGTTGAAGAGTGGGTCAGACATCCTCATTGTTCTTTACTTTAGCTCCTTATGCTTACCTTTAGCATAATGCTTGACTGCATACTGTATTATAATTGCATACTAATATGTCTTCTGCATTAGTCTAAGTTTCCTGAAGGCAGGTCTTTGCTGCTCAATCCTTGATAGAGCATTAGAGTGTCCCTAGGGGTGATGTACTTTATTTTTGAATGGATGAGTGACTGTACCACCGAGTTTTAACCAAAGCCCCTGACTTCACTGTCTTCTCTATAGACCCCCATATATGTTTCATCCTTAGAGTTTTCTGCAACAATCTGAAGAAGGAGCTGAGAGGATGCAAAAAGGTGAAAGCCAAGCATAGCAAAGCTAAAGGAAGAGGCATAGATACAGGGTACTGCTTTGGAGAGGTAGGCTCTTAACAGAGATACAGATTAACATGCAATGATCTTAACTTGCAAAACAGCAGAGGCTCCCCTCAGGATTAATGGGTGACCACTGATCAAGCACACTCCTTGACTCCAAACAGTCATGTTGTTTACCCACATTCTTGTCCAGTCTAGCCTAGAATCCCAACAAGTCACTCACCTGGGGCAAAGCAAGCAGGAAACTAAGTCCCCAGGCTGTCCCCAGAAGTTTCCTTCCAGCTGAGCGGGGTCCAAGTGGGTGGAGTATGGCTGCCTGACGGTCAAGTCCAATGACCACAGGCAGGAAAGCTGCAGCATACATGGCCACTAGTTTCAGGAACATGAGTGTCCGACATGCGATATCCCCAGCCAGCCACTGAACAGTGATATTCCAGATGGCATCTAGGGGCATAACCACAAAAGTGACTAGTAAGTCAGCAGCTGCTAAGTGGGCAAAGAGTCGTCGTACAGGGGAGGGGCGGAGTTGGCTGGGTTGTGGCCGAGTCACTGACCACAGGACGGCCAGGTTCCCTCCAGCTGAGGAAATGAACAGCGCGATAGTCACTCCCACTCGGACCTTGGCTGCAGCTGAGAAGGTGGGCAGCTCTGAGCCCTCCACCTCTACTCCTGATCCCGCCCAGACCTCCTCCCCCGCTGCTAACCCCCGAGGGGTGCCATTGCCTGCAGACATGGTGACCTGGAAGGGAAAGGGGTGGATGGAGTGTAAGTATGAAGAGTTTAGCTTCGTCCACTGATTCTTCGCCCTCCTTATTAGGATCTGAAGCTGGTTATTACGAATTTCGTCCATTAAAGGCTCTGTCTCTGGAGACTCTCCATCTGTATCCTGGAAGTCATCTGTATCCTTCCTCCTTCTCTAGGTCACCTGCCCAACTGTCAGGGTCCCGCAAGGAACGGCGATCTGGTGCTGGCTCCAACTTCCATAGACTTCTTTAGCTCCTAGAGCCCTGGGTTCGGCCGCAGCGCGCGTTTGCGTGTGTGTCTGTGTGTGTATTGGGGTGTTTTGGAAGCACCCCGGGGGACAACCCCATCCCAGCCCTGCAGGCGAGATGCTGCGGTGCCTTCTCGCCCCGCCCCTACTGCAGGCCCCGCCCCTGGCCCAGAACATGTAAAGAAAAATGTACCGCTGGAGGCATGCTTAGGAAGTAGAGGCCGTCGGCTAAAAGTACGCTGTGACGGAGACACACCGAAAACACGCCGGTGTTGGTCCAGAGACAAACGCTTCTTGTTCTGAGATTTCAAGGCCGGCTCCACTCTCTTTCTTTTCTGGTGATGTTTGTCCCTCGCGAGAGACCGTTGATCCGCCAGGAGGCGTGACTAGGGGCGGGAAGTGGGGCGGGAGCGGGGCTGCGGAGCCGGGGCTGCCGCTGTCATGGACGCCTGGGTTCGCTTCAGTGCTCAGAGCCAGGCCCGGGAGCGGTTGTGTAGGTGCGGCCCGAATAGGAATGGGGGTGGGGACAGAGGAAGATCCTCGTGGGGCGAGGTCCGTTCATACTACGGGGGTCAAAAAGGGTCAGCACGGGCTACGGGGGCCCGGACGGACCGCCAGGCGCTGATTTGAGCGGGCCGTGAGGAGATGATTCGTTTCTGCTCACCGGAAAGATGGGGAAACTGAGGCACGAGTGGGCCACTGGGGAGGCCGCTCAGGGTGGCCATGTCCACATAAGACCAACACTTTACTAACCGGGCGGTGGTGGCGTGAGGAGCATTCGCCCCGCGATGGATATCCGGACTGTGCCCCCCAGAGCTGAGTGGCTCCAAGTTCCCTTATCCCCTCACCCTGCTGTCATCCGGGAACCCCTCTGCCTCCAGCCTGTCTTCCGGTCTCAGTTGAGCTAGAGGGCCTTGAAATCTAGTTCACCTCTTCTGAAAATAATCTCTCCATCTGTCCCCCACTCCTTTGCATGTCACGTACATGCTCACACTGATGTGCTCGTGATGGACCCGCTGCCGCCTTCAGTCCCCTTCAGACTTCATCATTGTCAAAACTGTTTTTCTCAACTCCAAGTAATGCCCCCAACTCCTTTTCTAGGCTCCTTTTAATCCTTACGCCTTTCCCTTCCCCTGGCCTGAAGGAGAAACGGTAAGAAATGGGCATAAAGAGGAGGAAAAGGAATGTTCTCAAACTGGGAAAAGGGGAAGTCAATACATTCCCTTTGGAAGACATTTTTGAGGGGTAGGTTAGGGATGTCTCCACCTTAACTTGCCTGGCCTCTCCTCCAGGGCTGCCCAGTATGCCTGCTCCCTTCTTGGCCATGCACTGCAGAAACATGGGGCCAGTCCCAAGTTACAGAACCAAATTCGACAACTGGAGGGTCATCTGAGCCTAGGAAGAAAGCGTAAGTAACCGTGCTTTTGCTTTATTACTCCAGCACTTCCTCCATCCGCAGCTATTCTCCCTTAGTCCTTCCTTCCTGTTCTTGACCTTCTCTACCAGTTCTTCCCCCTTATTTGGCTCTGCACTTACCCTCTGCATGCCTCTTGGTTGAGGTAAGAGAGCAGGGGTAAGAGACTAATGCAGGATTGGAGAGAATGGGGCAAGTTTGAGAAAACCAAACTGGGACACAAATTAACTAAAATTTGAAGAAAAAAATTTTTTGAACTGTTTTTCTTCTTTTAAAAAAATTGTAATTATTTTTTCTATCACTTTCTCAACTTTCACCTTTTTGCTTCCTCCTTCTCTGTGTCTTACTCTCTGCCTCTACTTCCAAATCCTTGCTTCTCCTTGCTAATCTCCACAAGTTCTACGCCTGGGTAACTCAGCAGATGCCCTTGAGTCAGCCAAACGAGCTGTGCACTTATCAGATGTTGTCCTGAGATTCTGCATCACTGTTAGTCACCTCAATCGAGCCTTGTACTTCGCCTGTGACAATGTCCTGTGGGCTGGAAAATCTGGACTAGCCCCTCGTGTGGATCAGGAGAAGTGGGCCCAGCGTTCATTCAGGTTTGATATCCTTTTATCCTACAAGACCTTTTGTATTTCCCATACTGCATAGCTTGCTTTTTATGAGTGAAAGATCTTTCAGGGTCTTCCTAGAATATACACATCTTAATCACTTGGCTTCTAATCTTCATTTAGAGTTTAAACTATCAGAGAATAGTGAATGGAGGCAGATGGAAGACAGATGCTCTGCCATGATGAATGACTAAGATTGGGCAAGATAAGATATTACATTGCTTTAAGTCTGCTTCTATCTATACCATAGGTTATGGCTCTCACTGCCTGCTCATTCACTCATTCTAAAAATATTTAGGAAGTGCTTACTATGGGCCAGGGAACAAAGCACAGAGTCAGATATGGTTCCCATTCTCACTAAGCTTCTAGTCTAGTGGGGGAGTTATATTAAGACAACCACCCAACAAATTATTTGTGGAAATGTACAGGGTGTTATGAGATATGTAACAAAGGGAGCTGATTTCGATTAAGAGGCCAGGGAAGAACTCTTTGAGAAGTAATGTTTTAGTTCAGACTTGAAGTCTGAATAGAAGTTAGTCAAAGCAAACAGTAGGAGAGAAGAGCTTCTCAAACAGAAAATAGCCCATTCTGAGGCTTTAAACCAAGAAAGATTTTGTGGAATTAGAGAAATTGAAAGAAAGCCAGCATGATGGAGAGTATTGAGTGAAGGGCATAAGTTTGAACTGGAGATGTGGAGAGGACTGGATCATTCATGCAAGGCCTCTTCGGCAAGAGTGGGCTTTTTTGGTTTAGTTTTGTTTAAATTTTATCCTAAGTACAATGGGTTCTGAAAAGAGATGTGACATGATTCGAACTGTGTTTAAAGAAGATCTCTCTTGCTACAGTGGAAAATGGATTGTAGTAGGGCAATAGAGGAGGAAATGCCCTAATATGGCCAAGAGATGATGTTGGCTTAGAATAAGGTGCCACCCAGGCACCCCTAGATTTCATTTTATTTTTTATTTATTTATTTTTTAAAAAGATTTTATTTATTTATTCGACAGAGATAGAGACAGCCAGTGAGAGAGGGAACACAAGCAGGGGGAGTGGGAGAGGAAGAAGCAGGCTCATAGCAGAGGAGCCTGACGTGGGGCTCGATCCCAGAACGCCGGGATCACGCCCTGAGCCGAAGGCAGACGCTTAACCGCTGTGCCACCCAGGCGCCCCCTAGATTTCCTTTTAAATGGGATAGGAAGGAAGCCCTGGAGAGTTTTAAGAAGGGGAGTAATGATGTGATTTACTATGTGAAATTAGCTTGTTGGAGGCAGGGGGCAAGAGTGGCAATGGAGAGACCAGTTAATGACTACAGTAGTAGTTTGAGCAAGAGGTGCTGGCGGCTGAGACTGTGCTGGTGGGGTATGAGAGAGAGAGAAATGTGATTGGATGCAGGATGTGTTTTGGAGGTAGGACAATTATATTGAGTACAGATCACCATGTCAGAATGGATTTAAAAAAACATAGACTGTTGGGGAGACTGGGTGGCTCAGTCAGTTGAGCATCCGACTCTTGGTTTCTGCTCAGGTCACTATCTCATGGTTGGTCGGTTGGTCTTGGGATCGAGCTCCCTTCTCCCCCGACCTTGGGCTCCGTGCTCCATGGGAGTCTGCTTCAGATTCTTTCTCCCTCTCCCACTACCCCTCCCCACTGATGCTCTCTCTCTCTAAAATAAATGAATAAAATCTTAAAACAAACAAACCAACAAACCATAGACTGTTCATTGGTTGGTTGGTTTTTTAAGTAGGCTCCCTGCATGGAGCGCAGTGTGGGGCCTGAACCCAGGACCCTGAGATCAAGACCTAAGCTGATATCAAGATTTGGACGCTTAACCAACTGAGCCACCCAGGCACCCCTGTTTGTTTGTTTTAAGATTTACTTATTTATTTGTCAGAGACAGAGCATACAAGCAAGAGGAGTGGCAGGGAGAGGGAGAGGGAGGCTCCCTGCTGATCAAGGAGTGTGATGATGCTGTGATAGACTCCATCCCAGGACCCCGGGATCATGACCTGAGCCAAAGGCAGACATTTAACGGACTGAGCCACCCAGGCGTCCCTGTTTGTTTTTTAAGTAATCTCTACGCCCAATGTGGGGCTCAAACTCACGACCCCAAGATGAAGAGTAGCTTTACTGACTGAGCCAGCCAGGAGCCCTAAACATAGACTGTTCTTAAGGAATTGATACATCTAACACATTTAGCAAGTTGCTTAACACTTCTGGGCCTTGCTTTTTGTTTTTGTTTATTTTAACAAGAGAATGGGATTTAAAAGATCTATAATGTGTCTGAGTCTCTAAACAAACGAAGCTTGTTCTCTGAAAACATTTGCATTATTATAGCTCAAGTTGAATGTGTGTGTGCTAATGGGTTGCCAAGTGGACAAGTGAAATTTGACGGTGCTCTTGGAAGGTTTGATGATGCTCATGACTTTAAACCAGGATCTTAAGGTACATGGAAACACAGAAAGCTGGGAAGACATTCCTGATAGTGGGTAGTAGCATTTACTGCTGGTGTTCTCATGTAGAATTCCTTTGCACTGTGGGGGAAAAATGTTTAAGCATTCTGTTTAATATGCTAAGTGGCTCTATGTGCCCTTACTGACTCTTCTGGCCTGTTTTTCCCAGGTATTATCTGTTTTCCCTCATCATGAATTTGAGCCGTGATGCTTATGAGATTCGCCTACTGATGGAGCAAGAGTCTTCAGCTTGTAGCCGGCGACTGAAGGGTTCTGGAGGAGGAGGCCCAGGAGGAATTGAAACTGCAGGACCTGGGGGTCCAGGAACTCCAGGAGGAGGCTTGCCTCAACTGGCTCTCAAGCTTCAGCTGCGAGTGCTGCTCTTGGCTCGGGTCCTTCGAGGTCATCCCCCACTTCTGCTGGATGTGGTCAGAAATGCCTGTGATCTTTTTATTCCATTGGACAAACTAGGCCTCTGGCACTGTGGCCCTGGGATTGTGGGGCTTTGTGGCCTCGTGTCCTCCATCCTGTCTATTCTTACTCTGATCTGCCCTTGGCTACGACTCAAGCCCTGATATTCTGGTACAGGATAAGGAGGGGATCTGAATTGGTAAGATGGAATCTTAGATCATCCCAGTGTGTACCAGCCTCATTCTAATTCTACTCCTTGGTTAAAGTTAAAATCCCAAGATTTCAGGGTGGAGGGAGGAGCTTCGGGGAAGGTGAGGTGAAGGGAGGTGACTTGTGAAGTCAACAGGATGATTCTGACGTTCAGATCTTCTGGAGCTTTTGCTTTTTCCTCCTTCATTGCAATGTCTGTGTCTCTCTTGACCCCTTTTACTTTGTGTTTCTTAAGTCTATTTACGATTCTGTCTCTGTATCTTATTTTTACTTTCTCAGTTTGCTGTCCTAGGAATTTAGTCAGCAGAATTACTTTTTTGGTAGGGGAGGTAGAAGATGTGGTCTGTAAGGTTCGAACTGCCTTCTTTTTCCTCACAAAGGTGACTTGTGGCAGGTTTTACCCCCTTCAAATGCCACCAAATCATAATTTTAGAGACTTTATGTCCCAGTGGATTCTCCCCTCATGCAGCAGAGATGGTTTGATAACTTCCTCCTTCATTTCTACCTCACCAGCCTCCCTCATGACTTGGCCCTTCCCTCTACTCACACCTGCAGATTTCTGCTTACACTTTTATTTCAGGGCTTTGTTCCGTAGCCTGTTCTCACCCCTTCTTTGTCTATCCAGAAGGATGCTGTGTCTAGCATCTTGCTGTAAATACTGTACAGTGATTCTGTGTAAATAGCTGTGGCTGTGCCCACGATGGAGAGCAAGCCTTCCAGGTCAGCACATTAAAGATCAGTTTGCTCATCAATGTTTGGTCTGGTCCCATGTGTTCTGGTCATCTGAGGTCTCTAATTCCTGTTACTGCGGTTTGGGTTTTCCATGGGATTAGCCACTAGTATCATCACCCACAGACTTCTGTTGAACACCTACACTATGCAGGGCATACTACTACGAGGTAGAGATACAAAAATCTAAGAAGCTCCATGGCCCCAACTTTCGAAGTTTATAGTCTAGTTAAGAAGATGGGGTCTAATATTAAAGTAATTACACTGGTTCCACAACCCACACCCCGTACCAGTTCGTAGTTTCTAGTCCCTCCAAAAGCTATAATGCCACAAGGCAGCACATGCTGAGTAACAGACAGAACTAAGTGAAGTGAGACTGGCAAGGTTTGGTTTGTGGGCTGGCTGTGTTCACATGTTGGGACTCGCCTGGGTGGGAGGGGAAATGATATCACTGTCACCAGTTCCTTCGTTTTCCATATCCCAGGGGGAGATAAATAAGGTTAAGTAGTAAAAAGCCTCTGTCTCCCACGCCTACCATCTATTCCAAACCTGAGGAAAGCATTAACTGCTTGGCAACAACAAAGGATAGAAAGAAAGGAAGAGAAAGAAACTGCAGAAGTCGAGACTTGTGTTCTTTGGATGCTGAGATGATGCCTCCAGGGGGCAGCACCAGGGCAGAGAACTAGGCTAAGATCGCTCAGGCCTCCTTTCCTTGGTCTGGGACTCCCCGGGAGTTCCCACCATCACTCCTCCCATTTTATTTTTAGCTGCCAGTGGGAGGGGGCAGGATGGGAGGGAAAGTAAAGAAAACAGAAAAGGAGAGGGACAGAGGCACAGAGGACTTCTCACGCGGACAGAGAACAAGCAGGCATGGAACTCCCCCTCATCCCTCACCTGCTCTTGCCTGTGATGGTCCTGACAGGTGAGGGAGGTTAATTTCTTGGTTCCTGGGGGGGAGGGAAAGTGTATGGGTTGTTTGGCATTGGGACCTTTAGGGTTAAAATCTTTGGGAGTTAGGGTGAGAAGTTAACATTGATTCTGTGTGTCGTGTGTGTGCATGTTTTCATTGTTATGCCCACACATATGAGTGCTTCGGGATTGAGACTGGCAGGGCCTTGAGTCAGATTTGTGTCCCATTATCTAAAATCTTTATCCTAAGCCCTGGAGGATTGAGTGGACCAAAAAGAAATATGATGTGACCTTCCACGTGGCTAGTCTGATTCCTATTATCCTCCCAGCTTCCTTCTACCCTTAGTGGTCTCTGGAGCCCGAGGCATAACTAACTGTGTGGTGAGAACTCAGTTTATCTAACCAATGAGCTACAGCTGCTGGTCATACAGCCCTGCCAGTTTCCTGGATGCAAAAAGGCTCACATAGGAAACACCTTTCTGAAAAGGAACGTGGCTTGAGGCAGAGCTTATAGCCATTGGTGGTGGGGGGGTGGGGGTGGCCTGAAAAGGGGTTGCTTGAAAGAAGAGAGCAAGACAGGGAAGAACCATGGGAGGGACCAGAGGCTTGGAATTTTTCCTCACCAGTGCCCTGTAATCTTTGTTTCCTAAAATACCAGCTCTGATTTCTTTACATTTTTTAAATTTAATTTTACTTTTAAGTAAATTCTATGCCCAACATGGGGCTTAAACTAACGACCCTGAGGTCAAGAATAGCATGCTCTACTGACTGAGCCAGCCAGGTACCCCATACTGGCTCTGGTTTTAAAGGGATTGGGGTTGATGTGGGGGGGGGGCAAGAATCAGCCAGGATAAGAGTACAGGATGACTTTAGAGTGGGCTGAAAGTGAAGGAAGAAAGGCAGGTAAGTAGGGGACAGTTGGGAGGGTGGATGAGTTAGAAAAGAAGCGGGTTGTGGGAAACTTTGGGGTGGTGGGACCCTTGGTAACGATGGTTGGCAAACCATGTGTGTGGGCAGGCAAGTGGCCCCACCCAGTTAATTACCACTGAGGTTTTCAGGGCTGGAATCATGCAGGGACCTAGACAGTGGAGAAAGAGATTGAGAGTGTGACCCTGACACTGGGAGTCATGAAGAGACAGAGGAGAGACCATTACTCACTAGCCTCCTCTTGCCCTCCCTGAGGTCTTGCGTTTGGGGAGAATCTGGAAGGAACTGTCGTTCTGGGCTGCAGACAGGCCCTCTCCCTCTTTGACTCTTGCAGCTCTGGGGGAGGATGTGTAGGAGGAATGATGTGGAAAAGAGGAACCTGACCCTTCCAGACGTGTCTGTGAATGAGATTTCAGGGGTGGGAATGGAAATACAGCTGCACACTGGTATGGCAGATGGCCACAGGTTAGACTTCTGGACCCAAACACAGGAAGGAGATCATCCTTGCTTGGAGCTCTGAGTACATGAGTAAGAAACAGGGAGATAGCCTGAGATCAGAATGTTCCCTTAGTGCTTCCTCTCTGATTGTACCTCTCGGGGCATTCATTAGCCTCTCTGACTGCTTCCTTCTATCCTTATGACTCTGCCCCCCAGGTCTGTGCTCCCCCTTTAACCTGGATGTGCACCGCCCACGCCTGTTCCCAGGGCCACCTGAGGCTGAATTCGGATATAGTGTCTTACAACATGTCGGGGGTGGACGTCGATGGTGAGGAGGAAACCAGAGGGCCATGGGATTGGGCCTGTGGTAGAGCTCTTAAAGGGGAGGCAAGACAGATGGGAATCTAAATGAATCTGGTCTTTTGGAAGTGGCTGGGTTTCAGGACTTGCTACCCCCATGCATTTTCCCTCTGGCCTATCTCAGAGGTCATGTTCACACGAAGCTTATACTAATGTCCTCCTCCCAGGATGCTGGTGGGTGCCCCCTGGGATGGGCCTTCAGGTGACAGAAGGGGGGACGTTTATCGCTGCCCTGTAGGGGGCTCCCACAGTGCTCCGTGTGCCAAAGGCCACTTGGGTAAGAAGATGCCTCACTCTTCCACTCCTAACCCCTAACCTGATATGCTGGTAGCCACCTCACCTTCACCCCCATATCCCACGTACTCCCTTGCGTTTGACTTGATCCTGATCTCATCCGCTTTCCAAATCACCCTAAATTCAAGAACATCATGTGTGACCCCATGATCTCATTCTCTTCCACCCCCTTCCAACCAGGTGACTATCCACTGGGAAATTCATCTCATCCTGCTATGAATATGCACCTGGGAATGTCTCTACTAGAGACAGACAATGATGGGGGATTCATGGTGAGCCAAGGACAGGGTGGTGGCGGGGTCTCTGAAGGATTTTGGCAGAGAAAAGAGCAGTATGGTAAGGGACATTGGTCTATGTGGAGGGGTAAAGGTCAAGAAGTTTAAACCCCTAGAAAGCAAGGGGGGGATCCCAGGGAGTAGCTTCAGTGCCTCCTTGGACTAGGGGCCAGTGCTGAGAGCGTGCTCCCAAACCCGGGAGGTAAAACTTCCCGCACCCCTCCCCAGGCTTGTGCCCCTCTCTGGTCTCGTGCTTGTGGCTCCTCTGTCTTCAGTTCTGGGATATGTGCCCGTGTAGACGCTTCATTCCGGCCCCAGGGAAGCCTGGCACCCACCGCACAACGTGAGCCAGAAGAAGGGCCTGAGGACTCAGTCCCCAGAACCGGGTGCAGGGTGGGAAAAAGATGGGGCACCAGGATATGATGCTGGGCAGGGGGCCTGCATAGCTTTCCTCATTGTTACCTAATGTGCCTGCAAAGGTTCCATGTTTCCTAACAGATTAGAATTCAGACTCTTTGCCAGGGCATCAAGACTCCATGAACTGATCTAACCAACTTGAAAAACTCATCTCTCACTGTATCCCTCCACGCACTGTGCCTTGGCCATGGCATTTCCCTCCCCATTCTCCTCTTTGTCATCTATTTTTATACCTCCCTGTCCTTTTATTTAAAGTGTTCCCCATGCAAATGCCTTTTCTTATATTCTCTTCTCCTTAAACATCTTCTGTTGCCGCCCCCTTTGATTCCCTACCATCAGAACTGACCCTCTGCTGTCCTACAGCACACAGCGATGCTCTGTTTCTCCCTAGCACTAATTCCTCCTCCTCCTCCCTTTGTCTCCTTCTTCTTCCTCTTCTTCTCCCTCTTCTCCTCCTTCTCTTTCTTCTTCTTGTAAATTGTATGCATGCCCATCTCCTCTTTTAGTCATTTCTACATTGACCCAGGGCCTGGCATACTACCTTCCCTGCATGTTCAGAAGTGCCTAAAATGTGTTTGGATGGAATGTACCCTCCTGTAACCTCTTCCCTTGTTGTCCCCATGCCCAATATCCTTCTACCCTCTGTTCCTCACCAGCATCCCCCTCCTCCTAGGCTGTCCCACCTACATGGATGTTGTCATTGTCTTGGATGGCTCCAATAGCATCTACCCCTGGTCTGAAGTTCAGACTTTCCTACGAAGACTGGTAGGGAGACTGTTTATTGACCCGGAGCAGATACAGGTAAGAGAAAGCAGTATGGGTGGGCTTGGAGCGGGAGAGACCGGCGGGGGCAGGAGAAGAATGTAGGTAGTATCTTCAGTAGTATCCAAATGCCCCTCCCCCTGCCCTCACATGCTATCTTCTCCCTCAGTACACGCATTCCATGTGGCTGCACACTTTGTTCTCAGGTGGGACTGGTACAGTATGGGGAGAGCCCCGTGCACGAGTGGTCCCTGGGAGATTTCCGAACCAAGGAAGAAGTGGTGAGGGCAGCGAGGAACTTGAGTCGGCGAGAGGGACGAGAAACAAAGACTGCCCAAGCAATCCTGGTGGCCTGGTGAGGCATTGGGAAGGGGAGCCTGGGAGGCCAGAGTGAGGAGGGCCTAGAAGGGTCAGGGAAGGGTCTGGAGTACAGTACATCCATCCCAAGGTGTCTGGCGTGCTCTCCTTTGTGCGCACACGGGCGGGTGGGGAAGGCCAAGCTGGCTGTCATTGCACGCCCTTCTCGTCGCATTCTTCCAAGTGTCTATGTCTGTGTCTTTCCATGTTTCTGATTTATTTGTCTCTGTAGACGGCACTTTCTCTATCCCTGCACTCTCACTTTGATCTTGGCCTTCAGGTGCTCCACTCCTCGTGTCATAGCCCACTTGCCAAATGTGATTCAGAACTCGTCTCTGGGAAGACTCCCCTGTCCTGACCACTCTCCTTGATTTTACAATTCTCTGAGTACGTGTCCTCTCTCCAATGCAGTATTTGCTGAATGAATCTATGAGCGAATGGATTGTTGAGTTACTTGCATGGAGGACATGTGCTCTCTATGCTTGTTGACCCTCAGACATTTTAGCCCTTACTGTGTGCCAGCCTCCACGCCACACACTGTCAAGGAGATGGACTGACCTTGGGGAACTGCCGACGGCGGGGTGTGTGTGTGTGTGTGTGTGTGTGTGTGTGTGTGTGTACACGAGATCATACCTCACGCCTTTCTCTCTCTTCTCAGCACAGAAGGATTCAGTCTGTCCCGTGGGGGCCGGCCAGAGGCTGCCAGGCTGCTGGTGGTTGTCACTGACGGAGAGTCGCATGACGGCGAAGAGCTTCCTGCCGCCCTAAAGGCCTGTGAGGCTGGAAGAGTGACCCGCTATGGGATCGCTGTGAGAATCTCCTCTGGATCTGGCAGGATGGAGGGGCGATGGTGACACTGAGGACTGGGAATTTGAAGAAAATGGGCATTAACCGCGTTCCAAAGATCGGCCACATTTCCCTTCCTTCACGTTAGTTGGCTGTGTTCTGTGCCAGCTCGAGCACCTCGCTCCGCATAGCTAACTGACCCCACCTGGCTCTCCTGACCCCAGGTCCTTGGCCACTACCTCCGGCGGCAGCGAGACCCCACGTCTTTCCTGCGGGAAATCAGGACGATTGCCAGTGACCCAGATGAGAGATTCTTCTTCAACGTCACAGATGAAGCTGCGCTGACTGACATTGTGGACGCACTAGGAGACCGGATCTTTGGCCTCGAGGGTAACGCCCACCCTAGAGAAATGGGGGACAGGGAGAACAGGGGGTTCCGGGTGTAGGTGGGGTTCTGTGATGAGTTCAGTAAGTCAAAGGAAATGTCTTCCCTGATACTGCCTTGATATTTTCGCTTGCTCAAGGGTCCCATGGAGAAAATGAAAGCTCTTTTGGGCTGGAAATGTCTCAGATTGGTTTCTCTACTCATCGGCTGAAGGTTGGACGGAATTCTGACCCCTCTGTGACCCCTCTTAACATCTGACTCCTCCCAACCTGAGCCTCAGGCAACTTCAACCCAGGGCTCTTCTAGATTCCTCCCTTAACCAGTGTCCACGCTGACCTTGCCATGCCTTTCCAACTGACCCCAGCACATTCTTAGTGACCTTCTCACTCCTGGCGTTTTTCCTCCTCATTTCCTCTTGTCTTTTCAAGTGACCCCATCTCTTTCTGCCAAACAGGATGGGATTCTCTTTGGAATGGTGGGGGCCTATGACTGGGGGGGCTCCGTGTTATGGCTTGAAGAAGGTCACCGCCTTTTCCCCCCACGGACAGCCCTGGAAGATGAGTTCCCCCCTGCTTTGCAGAACCACGCAGCCTACTTGGGTGAGTAGCAGAGGGCTGCCGGGGATGAGGGGGTGAGGAAGAAGCGTTTCATCAGTGGGGGGTATGAGAGCAGTTTCTCACTGATCTGCTACTTTTCCTTGGGACCTCCTCCTGTGCCTCTAGGAAACCCTCCTCCTCTGACCTCATCTTTTTCCCCTTTTACCCCTGATTCCCTGCCCACTTCTAGGTTATTCTGTTTCCTCCATGCTTTTGCGGGGTGGACGCCGCCTCTTTCTCTCAGGGGCTCCTCGGTTTAGACATAGAGGAAAGGTCATCGCCTTCCAGCTTAAGAAAGATGGGGCTGTGAGGGTTGCCCAGAGCCTCCAGGGGGAGCAGGTAGGGCATCCACAGGAGGGTGGGACCCTTGGATCCTGAGGGACCTTCGGGCTGTGGGGGAAGAAAGGGAAGGGCCAAGAGAGGAGCCTGAGAAGTCTGTTGAATTGTGGTTGGCAGAGTGTGTCAGGGGTGTGAGGGCCAGACCGGCAGGCTGGCGGATACATCTCACTTGTCCACAACCACCTTGTCTTTTTCTCTGGGGTCCCCGCTCCCCACCACTCCCCAGATCGGCTCCTACTTCGGCAGTGAACTCTGTCCGTTGGATACGGACGGGGATGGAACAACCGATGTCTTACTTGTGGCTGCCCCCATGTTCCTGGGGCCCCAGAACAAGGAGACAGGACGTGTTTATGTGTATCTGGTGGGTCAGGTGAGACTTGCTGGGATCCCCTTGAACCTGTCTGTGGAGGGCGGAGGGAGGAAGGGAGGGAAGGCGCATCCCTTCACGGGCTGGCTGAGAGGTTGGGATTGCCAGGTCAGCATCTTCTGTGGTCTCCCTCCACCAGCAGGCCTTGCTGACGCTCCAGGGGACACTTCAGCCAGAACCCCCCCAGGATGCTCGGTTTGGCTTTGCCATGGGTGCCCTTCCTGATCTGAACCAAGACGGTTTTGCTGACGTGGCTGTGGGGGCGCCCCTGGAGGATGGACATCATGGAGCCCTGTACCTATATCATGGCACCCAGAGTGGACTCAGGCCCCGGCCCGCCCAGGTCAGGAGTGTCCAGATCAAGCAGGGGCGTGGGTGGGCAGAAGAAGAAGGGGGCTGCACTCCTTGTTCGTCAATGTTTCCCTGACCTTGAGACCCAAACCGGACAAGTGCTCTTTTATCAGTGGTCAAAAAGGTGAGGTGGTAAGGTAGGATACAGGTTGCTGTCCTAGGGACTCCTGAACCCAGGCTAGCTTCTCTTATTCCTTCCTATTCTCTCTCTCTCTCTTTTTTTTTAAAAGATTTTATTTATTTGAGAGAGAGAGAGAAAGTGTACAAGCCAGAGGGGAGAGGCAGAGGGAGAAGCAGTCTCCTCGCTGAGCAGGGAGCCCGATGCAGGGCTTAACCAACGGAGCCACCCAGGCGCCCCTCTTCTTATTCTCTTATTCCTTCTTGCATGTGTGCCGGGCGGGTGGTCTGGGTCACCAGGCGTAAGCGTCTCTGCTCACTCTCCCCTCTCTTCCTCTCAGAGGATTGCTGCCATCTCCATGCCACAGGCCCTCAGCTACTTTGGCCGGAGTGTGGACGGCCGGCTGGACCTGGATGGAGATGACCTGGTAGACGTGGCTGTGGGCGCCCAGGGGGCAGCCGTCCTGCTCAGGTGAGCCGTCCGATCTCAGGAGGCGGTGGACAGTATGGTGTAGCTGTTAAAAGCAAGGGCTTGGAAGTCACAGACTTAGATATGGATTTTTTTTAAGATTTTATTTATTTGAGAGAGAGTGTGAGCAAGAGAGAACACAAGCCGGGGGAGGGGCAAGGGAGAAGGAAGAGCAGGTTCCCTGCTGAGCGGGGAGCCCCATGCGGGACTCGATCCCAGGACCCTGGGATCATGACCTGAGCCGAAGGCAGACGCGTAACTGACTGAGCCACCTAGACGCCCTAGATTTGGATTTCTTGACCAACTCGCTCTGTTCCTCCATTTCCTCGTCTTTAAAATGGGAATAACAGCGCCTACCTCATAGGCTTGCTGTGAGGGTTTGCTGTCTCAATGGGGTAAAGATCTTGACGCGGTGCCTAGCACAGGGCAAGTACTTCTCCAGTGTCAGCTGTTATCTTTCTGCAGGAAGGTTCCGGGGAGGGCGACACGTGTACATCTAGCCCCTGGTTCTTGCCTCTGGCCTTTGGGAGGCCAACACTGTGGACTGCCTTTTTCAAAGGGCTTTCCTCTTACTGCTAGAATTTCTTTACCGCCCTGCTCCCAGCTCCCGGCCCATTGTCCACCTGGCCCCCTCACTGGAGGTGACCCCGCCAGCCATCAGTGTGGTTCAGAAGGACTGCAGCCGGCGAGGCCAGGAGGCAGCCTGCCTTTCTGCAGCCCTTTGCTTCCAAGTGACCTCGCGCACTCATGGCCGCTGGGATCGCCGATTCTGTGAGTGACCAGAGCGTCCTAAGCACCTCTCAACCCCGCCTGCCTTGGTCTCTGGACCTCTCTTCACCCTCGCTCCTGCCTGCCCCATCCAGATTTGCGGTTTACAGCATCCCTGGATGAGTGGACGGCGGGGGCACGTGCTGCGTTTGATGGCTCTGGCCAGAGGCTGTCCCCTCGGAGGCTCCGGCTCAGCGTGGGGAATGTCACTTGTGAGCAGCTGCGCTTCCATGTGCTGGTGAGCAGGGGCAGTGAGGGCTTTGCGTCAGGGCCTGGGAGCGAGGGGAAGGCTGAGTGGAGGAGGCATTCCTGCTGGATTGGCCAAAAAGCCCAGGCCGAGGGCGGGAAAGCGGGGAAGTTCAGCGTCTGGAGGCAGGCTGATCTAGCCCCTGACTGTGAACCCAGGCTAGTCACACAACTGCACACCTCAGGTTCCTTGCCTGACAGGAGGAGATGCTGCTAACAGCCCCACCTTGGGAGTTGTGTTAGAACTCAATGTGGTGCTATTGACAAAACCTTAGGACAGTACCCAGCACATCGAAGGAGTTCAGCACGTGATCACTGTAATCATCCCATTCTGCCAGGGGCCTGGGCTGTACCCCTAATCCAGGCTCCCCGTGATCCTTGACTCTGGTTTTCCTCAGGACACCTCAGATTACCTCCGGCCACTGGCCTTGACTGTGACCTTTGCATTGGACAACACCACGAAGCCAGGGCCTGTGCTGGATGAGGCCTCTCCCACCTCCATACGAAAGCTGGTTAGCGGTGCCAAGCCCTGCCCTGCCCCTGGGCCTCAACACTGCCCTTCTCAGTGAATTCGAGAGACATGGAGGGTGGACACCTGATATCACAGCAAAATCTGACCTGGGCGTCCGCTCTTCTCTTTCCACTTTTCCCCTGATTCCATTCCTTTCTCCTTGCCTTCCTATCAGGCCTCAGCCCCTTCTTTCCACTCTAGGTCCCCTTCTCGAAGGATTGTGGCCCTGACAATGAATGTGTCACTGACCTGGTGCTTCGAGCTAATATGGACATCAAAGGCTCCAGGTGGGACAGACATGAACTGGCCAAACCAGGGTGACCTGAGACAGACTGGAAGGAACTTGAAGGGAGCTGGAGGGTTGTTTCTTGCCCAGGAAAGCAGAAGTGATGCTTTAGGCAGCTTTTCAACTCCTGGGCTCTCCTTTATCCACCACTCCTAGGAAGGACCCGTTCATAGTTCGAGGAGGTCGGCAGAAAGTGTTGGTGTCAGCAACTCTGGAGAACAGGAAGGAAAATGCCTACAACACTAGCCTGAGTCTCAGCTTCTCTAGAAACCTCCACCTGGCCAGTTTCATGCCTCAGGTGACTGGGGTGGGGGAGGTTTGGGAGCAGTCAGGGCAGGAGGAGGAAGAAGACTGAGGTATTGGCCTCGGCTGTGAAGGGCTCAAGAGGGAGGCTCAGTGCTTGGAGGCTGCGGGCAGGAGAGCACTTGCAGCCTCAGCTCCAGCCCCCACCCCCACTCCTCTGCTCTTAGAAGGACAGCCCAGTGAAGGTGGAATGCTCCGCCCCTTCCCCTCATGTCCGGCTCTGCAGTGTGGGGCACCCTGTCTTTCAGACCGGAGCCAAGGTGAGTGGGGGCCCGGAATGAGAGAGCGGCTCTGAGAGGGCAGGGGCTGGAACCTGGGGGTCTGGGAGTTTAGGGAAGGAGATACACAAGGGCTCCTGTTGCCCTGCTGGCCTCATGAAGAGGAATACACCATGACCCCATATGACCCCAGGTGACGTTCCTGCTGGAGTTTGAGTTTAGCTGCTCTTCCCTCCTGAGCCAGGTCCTTGTGAGGCTGACTGCCACCAGGTGAGAACAACGGGAACTTCCTCCCAGGCCTCTCCTGTTGGGTCTTGTCGGGGAAGGGGTGTCTGAGAGGGGGGCTGGGATGTGAGCCTCTCCCCCTGACCCTACAGCGATAGCCTGGAGAGAAATGGGACCCTTCAAGATAACACAGCCCAGACCTCAGCCTACATTCAATACGAGCCCCACCTCCTATTCTCCAGGTATGGCTCAGCTCCCCACTAGGACCCTGTTCTGACCCCAGGCTCATACTCTGTTTCCTCCATTTCCTTCCATGTGTTTTGGTGTTTCTCCCAAACCCTTGGGGCTGCTCCAACTTTTTGCCCTCAATCCCACTCGAGTTGAACCTTTTGAGTACCTTACTTTCCTAGGTATGGGTATACCTGTGTGTTCTAGGCATAGGGCTTTGCTAGAGGTCCCGGGGATTGAAGCTGGGGTGAGGGGTGTGGGATGTGACCTTAAAGCTTGTACCGAGTCTACGTCATGTCCCATGTCGATCTTCTTTATGTACCCCCATCTCTTTATCCATGTGCTGGCTCTGCCTTCCCTGAATCCATGTCTGTGTGCTGATCATATGCCCCTGTGTCTGTGTCACGGCTGTGACCATGTACTTCCTGACTTGGTGTCCACGCAGTGAGTCCACTCTGCACCGCTATGAGGTTCACCCATACGGGACCCTCCCAGTGGGTCCCGAATTCAAAACCACTCTTAGGGTGAGAAGCTGGAGGGGCCTTGGCATGAACAGGAGGAGGGGGAGGAGTCCTGGGCAAAGGAGGGGGCAAGTGTCTCTTAGATTTCCAGTGGCATCGAGGGTAAAGGGGAACAGATGAGGAAGGATCTTCTGTCTCCCACTTCTTCCCATTCCCAATCCTCCTCTTAGGTTCAGAACCTTGGCTGCTATGTGGTCAGTGGCCTCATCATCTCTGCCCTCCTTCCAGCTGTAGCCCATGGGGGCAATTACTTCCTGTCATTGTCTCAAGTCATCACTAACAATGTGAGTTTGGGCTAAGGATGGATGGAACCCTGCCACCTTGATCTGTTGAACTGGCCCAGTCCCCTATCTGCAGGTCACTGCTCTCAGGGCTCCTCCCTCTGGGAGACCTTTCTTTTACCCATGTGGCTTCTCTGGGGAGAACAAAAGGGACGGCCCGGGGAAGGACCACAGAGCGTGCGTGGGTAGCGCACTCGTGCTCGGCCTGGAGAGGCTGGCCTCTCCCCTTCGAGAGGGTCACTCAAGCTGCATCTCCCTCTAGGCAAGCTGCACAGTACAGAATCTGACCGAGCCCCCGGGGTCCCCTGTGCACCCGGAGGAGTTTCAGCACACAAACAGACTGGTATGAGTCACAAGAAGGTGAAGATGTCCAGAGTGGGAATGCAGCGGGGAGCGGGAGACTTTGGAGGCTTGGGACAGGGGATAGAACCTGGAGTGGGGAGGGGCGGTTTTTCCACCCCCAGATCCTGATCTGTCTCTCTCTTCTGGCAGAATGGGAGTAACACTCGCTGTCAGGTCGTGAGGTGCCACCTTGGGCGACTGGCAAAGGGGACCGAGGTCTCTGTGGGACTGCTGAGGCTGGTTCACAATGAATTTTTCCGGAGGGTAAATCTTTTCTTCTACTCTCCTCTTCCACTCCTACCTGGAACTTCAGCATAGTTTTTGGAACAGACTCACGTTCAAGTTCCAGCGTTACCCTGTATAAGCTGTTGGACCTTGAGCAAGTTATTCACTGTCTCTCTGATTCTTTCTCTTCATCTCTAAAGTGGGGAAGATAATACCCTACTTCACGGGGTTGTATAGAATAAATGAATAATGAGATGGTTTCATTAAAGCTAGTTGTTATCCTTGTATTTTCCTCTGTTTATCATCCCTTGGTGCTATATCAATACTGCACATTTATAGGATACCTAGATTCAGCCAATTAATAATCTATCAAGTGCCTACTCTATAAAGGGACCTGTGTTAGGTAGACACTGAGGAGACTATCCCCAACACTTAGCACCATGCCTAACTCATTATAGTGACTCAGTACATTTCTCGTAAATGAATGAATAAATAGTTGATATTACATGCATGATAGGACGGTAATGGGAAGCAAGATTGCATAGCTGAAAGGGATCTAGGTCATGAAAGTTCTCGAAAGCTAGGGAGATGAAATTGAGCTCAATGTGATGGGCAGTCAGAGTCAGTGTGAGTTTCTGAGCAGGGAAACAACATCTTAATTATAACAGCTATTAATTATAACAGCTATAACAACTACTAGGGGTGATTTACTTTGAAGAGCACAAGATCCCTGGGATGTAGGCATATTTTATGGGAAAGTCAAGTCTGAAACACCATCCTTCTCTAAGTCTGTTTCTCTCTTTATCTGTCTTCGGTATACTTTTTTCATTCATTTGTGTATTTTTTCAATAAGGCTTTATTGAGAAACCAGTGTATACTTGGCACTGTGCTAGGCCCTAGGTACTGGAGACACATTTGTTTTTAAGACACAGCTCTTGACCTCAAGGATCTTCTAGTCCAGTGGTGAAAGACAGAGAGGTAAACAGAATATTATCTTAATCCAGGGTGGTGGGGGTTAGGAGGAAACACTTCCCTAATTCCTGGAGGGGTGACGTCTAAACTTCAGCCTGAAGGAAGGGTAGGGGTTAGCCAAAGACAGGGGAGTTAAATAATACCGGGTAGAGCAAACAGCACATATGAAGGGCCAGAGGCTTTCCCTCTATTACCCTTCCTCTCTTTCTCCATTGATCTCTAGCCTTTTCTCTGGTCCGGAAGATTCTGGAAGTTGTGCCTACCAGCTTCATCTGTGCTGTTGGGGTTCTAAGACCACACCACCTGATGATGGCCCATTTTCAATGTCTTCCCATCCACTTGTTCCCCAGGCCAAATTCAAGTCTCTGACAGTGGTCAGCACCTTTGAGCTGGGAGCTAAGGAGGGCAGTGTCCTACGGCTGACGGAAGCCTCTCGTTGGAGTGAGGTGGGACTGGAGCCTGAGTGTGAGAGCCATGGAAAGAGTGAGGGTGAAAATGGGGCAAGGGCACCTGGGTTTTTTGTTTTGTTTTGTTTTGTTTTGTTTTGTTTTTTTAGAACAGAGACACCCTCATTAGGCAGCAGCTGGGGAGTCAGAAGTGATAAATCAGGATGCGGGGGTCCCATTGCCTTTGTTCCTGCCTCAGTTGCTTTCTTTTTATTCTTCCATTTCGAGGCTTCTACTTCACCCCTATAACGTGAGGTGAGGCTAGCTGGGAGAAAGGGTACAAGCACCAAACAGCTGTCCCCCCATACAGAGCCTGCTGGAGGTGATTCAGACCCGCCCTGTCCTCATCTCCCTGTGGACCCTCATCGGCAGTGTCCTGGGAGGGCTGCTCCTGCTCGCTCTCCTTGTCTTCTGGCTTTGGAAGGTAAGCGCTGCTTCGGAGGGACGTATGGGGCATGACGCCCATGGGTTGAGGGCTCCTTGATCATAGCAGGGAGAAGTGGATTTCTGCTGGGCAGCCAAGCAGGCTGTGGGTGTCCTGCCCGGGTCTCTTTCACTATACTCTACAAATGTTGGTGGAATTAAACTAAGCCGAATAAAATAAACTAGAATCTCATTTTTGGAAGCAGAACAAAAGTGAAGATTTCAGATATGTCTGAGGGCTGCTGGCAAGGTCCCCAGGCAGGACATTTGGTGATGACTCTTATCTCTTCCCCTACAGCTTGGCTTCTTCTCCCGAAAGAAAATCCCCGAGGAAGAAAAAAGAGAAGAGAAATTGGAGCAATGAATGTAGAATAAAGCCCTAGAAAGTCCTCTTGGCAGCTTTTCCAAAAGACTTGCGTAAGAGCCGAGGTCTGGGGGCTCAGATGGACAAGAAGAGCCTCTAGACTGTCTCCCCAGACCTGCAGCCTGACTTGACTTTTGAGTCATGAGGATGCTGCTGGCAAGAGATGAGGCCTTACCTCAGACGAGAAGGGCTGGCACCAAACCAGAAACACTCTCCCCCTGTGCTTCCCTTCTCATGATCTGCCTCCACCGCCAACACCGGGGCCTTGGTTTGGGGCCCCTTTTTCCTTATCCCCAGGAATCAAGAATTTTTTGCTTAGGTTCCCTGACTCCTTTTAGATGCCCCCTACATCCTCCCTCAAATTTGGAAAGGATGAGGGCTGTCTTCCTCCATTCCCTGCCTCTCACCTTCCTGCCTGCTCCCCACTCCACAGAAGGGAGCTGACGTTGGCTTCGAAAAGTAAAGTCAACATCTGCTGCTTTCCTGTGGAGTCTGGTGATTCAGAGAGCCGGATGGGGAGAGTCAACAGGAAAAAAGGAGGGAGGAGGAAAAGCCACAAGAGACATTCTGTACAATTCCAAGGAACAGAGAAGCCCTTAGACGGGCAACTGCCATCCCCCTGAAACCTGAGACTTCGTGCCCTAGCCCGCCCTCAGGTGCCTGTGAAAGCGAGCTGCCCCAGGCCTGCCGGGCGTGGGTTTCCCAACTTGTGGCCTTCCCTGGGAGCAAAGCCAGGACCGGCGACCCGATTCTCTGGAGCCAGGGGCCCCCGGGTGGCTAGAGCTGGAATAGCAGAGAAGCGTCGCCTGGGTTTGGTCTCGGCCAGTGGAGAGAGTGGGATAACCTGGGTGGTGTTTTCTCCTCTCTCCGGCCTCACACACTCATGAGCCCTCCTTGGGGCCACCTTAAAGAAGCTAGAGAGAAGGGAGATGATTTCTTCTTGATGGTGGGAATCCCTTTCCCCGGCTTTGGGAAGCAGCAGCTCCATGGGCTCTAAACTAGTCAGGTCTGCCTTGATGAAGAAGCCAAAGTGGGTAGCAGGAGGTCTCTGGGGAGCAAGCCCTTGCTTGCTTAGCATTGGTGGTGTGGCCCAAATAGCTCCTAGGAAAATGTTTCTGGGGCAACAGCAGTCGTTCCTGGTAAGCCTTCTCTGGTGGAATCCGTTTGCCAGCCCTTGCCTGATAATTTACTGGAAAGTCCCAGTTCCTATCTCTGGGTCACCTCACCCCCTCTCCTCCCATTTTGTGGTCATGGCCAGTAGTAGAATTAGATTCTCACCAACAACTGGGTAACTTATATTTCTTTGTAATCAAGACTTTGGATACCAAAGTTTGTTACTGGTCTCCAAGGTGCGGCTCTGATGACCGTTTGAAGAATCTGCACGAGTTTCACGCTGAGAAGAGAGGAGACCTGACCGGGCAGTTGACCAGCAGCCACAGAACTTGTTCTCCAGGGCTGTTCTTGAGGCCTGGCCACAGTGTTTACCTTGGCATGTCTCTGGTCTTTTGCAGGACATTGTCTCTGTTTCCTAGCAAAGTGGACAGCATATCAGATGGTCAGAACAAATAAGGTTCAGTGTCAAATGACTCCTGGCTCTCTTTGAGTCCCTAGGATATGGACTGCTCAAGGATGGTGAGAGGGAGATTCTTGGACCCCACAACCTTATACAGTTGAGTGTCTGGAAGGCAAAGTTATAAGACATTCAAAATGTTTTCTGTGACTCTCCCACTGGAGATGTCTTCTAGCCTCCTGCAACCCTCACCTATTTAAGTGACTACAGCGTACAAAACATGTAGGTTTGGCAAGCACATAGGCCTGGACTGAAACCCCATGTCTGCCGTTTATTAGGTGTGTGGCCTTGAGCAAGTCATAACTACCCTGAGGCTCAGAAAACAGTAAGAGGCTGTGTGGGACAGGGGTTAAGAATGAAGCCAGATTTGGGTTTAAATCTCAGCTATACCACTTTTTGACCTTGGACAGATTTAATTTCTTTAAGTCTGGGCTTTCTTGTCTTTAAACTTACTAGGGTTGTGAAGACCAAATGAGATCATTCAAGTAAAGTGAGCATATACTGAGTACTCAATAAAGGTTAACTATTGTGCTAAAAATATTTTGTTATAAAATGATTGGCCTTCCTGTGTATTGTGAGGATTAAGTCAGAAGGTATATTGAAGCCCCAGGTGGTTCTCCTAATCAGGTGCTCCACGTCCCCTTCACCCAGGTCCCGAAGATTTGTTTCCTCTATGTGCTGTTGTCTCCTGCCACTAAATCTTATCCTATGCCTCACCCCCTTTGAAATAAGCCCTCATGCCCACTAAGACAATACTCAGAAGGTTCTAATGATAGAAGTCAAGTCTATTTGATTTTTTTTAGACATCCAATGTCCTTCTAGTACCCTCAAGGAACATGTGCACTGAAACAACAGCCTTAGAAATACGACCATGTCTCTCTGTTGCCTAACTCCAGAAATGGTGGCCAGTCTGGCCAATAGGCAGAGACAAGCATTCTGTGGCAAGCTGGTGAGTTATTTGTGGCAGGAGGAGTGTGGGGACCCACAGTGCACTTCACAAAAGCTATCGCTTGCTCAGCCTTTATGGAGCATAGTCTTTCTGGTGACGTGGACAGATCTTCCTTCTTTATCCCCAGTCAGCACCGAAAGGGAGAGGGATTTCTCTGAGGACTGGTTCATCTAATTCTTTATCCATGTGATTAAAAGAGCATCTGAAATCTTTTCCTCCACCTAGAGATCCCTCTCTTCTCTATCCTTCAGCTCCAGAGTGGGACTTTCTGTAACCCAACCTATTCTTCAATAGGCCTCTTCCTTTGAAGCAGAGCCAGTTTGAGAAGCCACTGTGGAAACAACAGGCTCTCCTCAGACACAGGAGTGTCCCTTCCTTTCTTCTCATTGTTGCTTCTTCATTCCCTCCTTCATCTTTCGTTCACTCATCAGACATTAAGTCTGTGCCTAACATGTGCCTAGGTGAAGAGAACAATATAAAATACAACTCCTACCATCAAAGAGCCCAGTCTCGTAGGAAAAACAAACATGGAAACCACTAATGGCAAAGGTGGCTGCTATACGACACAGCAGTAAGGACCGGAAATGTGTCACGCACAAGAGGCACGCTTTTTTGAGTAGGGCTGGCAGGGTTGTAAGGGAAATCTTTACCAGAAAAAAAAAAATTGGCTTGAGGGGCCAGCAAGTGTGAGAGGAGGCATCCCGGAGAGGATTCATCACCGGTGGGGAGGGGAACTGCAGTGAATTAGAAGAGCCTGAGCACTGGGCTGTTTGTGGCCATGGTGAGAGATGGGACTGGAGAAGGCAAGCTGCGGCTCCTGCTGGGCCTTGCAAACCACGTGAAGAGCTGAGCTTTAGCAAGTAGGCTTTCGGCTCTCGTAGGCCTCTGAGTGGTGGCTCTGGCCACAGGGAAGAGAAGATGTCAAGAAAGAAAAAAAGGTTTTTTTTTTTTTTTAAAGATTTTATTTATTTATTTGACAGAGATAGAGACAGCCAGCGAGAGAGGGAACACAGGCAGGGGGAGTGGGAGAGGAAGAAGCAGGCTCATAGCGGAGGAGCCTGATGTGGGGCTTGATCCCATAACACCGGGATCACGCCCTGAGCTGAAGGCAGACACCCAACCACTGTGCCACCCAGGCACCCCCAAAATTTTTTTTTTTTAAGTAGTCTCCATGCCCAACATGGGGCTTGAACTCACAGCCCTGAGATGAAGAGTCACATGCTCTACCAGCTGAGCCAGCCAGGCGTCCTGAGAAGGAATTTTTGAGACATTGTATGGTGCAACTGAGTAAGTTTTGGTACGTAGCCCGGGGATAGGACCTGTGGGCAGAAAGAGCTGCACTTTTGCCATATGAAGCTGGCGGTTATATGCTTAGTGCTCAAGGGGGAGAGGACATGCGGGGGGTATTAGATCATAAGTATCGTCTTCGAATTTCTACTCGTAAAACCCCCTTTGCGCGATTTATCTGGTGATTTTCCTTCAGTTCAATATTAACTGTCAGTGAAATTCACAGGCGGTGATGAGACCTTTTAAGAACGTAGCAACGAGCACGCATTTGATCCTTACGAAAACGACGCATGTGAAACTTCTGGGCTAAGGGTGAACATGTTTCTGCTTCTGTCCCTCATCATTTCCCCCTGACCAATCTTCAGTCCTTAAATCTTTAAAGTTGTTGAAAAGCAAAGGGCTGGGGCGCCTGGGTGGCATAGCAGTTAAGCGTCTGCCTTCGGCTCAGGGCGTGATCCCGGCGTTGTGGGATCGAGCCCCACATCAGGCTCCTCTGCTATGAGCCTGCTTCTTCCTCTCCCACTCCCCCTGCTTGTGTTCCCTCTCTCGCTGGCTGTCTCTATCTCTGTCGAATAAATAAGTAAAATCTTTGAAAAAAAAAGAAAAGAAAAGCAAAGGGCTCATCTTCTGTAACTTCTTCAAGCTGACAGGGGTCATGGAGATGTCCCCACCTATGGACCAAAATTGGTCACAATCTGTCCCTACAAGTAACTATTATGGAAGGCCACTGCTGTAGAGTCCAGAGGGGACACTGAGGTGAATTTGTTTTGAGTAGTAAGGGTCACCTATCGGCTGGGCAAAGGAGTCAGGAACTGCTTGCATGGATCTCAACAATAGAGAAGAACAAAGCAAAAGAGACAACATATTAGGATTCATATTATAATAAAAATAAGAAATGTGATAAGAAGACCCTTTAGGGTAAACCACAGTCCAACCTCCTGACCAGGAATTTAACCAATCATTAAAGCCTTTAAGGCAATGCAGGGTCTTTAAGAGCACAGATTTTGTTATTTATATCAGTAAGTAATCCTGTTATATTTTTGTTGCAATCTGGAATGCAGACACAACATTCCACTTTAATAATGGCACATGTTCCTCTTTGTGGTGCTAAGATATCTAATGTCATTCTATTTCGTAGAACTCCTTTACACATTAGAGTTACTTTAGTGTTTAATAATGTAGTGTTATCTTGAGAGTCATTTAAGGCCTTAATTGTGTACTTATCAAGGGCCATATAACATCTTCTAAAACTACTGATGGAAGAAAAATAGATGGCAGATGGGCATACCCATGGAACACGGATCTTGTCCATCATTGTTTTAGATATGGAAGATGAGCTGGACTGGTGCTAGTCTTAGTGCTATGGCCATGAATACAGGCACAACCTATAGTACATCTTCCAACCCAGCCTGGTGGAAGCCATGGCCACAGATTTGGCCCACATAACCATTATGGTCCAGTAGGTGCTAGCCATCTGACATCTGGTCACCTTGTCTAGTCAGTAGCAAACCAATGGGTTGCCTGTAGGATAATGGTAAGGTCACAGGCTTCTGTGGGGGAGCCCTCCCATTGGGCAAGTACTATTGGACCATGAATCAAGGGTATGGTTTTTCTGTTCCCAGCATAAAACGGCCTTTGGCTAAGTTGTCCTATTGTGGGAGTAAGCCATATATGTCCATCCCATACTTGATATAATCTTTCCTGGGTGTCTTGATAGGAAGGACTACATACTCAGGAAATTTGTTGTCATAAGCCTATCTGTGAGTTGGCATATTCAGTTAAAATTTTAATAGTTTGAGGGGTGCCTGGGTGACTCAGTCAGTTAAGCATCTGCCTTGGGCTCAGTTTATGATCTCAGGGTCTTGGGGTCGAGCCCTGTGTTGGGCTCTCTGCTCAGCAGGCAGTCTGCTTCTCCCTCTTGCTCTCACTCTCTCTCAAATAAATAAATAAATAAATAATCTTAAAAAAATTTTTTTCTTGATAGTTAGAGGATAAGAGAAAGACTTCTTATGGCCTGGAGAGTCCCATGTAACATTTACCACAGGCAGAGAAACGTTCTCTTTAGTAGTAGAAATATCCCTACATGTGCTGGTATCGAGTGACTTCATGTTGGGTTGGGTCAAAGGTGGCCACTGTATGCTTGGATAAAGCCTCTACTTGTACTTTTACATCTACAGAGGTGGCTCCCAGGACATATATGGCTAAAGGATAAAACCATTAAGAAGTCTTCTTTGCCTAACGTCTAGCCTTAACAATATCCTAATTACAAGGAATCGCTAGCAAGTGGGAGATGACTTGTCCCGGGAGATAAGGGCATCCCCAAGTGCATTCTGCAATCCAATTATAGGGAAAGTGGGGCCATCCATTATCTCCACAAGATCATAGTTAACCCCACGGAGTGCGGTACACTTTGACTTTTAAGGAGTGATTTTGTTATCCCAGCTACATAGAATAGATCAAGGTGACAGGTGAGTTACACAATTGTTGGGGAGTCCATCCCATTGTGCAGATGTTTAAATAATCATATGCTCGTGGGGTCCCTTCTATTATCCTCACAGAGTAATAAGCAGGAAGACTGTCTATATATGAGCTATTATGGCCATCTCTCTGAAGTTTACCTCAAGCTGTCTAGCTTAGGCAAATAACAAGTATTTGAAGACAATCAAAACTAGAATCTAGGGGGCGCCTGGGTAGCGCAGTCGTTAAAGCGTTTGCCTTCGGCTCAGGACGAGATCCCGGCGTTCTGGGGTCGAGTCCCACATCGGGCTCCTCTGCTGGGAGCCTGCTTCTTCCTCTCCCACTCTCCCTGCTGTGTTCCCTCTCTCGCTGTCTGTGTCTCTGTCACATAAATAAATAAAATCTTAAAAAAAAAACCAAAAAAAAAACCCCCACTAGAATCTAACATCCTAAAGGATGAGTTATTGAAACGCAATTTTTTCTCTCTAAATTCACCCTTATTTCCAGAGATAGCCAAATCAAGACTAATTTGGTTGTAAAACCAGCCCGGTTTAAACAAACTTGGCCTCAGTATTTGCAAAAGCTCAGCAAGAATAGTGATTAAACATGTCAGTTGTTTTTTTTTTTTTAATTTGCTTTGCTGGAACTTTTCATAAGGAATTTCTAGATTGAACTTTTAATAGCCTCTGGAGGCCAGAGCCAAGCCAAACTGTTGTCATCAGATTTGTCTGCAATACCTACAGATTTGGGTATGTTCCTCTTCTCGAGGTCCCCCAAATATCCTGAGCTTCCTGCACTTGCCAGGAAGTGACATTCTTGTGTGTGTGTGTAAGATTTTATTTATTTTAGAGAGAGAGAGAGAGCACAGAGGAAGAGTGAGAGGGAGAGCGGACTCCCCTCTGAGCAGAGAGCCTGATGCAGGTCTTGATCCCAGGACCCTGAGATCAGGACCTGAGCCAAAGGCAGATGCTTGACCGACTGAGCCACCCAGACACCCCAGGAATTGACATTCTTTACTCACCTGTTAAGGCTGCCGGGAGCTCTGTGAACAAGGTATCAAGCCAACATTTCCAAAGGGCTCAGTTGGCTCCATAAAGTCAACCTTAGTTCCTTAAAACTATCTATGCATGCCTCTCTCAAATATGACACTTCAGTCCAAGCCTTGGTAATATAACCAATGTTTCCAATGGTGTCCTGTTAAAAGGAGAACAGATTCTTACTGAAGTTATGCAAATGACTGTAATTGCCATGGAAGAAAGAAAACTTAAAGAGTTTCTGATTTCTGGAAGGTTTGGGTAGGGAGAAAAAATTGCTTCAATTTGTTCATAAAAGAATATTTTATCATATTCCTGTAAGTGATGGATATTTTAAGAGAAAACTTCATCAATCTGGAAGAGCAAACATTAGAGAACCAGCAATGTTTCAAATAAGAGTGAACAAAAACTGTAATCATCTTCCTCAATTCATTCAGTCCTATATTAATTTTTGTTCTGTTTGAATGCAGCTTTCCTCTTAGTCCTGGAAATTCTTACCCAGTTCAATTTTATGATTTGAAAGATATCAAAAACCTGTATTTGTTAAAAGTCCTTTTTATGAATCTCCTTGAAGACAAAACTCATTCTGTAAGAGCATCAGAACAAGAACTATAAATGACAAAAAACTCAAAATTAGACAAGGTTAAAGATCTGACATGAGAATTCATTATAATGCAATTCACAAGGAAATCGGTTATTTCTGTGACACATAACACTTTATTAGAACGTTGAGCGATGACTTTATACCAAAACATATTAAAACTTAAGGAATTTTGGTGCGCCTGGGTGGTTAAGGGTCTGCCTTCAGCTCAGGTAATGATCTCAGGATCCTGGGATCCCTGCTCAGTGGGAGTCTGCTTCACCTTCTCCCTCTCCTCCCACCTCATGCTCTCTCTGTCACTCTCAAGTAAATAAAATATTAAAAAAAAAAACTTAAAGGAATTTCATATAATTTGTAGAACGGTTATAGCATTTACACAAAAAACATAACCTACGGCTTATCATTATTCGTCTGACAATGCTTCCGGGGTAACGTAATAAATAAACAAGACTAATTTGTCAAAAACTTCATTTACCATTTAAATCTCAGGAAGTTCGGCACCTGGGCGGCTCAGCTGGTTAAGCATCTTCCTATGGCTCAGGTCATGATCTTGGGGTCCTGGGATTGAGTACCAAATCGGGCTCCCTGCTCAGCTGGGAGTCTGCTTCCCCCCCCACCTTTGCCCCTCCCCTGGCTCCTGTGCTCTCTCTCTCAAATAAATAAATAAAATCTTTAAAAATAAATAAATAAATCTCAGGAAGTCTGTTAAAAACCTTAGAAAGTTTTAAAGCACAAATCTAAAAAGGACTACAGATCCTAAATAAATTTAATATTTACATTTAACCAAGGCTGCAATAAGGGGTTCTACAGGAAGCTATATAGTTGTTAGCAAACCTTTATTGAGACCTTTAATATCGAGACCTTTTAACTTTCTTAAGTAATCAAAGACAAAACATAGAAGCTTTGGTTTTTTGGGCTGGTAGAGAAAGAAAAGAGAAAAAAACTTTGTTTACATTTTCTTATCAAGAGCAGACCAACAATCCAAGAAAACTTCATCTTTTTGACAGAGAGAAAAGAATTTCAATCGTATACCACTGTACTTTTAAAAATCCATTCATTTCAAGCTTAGTCCTGACCATACATAAAACTCTTTCCCAAGGGAGAAAAGGTTATATAAGAGGATTTCTGGTTGAATGACGATTGTAAGCTTTTTGAGACGAGCCTCACGCTACACATCGTTGCCATCATAGAAATCATCATCCGGGTACAGGTGGGAGAGGAAGGGAGGCCGCGATCAACAGTATGGCCGGACGCTGTCAGGAATAACCTCGTGGCAGAGGCTCCATACTTCATACCATCTGTCCGTCCACCAGCTGAGCTGGGACAGCGGTAGTGTGTCCGTTGCCTAAGTGAAGAAACTGAGGCTCGGGTTAGGCAAACTGCCTGATGCCATATGTGACATGTAGTGGTGAAGGTGGGAATAAAACTTGGATTGGTCTGGCTCCGAAATCTCTACCCCTTCCACAACAATAAAAACTCAGAAGAGAGAGACAAAGGAGGGCCTTCACAGAACTGTAAAAATGGACCCAGTCACCAGATTACGAGGTTATTCAGAGGCCAATGTATAACCTTGGGTTTTCTTTCTCATCTCACTCTGACAGCTTCCTGCACTGATGCTTTTTGATAAATATATGGCTTCCTTTTTATTCTAGAAAACACTCATTCTCCGGGCGCCTGGGTGGCACAGCGGTTAAGCGTCTGCCTTCGGCTCAGGGCGTGATCCCAGCGTTCTGGGATCGAGCCCCACATCAGGCTCCTCTGCTATGAGCCTGCTTCTTCCTCTCCCACTCCCCCTGCTTGTGTTCCCTCTCTCGCTGGCTGTCTCTATCTCTGTCAAATAAATAAATAAAATCTTAAAAAAAAAAAAAAGAAAACACTCATTCTCAATGACTAAAGACGCATACTTAAGCAAACTGAGGATTATATAGTCATCACGAAGTGATGGACTGGAAGGACTGCTGTATTGAAGCTAGTTCTTCCTGTAAAGGCAGTAGGATTATAAAATCCAAAGACAAGATGGACTGTTTGCTGCTCAAGCAAGCATATCTAAAGCACTTAGAAATTTGAAGCAATATTTTGCGTTACTTTAAGAAATGCTACATGGAATTATTAGCTGGTTGCAAGAAAACATCATGTAAAATGACAATATTAGAAATAAAAAAGGGGCATGGATAAAAGTAAAAAAAAAAAAATTATTTCCTGGAGATCTCCCTTTACAAACCATCTACAACTCTCCTTTTCATTCAGATTTTATCCTAAGCCTTTTGTCTCTAAACAACCGCTTCATTTTAGGATAAAATTACCTTCTTTTTCCCTCAGTAAAATGTATTTCCATTCCTTATATCTTTCTCACATATTTCCCATTTTCCCACATACAGAGTTGTTGATTTTACAGTCCTAATTACATTTAGCAGAATTTTAACTCTTAGAAATCTTAGTCTCCAGTGAAAATTAAGTGGTAACCAACTGTGAACTGTCTGTTACACCAAAATTCTTTAGATCTGAAATCCATCAATACATTTCATAATTTCTAAAAACATGTTTTTCCACAGTACAGTCTTTCAATAAAACAAAGCACGTTTACCAAGAGACCCAGTTAGCCTCAGTTTCTTTGTGATAAGAAGCCAAAGCACGTAAACCTATGTTCAGTAATCAATGCTTTAGTATTTTACCTTATTTGGAAAAGATTTAGATATCCAATGAATTCAATGCAATTTGTCGTCTAACTTCGCAACATTCAAAATTTCAGGTGGAAAGATTTTGAAAGCTATCTTAACAATTACCCACGAGAACTTCATGAGACAAAATTAACTGTCGTTCTAACCCACCTTTTGGGGACAAATTGCGACAGAAATAACACGAGCTTATTTGACCATTAGCAATCATTGGTAGAATAAAAATTTTATATTTAATGCTGATAACTCTAGAGACGTGGCTACCTTAATTAAACTAACAAAGTTACATTAGCTTAAATACTGAATGTGTTGCACACGAGTCAACCTAAAATTCAGTCAATTTGTTTAAAAAGTCGCTGTGACTTTTCACTTTTTTCAACTTGAAATTGCCTGTCAATTTTTAGCTGGGGCACCTGTGGGGAAATCTGAAATGGGCACCAGGGAGCGGTGCTCTGCACTCCTGGATAACAAGGGTGGGAGGATCCGGAGGCGATGGCGGCGCTGGAGCCGCCGCGGAGGCTACAGGGGTCAGTTACGTCAGCCGTGCCCCTGAGCCGCAGAGGTGGGAGGAGGGGAGGGGGAGACAGAGGAGGTGAGGTGTGGCCGTCCAGGCTGAAGGCGGATGAAAGCCCAGGAAGCAGAGGAAGAGGACTCAGGGTCCCGGAGTTCAACAGCTCAGACACATGGACAGACACACGTTTTCTCTCCACCAATAAAAAGTGAAAATAGGCAGTCCATGTTGGGTCGGAGAAGACAGGGAACTTCTTCGAAACAAAAGGAGTTTTGGCAGCTGATTGGGAATAGTCCTCAAGGTCCCCATCGCGAGGTAGACTAACCACAGACAATCGGCTCCAATTATCATAGCCATTAACCCAGAAGTGAATGAGGGAGAAAGCCTCCCCCCCCCCCCACACACAACAAGGGTCAGGCAACACTCACCCAGAGGTCTCAAGATATATTTCTACACACAAAAGAAGAAGCAAACAAACAGGAGACAAGTAACTCAGGAAAAAGAGGGGGGCATGTACATAATCTTGGCAACAACCTGTTTACAAGAGAGACAAAGGGGAGCACATGGAGAACAGGACAGAACACAGTCAAATGGCGGATTAACGGAAGTAGGAGGGCCCAAAGCAGCTGAGCTGATGGTGGATTGATGGAGAGAGGGTGAGGAGAGAGATGTCCTCAGGCCCTCTAAAGGTGTATGGAATAGATCAGGATTTTGGTATGGGGCCATAAAGGCCTGACCTTATGGGATTTCAGTCCAACTTCCCTGACACCTACAAAAAAGGTCTAATTGATAAATGGTATTGAAGTTTAAGGACCCATAAATGGGCCATTTTTCATCATTCTCCAGAGAATACTGAGGCCAGGCATTCTCATAGAAGAAGATAAGGTGCTTCTTTCAATCCTGTTGTCCAAATTGACTCCAGGGTGTTAGGAGACAGCCCATAGGGGAATCCTTTGGTATTCAGGAAGTTGAACCCATTGTCAATTCCTACAAAATGTATGAAGAAAATGAAGAAAATACATTAACTAGGAGTCCTACCAAAATCTCCCTCGGCTTCCAAATGGTGTCCTGTCAGGAATATTGCCGAAGATTCCTGGTGTTCAGAGTGGGGAGAGAAGTCCCTCTTTCTTGACCGTTCTGACACCTTTGTACTACCTGAGAAGGGATGTCACCCTCCCTTTGCTTCCCCATTGCAGACTACAGTGGGTACTAGTGAATGGACTGAAACAATGCAAAGATTGGGGCTGCCTCTTTCCATTTTAGGGGAGCCAATATATTTGACAACCAGTAGTGCCCTTTGTAAGCCTTTAGATCTAGCATTTATGGATGGGGTAGAGGCCCTGGCCTTTGTTATGAAGGGTCAAGTATTTTTTAAAAACATTTTAAAATTTAAATTCAACTAATTGGGATGCCTGGGTGGCTCAGTTGATTAAGCGTCTGCCTTCGGCTCAGGTCATAATCCCAGGACCCAGGGATCAAGTCCTGCATTGGGCTCCTTGCTCAGCAGGGAGCTTGCTTCTCCCTCTGCCTGCCACTCCCCCTGCTTGTGCTCTCTCTCTCTCTGACAAATAAATATATAAAATCTTGAAAAAAGTAAATTCAATTAATTAACATATAATGTATTACTTTTTTTAAGAGGTACAGGCCTGTGATTCATCCGTTTTTTTTTTTTTTATTTGACAGAGATAGAGACAGCCAGCGAGAGAGGGAACACAGCAGGGGGAGTGGGAGAGGAAGAAGCAGGCTCCCAGCAGAGGAGGCTGATGTGGGGCTCAATCCCAGAACGCCGGGATCACGCCCTGAGCTGAAGGCAGACGCCCAACGACTGTGCCACCCAGGCGCCCCCATCAGTCTTATACAATACCAAGGGACAGCTATTTTATATCATATTAAGCGTCATATAGCTAAGCTAGAAGGTAGAATAAAAATTTTATATTTAATGCTGATAACTCTAGAGACGTGGCTACCTTAATTAAACTAACAAAGTTACATTAGCTTAAATACTGAATGTGTTGCACAAGAGTCTGAGAGCAGGACTTAGAACAGCCCATGCATAAGGACAAAATAATAGATATGAAAAAACGAAAGTATGGAACCCCTATCTAATCTGGGCAACTTTCATTTTCTTTCTTTCTTCTTTTTTTTTAAAGTAGGCTCCTTGCCCAGTGTGGGGCTTGAACTCACAACCTTGAAATCAAGAGCCACATGCTCTACGAAATGAGCCAGCCAGGTGCCCCCAGGCAACTTCGTTGAGAGCTTTAGCCATGATCCAGTCCCATGGGAGCAGTCCTCTGTTGGGTGAGTGCTCCAACTAGGTAATAGCTCTGACCAGTCCCTTTTGGGAAGCACATAGTCAGATATATCTTGGATTTCATGCTCGTCAAGGGATCACGCCTGGTTATTTAGGGGGAAACCTTACATGGGAGTCTTGAGATTGGCAGCTGTCCTAAAGACACATGTGGCCACCCCGTGCCTGACAAGAATATATGCATTAAAAGAACAGGAAAAATAAGAGAGTCTGATTTCTGAGCCCAATGCCTTTAGGGCCCAGGTAATAGTGTCCAGCCAGGCAGCAAGAGTCCATCCCTCCCTGTAGTGTAGCCATATGCAAGAGGTCCCGTCCTGAGCACTTGATCAAGACACATTCCAAAGGGTCATACTATCCAGGACATCTCTGAAAAAGAACAGGTAAGAAACAAACACTGGGGGTAAAGAAGATTTACTAAGTTATATTGACACTCTTGGATTCACTCCATTGTCCCCATATGGGCCACCAAAAATGTGGGGTCATTAAGCGATAGTCAAGAAAGAATTCTTGAGATGTTGTACGTGCAACTTGGTAAGTTTATTTAAGTAGCACAGAGATAGGACCTATGGGCAGAAAGAGCTGCACTTTTGCTGTATGAAGCTGTTGGTTATGTGCTTAGCGCTCAACAGGGAGGGGACGTGCAGGGAGTTATTAGATCATAAATGTCTTCTTCGAATTTTACATTAACGAGATTTCTCTGGTGGTTATCGTTCATTTCCATATTAACTATCAGTGAGATTTACAGGCAGTTATGAGACCCCTTAAGAATGTAGCAACCATCACATATTTAATCCTTACTGAAACTATGCAGGCTATAGGTAAGCCTTCCGGGCTAAAGGTGAACAGTTTTCTGCCTCTATCCCTCATCAAAAGGACGGACAGGCAGACCAGTTAGCTGCAACTGACTGTTGAAGCGAGAATTGCGGAGAATCTGAATTTAAAGTCGAGTGGAAATAGCAAAGACAGTTTTGTGGGGTTTACTTCAGATGGGGGCTGCTTATAACAAGAATTCTCTCCTCCCCCTCTGCTATTTTCTAACTTAGAGGTTGCGTTACAATATTAAGCCTGATTCCCTTTCCCTCGGGTTTTGTTTCCCAGATGGCGAAGGGTCAAGCATCATTCGTGCTCAGTGCTCTGCACCACAATCTCCTCTGGTTTCCAAACAGCTCTCTTCAAAGCCTCTTCCGTGCTTGGGTTTTTGGTCCGGGAATGGGGGAAGGAAGCAGAGGTAACTGAGTGGGCCAGAAGTCTCTGGCTATAATGAAAGCGTCGTCACCAGCGGTTAAATGCGGCAGTTGGTAAGACCACAGCGCACCCAACGAATCCCGGATCTGCCCGCCTCCTGTAGCGGCGCCTGGAGGGGCGGGGCTGAGGCGGGGCTTGGGGACGGAGCCGCTGCCTGGACCTGCGGAGAGGGGCGGGGCTGGGGGAGGAGTTTTAGCCTCGGCCCGAGGAGTACCCTCTCCTACTGACTGGGCTGGAGCTGGAGGCGGGTTTGTTTGGGAGGGCGAGGTTTGAGACCGTGCCCAAGTCGCAGCGAAAGACTGCAGGTTTTTTGCTTCTGCAACGTCAGAGTAGGGCAGGGCCAGGGGCGGAGTTTTAAGCCCAGTTCTCGGGTTCTCGTATCTGATTGAACCCAGCGGGTCCCGGGGCGGGTCCCGGGGCGGGTCCCACTTTGCTTTTGACAGCTCTCCCTCGCATAGCCGCAGCCGAGTCCCCTGGGTTCGGGAACCGTAGCCCCGCTCTCCGCGCGTCCCCGTCCCCCCGTGGCCCCGGCCCCGGCCATGAAGCGCTTCTTCTCCTGCTCCAGCTCACAGGTGGCGGTAGGTGCCAAAATGTCTGGGAGGATGGGGCTGGGGTCCAAGCCCCGCGGTGACAGAAGTCCTGAGTCCCGTCTTCATGCACCACCGCCTTTTCTCTTTATGGGTCTTTCCAACGCTTCCACTCACGCAGTGCAGCCTGCCTGCCCTGCCTTCCTCAAGGCCCTGTCCCCTAGCCTCTGACTTGCCTTCCTAACCTTTGCCTTCCCCAAGTTCCTTTCCCTTGGCCCTTTCTTGTCCTCCTAGCATGTACACCCCCAACTTCTGAGATGTTTCCTGCAGCCCCTGCCCCTTCTTGAGGGCCCTACTTCTGCTGTCTCCCAGTTCTGAACACCACCCAGTGTCTGTCCTGTCCCCAGCCCCTGCTCAGCCTCAAGTTCCGCTCTATCTCCCAAGTCCTGCCCCACGGCCCTGTTTTCAGCCCTCCCATAGGGCTCACCATCCTGCGCCCCCACAGGGCTCTATCCTTGCTGTTTCCTCTCTGCCCAAGAAACTCCCAGGCCAGTGCCTTCCCTAGCCCTATTTCATAGTCTTCTCTGTCCCTGCCCTTGTCTCACTCCATGTCCTTTACACTCCTGATCTCTCATCAGCACCACTGACTCTCTGACAGCATTCCAAACGTCTTTCCAATTGGTGCTCCCACACCAGCAGCCTCCTTCGGTTCCCCCCTATCAACCTCTGCCCCTCTCTTCCCAGTGGTTGTCCCATACCACTTTTCCCCCTCTTGCCCCGACCTCCTTCTGCCTGCTCTCTGTGGGTTAATCTTCGCAGTCCGCCATCCTGACAGGCCCTGGCAGAGGAGGCCTAGTTGTCTGGATGTTCCCCAAGGAACTGGGTAAGTTGCCTGCAGAATCCACCCCGGCCAGCTCACTGCAGTGTCTGGTTATTAGACTGGTTCTTGGGCCAGCCAAGGCTTTCTGCCTGCTTCTCCCCAGAATCTTCCTTCATTCTAAACGCTCACGCAGTTTCTTAGGACTTGTACTCTCAGTTCCCTGGACTGAGTCAGGGAAAGGTGACGGTAGGAGAAGAGGATAGAGTGGATGCACTTGGAGTTCCTGGAAGAAGTCACTCTACTCCCCACGTTCTCTCAGAACCCAACACAAGGCCGACTACAGAAGGTGGGGCACAGAGACAGTGTAGCGGTCTCTTCCCTGCAGATCTCTTATAGAGAGACCTCCTCTCTGGGGATGGCATTTTCTGTGGAGACTGGGATTCTGGCTCATTTAGAAGTGAGGTAGCCAAGGACCTGTGGGAATATTACGTAGCCTAACCCGACTTACTGGTGTCATTCATAAGCAAACATGAGAAATGCTCAGCTCACACTCTTCAAGGGCAGGCTGCACAAGCTTGGAAGTGAGCGAGATATGAGGCAAGAGTAGGAACTCTGTTGAGGCCTGTCCTTGTCCCACTTGCGATTGCTTCTTTCCGTAGTCTCCACACACATAGATCAACCAATCAAAATGCATTTACTGGATGACTAGGATAGGTACCAGAAACTGAGGCAACTCAGACTCTGTCTTAACTGATAATGATTTTTGTATTCACATGGATTCTTCTGCAGTGACTGAAAGTCCTCCACATTGCCCTTGCCTTTCAGGTCTGTGGAGTCTGCCTGCCCTTAGGAATGGGGAGATTATTTCATTTTTCCTGATTCTCCAATCCTTGGTCTCCAGTCTTTCCAAAGTTCTGGAGTGAACAACGGACTGAATGTTGGAATTTGGAAATATCCCTCCCTCTCTTCTTCACCCCAGCTCTACAGAGTTTTGGTCATAAAGAATTTCCACCCATTCTAAACTCTCTTTAGTGTAACAAGCTTATAGGAAGTAAGTGGGGGTGGATTTAGGACTATCTAGCTAGAAAGAAAACTGTTTTCTCAGTCAGGATGGGATCGCAAAGAGCTTAAAAATAGGCCAGTGTCAGTTGCAAATTGTTTCCTCCTGAAACTTCCTCACCCTAATGATAAATTCCTCCACTCCCTGGGTGGCTAACCACTCTGAACCCGTTTGTCAGAGAAATAGTGTGACAGCCTTCCCGGCCACTCCCAAAGCCTGGCTTCCCAGTCATGCCAGAGGATTGCCCCTGCCTGTCTCTACTCCTACCCCTGGGTCCAGGGCCAGAGCCCTGCATCCTTCGATTGAGATCAGGACTGACAAGTCAGTGATCATTTTCAAATTAATCTAAGTTCTCCAGAATATAGGAAGCTAAACACACACACACACACACACACACACAGCTCTTATGATCTCATTTTATTTTAGTCAAAAAGAGGATGCCTTTGAGGGTGTCTTACATATTAACTTACTCTGCCTATGTAGGAAGTGGACCAGAAAATAGCTTTACGCAGTTGGTGCAGAATCAGCTTAGAATGTCAATCGCATTAAAAAAAAATTTTTTTTGAGAGTCACCTCCTGGTTCCTCTAGGGCAGCCTTTCCTTTTCCGTTCACCTGTCCTCCAACCGTAGCCGCTCTTTCTCTCTCTACTGTTGGTGTGTTCCCTCCCAATAGGATGCTTATAGGCACACGGCCAGAGATAAGGAGAGGCTGCAGTCACTTCTACAAAAGCCCCCTAATCTTGGCTCCAGAAGTACAAAGCTTATCCTGCTTTTGAGTCTGCTGATTAATGTGGAGATTGCTCCCCTGAGGCTGTGATGGTAATCCGGTGCCTCTTTTCCAAGGTGTTTGGGATGAGCAATGGATGGATCTCGAATTTGGAAGCATCCCTCTTTCTTCTTCACCCTAGCTCTGCAGAGGTTTGGCCATGAGGGATTTCCACCTATTCTAAATTCTTCTTATTATAACAAGAGTATAGGAAATAAATCAGGTGGATTTAGAGCTGTCTAGCTGGAAAGAAAAGTGTCTACATTGCTAAGAAGCACCTTTACGGTCTCTACAGCCTGGCTGTTACACATTGGCTGATACGGGCAAGATCCCTTCCTCTCACTCCCCTATATGGAGAATTCTGAACCCAGAATTGCTGGCACACCCAAAATGTGCTCAGCAAACCTATAGGAAGGAAGAGGATTGGGACTAGCATTTATCGCGAACTGACTGTGTGACAGACAGTGCTAGGTGCTTTGTGGCGTGTTGTATCATTAGGAAACTGAGAAGTTGTTACATGCTGAAATTCACAAGGATAGAAAGTGTTAGAATCAGGATTTTAATCAGAGAACTTTAGATTGAGGTCGGCTGATGGCAGCGTCCTGTGGTGGAGGCATAATTATAGCTTCCTGCTTTTTCTGAGGGTAACTGGTCCCCAAGGGACATTGGATAACATGTTCCTATATCCCAGAGTCTGTTCAGTATGTGGAGCAGTCGTCTGGCTTATTTTGTCCTTGGAGAGTTAACCTGTTTGGAGACTCTTCTCTGCGCAGGAGGAGCGTCTGAGGGTGGGTGGCTTTGGCCTGGGGCAGTCTTAGACTGTTCACCTGGTAATAAGTAAACCTTCTTCCAGAGCTCTGTAGTACTGTGTGTGGTCTGGTGGTGAGAACCGGGACTGGGCGTCAGGTGGCCTGGGTTCTAATCTCAATTTTGCCCCGATTTTGTGGTGTGACCCTGGACAGTTATGCAACCTCAGTGTGCTTCAGTTTCTTCTGCTCTCAAATAGATCCAAGAGTATCAGCCCTGACTCCTTTCCGGGAATGTCGAGAGGCTAACTGAAACAGCACTGGAAGCGGCTGTGAAATTGCAAGTGCTTAGAATCCATCTGGTCCGAGATCACTTTATGGCTGGGGCATTTCCAACCTTCCCTGTTTGTGCTACAGAATTTGCCCTGGCTAGGTAAACAGTATTTGAAAAGTAGTTATTTGACTTCTGTAGACCCTATTTTTTCCCACCTCCTCCCAAAGCCTCTTTCTTGTTGAGGTTACACCTCATAAAATGTGATGTGCCATCACCAATCCTTCACCACTTCCTGTTTGGTTATAAGAATACCATACACTCGTACGGCTTTTTCCAGTTTACGAAGGGAGTTTATGTACCTTATATGAGGTTAGCTCCTTTAATGCTCACAACGTGACGAGGTAGCTATTATCTCCCACCTGTTAGAGATGAGGACACAGAGGTGTTCAATCCCTGACCCTGGGTCACACAGCTGAGAAAGTAGCTGACCCAGGCCCTGAACTCAGGTCTGCTGAAAACTATTCATCCAGGACCCTTCTCACCATCCTACAGACTTTTGGATCCCTTCTTCCTTTCCCTTCCCCTCTCTGGATCCAACCAGGCCATTCTGTACTTTCAGCCCTGGGTGTTTTGACGCAGCTCTCTTTCACGCCCTGCGATAGCTCAATTATTGTAATTACCCCACCACCCGAAAAAGTCAAGCTGGAATGATAGAACAATGCATGCCCAGGTGTGGCTGTTGCCTGGGACAGCTGCTCCCTGCAAGGGAAAAAAGGAGGGACGGCAGGGGAGGGAGAAGCAGGGGAGCTGCCTTCGGCTGCCTCCGCAGGCCTAGCTAGGGACCTGTCTTTGCCCTTAGGTGGTTGTGTCTTGGAAGGGGAAGAGCAACCAGCTAAAGGGCGTAAAGGGCACAGAAACGAGATGGAAAAACAGAAACTCTGCTTCCCCTCCCAGTTTTGGGGCCCAAAGCCAAAAGGCAGAGATCATACTGCTGGGTATTTGGACTCCTAGCTATAATGTAAAGCTAGGTGCCTTGATTTCACATAAATCTGAGGACAAGAAGCGGAGCAGCCTGGGGAGGTGAGAGGTCATGTGAGCCCAATCGGGAGTGGTCAGTGTGGTTCAGTTTGCTCCAGCAAGACCTAGAGAGCAAACGGCAAAGGAGTCGTGGCTAGGATAGCTCTGAGCTCTTGCAACTAACAACAATAATCACATGATGATTTAAAAAAAAAAAAGGGACATCTAAAATACTATGCATTCAGTACTAGGACATGATTTTTTTTTTTAAAGATTTTATTTATTTGACAGAGAGACAGCCAGCGAGAGGAAACACAAGCAGGGGAAGTGGGAGAGGAAGAAGCAGGCTCCCAGCGGAGGAGCCTGATGTGGGGCTCCATCCCAGAATGCCGGGATCACACCCTGGGCCGAAGGCAGACTTAACGACTGCGCCACCCAGGCACCCCTAAGACATGATTTTTAATCTGGGAGTCCAAGCACCTTTTGGTCCAGGGCTGGCAATAACCAGCAGTAGTTTCTCAGTGGCATAAGGATGTCCCTTTTCCCTTGCTGGGCATCCTAACCATCTCCTTCCTCCCTTTTTCTACCCCAACCCCACCCTTTATGTTCACACAACCTGGGGCCCTGGACCAGGTGGAGAGATGGAACCGCCGTGATCAGAAGCTGCTGGAGGCGGTGCAGCGGGGGGATGTGGGACGCGTGGCTGCCCTGGCCTCGAGGAAGTCTGCCCGACCCACCAAGCTGAACTCCAATGGCCAATCCCCGTAAGTGAGCTCCCCCAAGACGCTCCTTGATATGAGGTTCCCTTTGAAAGCCTTAAATGCTGATATGAAGTAGGACCAGGGAACGACTACCACCCCAGAGCCCCTTTTGTCTTAATCAGCAAGTGTATCCGTCAGTGTTTGCTGCATATCGGGTGCTGCACACAGTGGGGGAAGAGATATCGTCTCCAAGTCCGATGGGTCTCACAGCCCAGATTGACAAAACTGGCCAAAAAAAGGGGAGGGGGCATAAAGCCCATGAAACAAACAGAAAACGGGTGCAGTCATCCAATAGAGCGTTTCTTTTTTGCACTAGTAGGAGGGTGTGTAGCTTGGGAAATTAGGAACAAAGTGGTAGTGGCCATGAGTGTCACATGGCTAGACAGAGTGATTAGGATGAGAGGGGTCTTATCCCTTGTCCCTTCCAATGTCCAGCCCTCTGCTCTGCTCTGGCTGCCTCCTTCTATGACAGTCTAGTCTGTTAAGAGTCACGTGGTGAGAGCAGCAGGTAGTTACGTGTTCCCTGGAAACCCCTACCATAGTCTAGCTTGCTTGAGATCTGTAGCTCTTATTTCTGTCTTTGCTTCCAGCCTCCTCTGGCTTTGTGACCTCAGAAAGTCAGGCTAGGGGAACTTCCCTGTCTGTTTTTGGGATTGCCTTGGGGTGAATGAGCATATCAGGCAGTGCTTATGAAGATTCTCATATCCCTCATCCCCCGGTGCCCTCATCCTTCTGCCCCTTGGCCTTGATTCTGGCAGGTTCCATCTGGCAGCCTCCAAAGGCCTGACAGAATGTCTAACTATACTGCTTGTGAACGGGGCTGACATCAACAGCAAGAATGAAGATGGTGAGTTAGACCGACCGTGTACTGGGCTACACGGCGAGCCTCTCCCTTTATAGGAGCAGTGGTGGGGGCCAACTCCTGGAGGTTCCAACTGTAGTCCCCCACTTCCCTGCTCATCAGTTCCGGCCAGCACCCTTCCAGGGCTCCCCTCCCTGCAAGCTGGCTTTACCCCAGCCCCACTCCCACCTCCACCGCAAGTACCAGGCACTCGGTGAACAGGAATTTCTGGCCCCGTGGGGCCAAGAGCTTCTCTCTCTAATCTCCCCCTGATTATCTGTGCGTCTCTTGCCTTCCCTCCCTGTGAGTCATTGGCATGCATGGGGCCACCCACCTTCCATCTCCCCCTCTTTCTCTTTCCAGGAAGCACTGCCCTGCACCTGGCCACCATCTCCTGCCAGCCACAATGTGTCAAAGTCCTGCTGCAGGTAAGAGCAACCTCTTGATACTGCTTTTGTGAAGGGAAGAGGTGGTCCTAGAATCCTCTAACTTTGGTCAAATGGACTGCACTCATCCCCAGTAAGAGAGCTGGTAATCCTGTACTCATTAATTCACAAACATTTATGTAACACCTACTATGTGCGGATATGGCGCTTAAGGCGACCCTTGAGGGCAGGTCATACAGCAGAGTTCCTGGGGAATGCCAGCCAGCCATCCGTATGCCATTGGCAGAGCCCCTGCACAGATGAAGTGCTGAGCGGCTGGGCAGGGGGAGGGACAGAGGTGTTCAAATTCATCCAAACCTCCACTGTCTGCTTTTAAGGAGCTTACAGCATAGGAGCACGAAGAGAAATATTTATGTGCGATGACACACAGACAATCTATAAACCGGTCTCCGAAAGTACAAAAAGCACAGTTCAACAGGCCACTGGGCAAATGGCTGTTCTGCTTTTGTTTTTCCTGGACCTTTCCAAGTTCCCCAATTCCAATCCTAAAGTACCACGCATGGACTCAGGGGTCACTTGCCCTAACATGCTTATTTGTCTAAAATCTGATTTTTCTTAGGCCCTAGGTTTAAGAACTGGGGCTGAAATTCAAGGCTATCCTCTGCAAGGAGTGGACTGGGCTTGCCTAGTAGTTGGCCAGAGCCATGGTCGTCCTTCGCCTCCCCGTAGTACTAGGGAAGTGGGTGAGCCAGCAGGGGGGTATGTGATAAGGACGGTACCGCCATGCCCCATGCGGCTTCCCTTTGTGGCTGTTTGCAGCACGGTGCCAATGAAGATGCTGTGGATGCAGAAAATCGTAGTCCGTTGCACTGGGCAGGTGTGTGCCAGGGGACCGGTGGGAAACCGGGCTGCAGGGACCATGGGGCGGAAAGGGAGGGGAGGACGACATTTGGAAAGCAGGGCAGGGCTGACCGCTGCCATGGTTGGAGGGAATGGTGGGTCATAGCCTGACTAGGTGTCCTTCCTGCTTTTCCTCAACCCGATCATCCCTCAACCCTCCCAGCCTCCTCTGGCTGTGCCTCCAGTGTGCTCCTGCTGTGTGACCATGAAGCCTTTCTGGACGTCCTAGATAATGTGAGTATCAGCTGGGCAGTGCCCCACACTGGGAGGCTGCTGCTGTCTCTGAACTTGACTGGCTAAGCGCCGTGACAGGGTGAGGGTGTTGGGGGGTTGTGCGCACCTCCTCTTCGTTCTCCGCCTGCTCCTCCTCCTTTTCCTCCTGGAGAGGTTAGGCCCTATCTTCTGGAGAGCTTCGAACCTTTCAGAAAGCAGCATTTAGCCCCCGGAGCTGGGCTTTTTTTCTGGAGAGGTGTCGGAAGAGGGCAGCTGGTAGAATTGTCAAGCCCCTGGCTCCCCCTGGCTCCTCGTGAACTCTCTTCCCACAATCTGTGCAGGATGGACGGACACCCCTGATGATTGCATCGCTGGGTGGTCATGCAGCTATCTGCTCACAGCTACTGCAGAGAGGGGCCCGAGTTAATGTCACAGACAAGGACGACAAGTGAGCCTTCCCCATCTCCCCCGCCCAAATCCAGACATTGGCCACTCTAGAAGGGAGCCACTGGGCCAACGTGTCTGTGTGTGTGCGCACGTGTGTGTATGTGTGTGTGTGCATGTGTGTGTGTGTTTTGAGGAAGAAAGAGTGGTCTCTGTTTTCTTGGGAACCTCCTTCCTTCTGAGCAGTTGTTTGGAAGAGCTGCCTGCTGCTTTGCACTTTTCCTCTGGGGAGTTGAGAGAGTTTTCCTTCAACATTCCTCTTCAGCGGCCTCCACCACCATCTTCCCGGCATAGATGACTCTGGAAGTAGAATCAATACTTCTGGATCCATTAGTTCAAGTTACTGGTTTTCAAACTCTCTTCTAAGCAATGGAATCCTTTTTCCAATGAAGAATTTATGCAGAACCCCGATATATAAAAGATGAAAATAGAGCCCTTCTCATTGGCCCCCGGCCTTCTGAGGCTGCAACCCCAAGGCAGGGCTGAGAAGCTCTGGTCTGGTCTCATGCTTTGTCGTTGGCTGGTGTTGGTCTGTGGTTCTCCTTGCCACATGGAGTGAGATCTGACTCCATGAGTGGAATTTCTGGAAGCAGGACTCCTGGATTTCCCAGGGAAAGCCTATGCCCAGATTTGTCCCAACCCACAGATCGGCTCTGATCCTGGCCTGTGAGAAAGGCAGCGCCGAGGTGGCCGAGCTGCTCCTGAGCCACGGAGCGGATGCAGGGGCGGCGGACAGCCTGGGGCACGACGCTCTGCATTACGCTCGGGGCACACAAGACAAGGTGCTGTGCCGGCTGCTGCGGCAGGCTCTGGACCGGCGGGGGCAGCGGGCAGGTAAAGCTGAGTCCCTTTCGTAACTTCAAAATTCTCCTCGATAGCCTTAGCGTCACAGAAGCTTCTTAGAATGCCACTTATCCCCATAGAAATAATCCCTCTGACAAATAATTGTCACTTTAGTTGAGAATTTAACTTATTGCTGCGACTGTGAAGTGGCCCCAAATTCCCCAAAGCATGGTCACAGAATTTCTTAATGCAGCCTTGTCTCCCTCGGAAGGCAACTCTAGCTCGTACTACCGTTAGCATTTATGAGTTGTGATTGTATATCTATTTGTGTGGTTTGCTGGCCGCTCTCCAGCTCCCCTACTAGACTGGAAACCCCTCAGATGACGAGCCACTGCTGTTTTGCTCACCCCTGAGGTCCTGGTGCCTATCAGTGCCTGGCACAGTGTCCAATAAATAAGTGAGCAAACAAAATGAGCAACCTGGCCCATCTCTGGGGTAGGGGAGCCAAGGATGCTAGATACTTGGGGACCCATTCAGCAGGGGTGGCTCCCAGCACCACGAAGACATCTGGGGGAAGGGTCATCACATTGGGGGACTGTTCCTCTCAGAAGAAGTCTGAAGATAAAGTGTGGGCTAGAAGAGGACCTGTCTCCACTCTCGTTTTCCCCATGCTTTTTCATACAGGTCAGGGGCTTGTTCAACATCCAGATCTTGCCTCCCAGGTAAGACCATTTTGCTTCTGACCCACCCCAGGCTGTCCCACTGGGGTCTCCCCCAGGTAGTGATCTTTGGGGAATTAAGTAGTCTAAGAGAAGAAAGGCCCTCCTGGGGCTAGGCTAGTTGCCTGCCTTTGGTTCACAATTCCTTTTTCTTTGTAGGCCTCTCCATCTGAGCCTCAGGTGGGTTCTCCACCTAAGAACCCATGGAGAGCAGAGCCCGAGGAGGAGCAGGAGGAAGAGGAAGAGGAAGACCCATGCTCAGATGAGTGGAGGTGGAAGTATGAGGAGGAGCAGAGGAAGGTTTCTCAGCTGGAGCAGGAGCTGGTGCGAAGGACCGAAGAGGCGAAGGCTCAAGCTGCAGCCTACCTGGGCCTGGAGAACCAGATTCGAGAGCAGGTGCAGGAGCTGGGGCTCCTCCTATCTCCAGAGCCTGGAGCTCCAGGAGGGCAGGGCTCTGGTCTCCGGCCCGGAGGAGACGGCATGGAGCAGGGCTGTCCCTTGGGCCTGCTGGCCGAGCGCATTCAAGAGCTAAGGAAGCAGCAGCAGACAGCAGCCGCAGCCGCAGCCAACGCAGTATTAGCTTCCAAGAAGTCTGCGGATTCAGCCTCGGGGGAGATTCAGCATGAAGCCCATGGAAGGGTCCAACCAGAAGAACGAGGGCCACCCCAGAGCCCAAGGTGTGAAACCATTGGGAAAGCCACAGGACAGCAGCTGAGCACCAACGGGGGACAGGCCCTTGGCCCTGAACACACAGACAAGCCACATGCTGGTCCGAAAGAGAGGCCCCAGGCCCCAGGCGCTGAACCGACAGGCACAGTGGCTGAACCTGCCGGCCCCGCAGCCATGAATCAGCTCCTGCTACAACTGAGGGAGGAGCTGGCTGCGGTGTGGCGAGAGAAGGATGCTGCCCGGGGGGCTCTGTCCAGACCGGTCCTGGAGGGGGCTCTGGGGACACCCCGGGCGGAGGCTGCAGCTGCGGCCTGGGAGAAGATGGAGGCCAGGCTGGAGCAGGTGCTGGTGAGGCTGGATCGGGCAAAGGCAGGATTACAGGGGAAACCTCAGGCCCCTGCCCAGGAGCCCAGAGAGGGAGCCCCAAAGGCAGGCCCAGCGACCATCACCAAAGAGCATGAAGGAAGGGAGAAGAGGGCTCCTGGGGCTCGGGGAGAGCCTCTGGGGGCGCCTGGAGGGGAACGGACGCCCGCAGGAGGTCCGGCAAAGGGACAGCTGGAGAAGGAGGTAGCGGCACTGAGACTGAGCAATAGTAACTTGCTGGAGGAGCTGGGGGAGCTGGGGCAGGAGAGGCAGCGCTTGCAGGGGGAGCTGCAGTCCCTGAGCCAGCGGCTACAGCGGGATTTCGTTCCCAAGCCAGAGGCGCAGGTCCAGCTGCAGCAGCTGCGGCAGAGCGTGGGGCTGCTGACGGATGAACTGGCCACGGAGAAGGAGGCCACCGAGAAGTTGCGCAGGCGCCTGGCCTCGCAGAGCAGTGGCCTCCGAGGGCTGTGGGACTACCTGCCTCCAGACCTGGTGGGCAAGGGGAGCGCAGGGCGCACGGCGGAGCCCGTGGAGGAGCTGCAGGCCTGCATCAGCACCCTGGTGGAGCAGCACCGCGAGACCCAGAAGGCGCTGGCTCGCCTGGAGGAGGAAAACCAGCAGCTGCGGGGGCCCCCCGCCCCCCGCGGGGAGCCGGGCATCTTGTCGAAGGCCCCAGCACCCCCCCAGGTGGCCGCTCTGGAGCAAGACCTGGGGAAGCTGGAGGAGGAGCTGCGGGCCGTCCAGGCCACGATGAGCGGGAAGAGCCAGGAGATCGGGAAGCTGAAGCAGCTGCTCTACCAGGCCACCGAGGAAGTGGCCGAGCTGCGGGCTCGGGAGGCCGCCAGCCTGCGACAGCACGAGAAGACTCGGGGCTCGCTGGTGGCCCAGGCCCAGGCTTGGGGCCAGGAGCTGAAGGCTCTGCTGGAGAAGTACAACACAGCGTGCCGGGAGATGGGGCGGCTGCGCGAGGCCGTGGCGGAGGAGCGCCGCCGGAGCGGGGACCTGGCGGCGCGCGCGGCCGAGCAGGAGCGCCAGGCGGGCGAGATGCGCGCGCGCTCGCAGCAGTTCGAGAGGACAGCCGAGCAGTTCAAAGACAAGGTGGAGCATCTCATTGGGGCGTGCCGGGACAAGGAGGCCAAGGTGAGCAGGCCAGGCAGCCAGCGGGGAAAGTGTCCGTGCATTTACGGGGTTGCTAACCCGAATCTATCTTTGTGTAGTCTGATTAATACCTTTACCAGAACAGCAATCATTTGCAAGAGCCACTGTGTTCTCCCGGGTCTCAGGGATTTGGGGTTGAGATTGGAGGTTAGGCTAAGGTATAAACAGAAGACAGAAGGGGGCTTAAGTATTAAAATCTGGGGTTCAGGGTTCAGAAGCAGTGCGGTCAGAGCTAGCTAGCTAGCTACTGCCCTGGAGTACTACGGTTTATTAGCAAGTTCACTTAAAAAGTAGATTAGCCCAGGAAGAGGCGGGATAGTGTGGTGGGTTGCTAGGGTTTTGCTAGGGTTCTGGGGAGGTAACTCCGGGTGGATGGGGTTAGACAAGTAGACCAGCCTGTGGCTCCTCTTCTCCCCTCCACTCCAATCAGAGCGAGTTCTACAGATTTCCATTGGCAAAGAGAACACCAAGGCAATAAAAACATTTGAAAACCACTGTGTTAGAAATCTCAGTTTCCCAATGATGGCTCCAGAAGTCAGTGTAAAGTCTTCGCATTTCTAGGAGATGTGTTTTAGGAATCCTAAAAAATCCATTTACAAGTGAATTTAGTAATTTTAGAACTACTTATGAAACGAGTGAAATCAGATGTCTTATTAAAAGTTGTGTACATGGTCAAATGTAGAATGATTTACAAATATAGGGAGAATATGTTTTGCGTAACAGAGGGCAGACAAATAGAAGGACTGAGGTACGGAATAGCAATCACGGTGGGGTGCGGCTAATTAAAGAAAGGAGGAATTTTGTGCTGGTGTTGAAGGAAAAGATAATGTAGACAAAAGGGCAAAAGAAAATGTGTAGTCTGACATTGTGTGGATTTGAAATTCAGTTTCAAAACTTACTGCTTGATCTTGGGTGAGTTCTCTGAAGCCTCCCAGCCTCATCTAAGCCTCAGTTTTCTTATTTATAATATGGGGATAACGACAGGGTTGTCAGGAAGATTACATTAACAAGACAATATATTTAAAATACTCAAAATGATTTTTGGTAAATGGTAGGCACTCCATAAATAAAAGTTAGCTATTTTTATAATTCCTACTGCCACCATTCCTATTACTGCTGGTTATCATTGACCAAGTTTGTGCCTCAGCCTCACAAACCACAAAAACCAGACTCATCTCTACTCCTCAGTGGTCAGCAGCCACAACTAGGTCGGGATCCAGGGCAGACTGAAGAGCATGAACCATGAATTCAAAGAGGTTTTGGTTCAAATCATTATTTCATTACTTATTAGCTGTATGATTTTGACAAGTTACCTAACTCAGTCTCCTTATCTGTAAAACATGTATGCTAATACTTCCTCAGAGAAGCATTGTTCTTCTCAGAACAGAAGAAGAGCTGTACTTAGTATTAATTGAGACGATGTGTGTACAAGTTTCCGGCATATATTATACACCCACTAAAAGGAAGCTGACCTTGACCCTGGGTGATATTGGTGTGGGAAATTACCTGGGTCTCATTGGTTCCCTTTCTTTCCTTGTGGCGTCAGATCAAGGAATTGTTGAAGAAGATGGAGCAGCTGTCGGAGGAGGTCTTAGCAGTTCGGGGAGAAAATGCTCGCCTTGCCCTGCAGCTGCAGGTATGTTCTGGCCTTCAGGGAAATAGACACTGCTAGAGAGGAGGGAGGCCGATGGAAGTGATGTATGTGTGGGAAAGATTCTGGGAACTGGAGAGGCCTGGCCAGGCAGTGGTCCAGGCTGGGCCAGTGGTGGGCCAAGGGAGCCCTACCTGGCATAGCTGACCATTTCATTCTTCTTCTTTTTTTTTTTTTTAATTTTTATTTAAAGCTAATTTAATTAACATATAGCGTATTATTAGTTTCAGGAGTAGAATTTAGTGATTCATCAGTTGCATGTAACACCCAGTACTCATTACATCACATGCCCTCCTTAATGCCCATCACTCAGTTTCCCCATCCCCCCACCCTCCTCCCCTCCAGCAGCCCTGTTTGTTTCCACTGGTTAAGAGTCTCTTATGTTGGGGCGCCTGGGTGGCAGAGCGGTTAAGCGTCTGCCTTCAATTCAGGGCGTGATCCCGGCGTTGTGGGATCGAGCCCCACATCAGGCTCTTCTGCTATGAGCCTGCTTCCTCCTCTCCCACTCCCCCTGCTTGTGTTCCCTCTCTCGCTGGCTGTCTCTATCTCTGTCAAATAAATAAATAAAATCTTAAAAAAAAAAAAGTCTCTTATGTTTTGCCTCCCTCTCTGTTTTTATCTTATTTTTCCTTCCCTTCCCCTATGTTCATCTGTTTTCATTATTAAAACCCACAGATGAGTGAAATCATAGTATTTGTCTTTCTGAGTGACTTACTTTGATTAGTATAATACCCTCTAGCTCCATCCACATCATCGCAAATGGCAAGATTTCATTCTTTTTAATGGCTAAGTAATATTCCATTTTATATAGCTGCACCACATCTTTACCCATTCATCTGTTGATGGACAGACATCTGGGCTTTTGCAGTTTGGCTATTGTGGACATTGCTGCTATAAACACTGTGGTGCAGGTGCCCCATCGAATCAGTATGTTTGTTTGTATCCTTTGGATAAGTACCTAGCAGTGTGATTGCTAGATCCTCGGGTAGTTCTATTTTTAACATCTTGAGGAACCTCCGTACTGTTTTCCAGAGTGGCTGCACCAGTTTGCATTCCCACCAACAGCTGCCCACTTCATTCTATTGTTCCTCATGCTGGGGGGTTGTGTGTCAGGGTGGGTGTACTGGGGTGGGCACATGATCTCTCACTGATGCTCACTCCCAGGATTCCCAGAAGAACCACGAAGAGATCATCTCCACCTATAGGAACCATCTGCTGAATGCTGCTCAGGTGAGCATGGGAGGCGGCAGAGACAGCGCGCTGGGCGGGGGGGGGGGGTGTTGCATTTGGGATCCCTCCTCTTACTTGTATATACCTGTCATTTCTTGGAAAGCTGGACTTTAGATGTCCCAGTGCCAGGTCTCTGGATCTCATTCCACAGATCAAGAGAGGTTATGCATGAATGTGAGGGGGGAGAGGTGTTTGCCGCTCTTTGTCAATATCCTGGTCCACTGGAAGGCCTTTTCCTGTCCCTGATGCCCTTTCTCAGTTTCGTCCTGAGCCAAATGATCCCTCACCAAGGAAGAAGAGATGGGGGCTTGCTCCTTTATTAGGAAGAGTGATAACTACAAAGAATCGAACACTTGTTGTGTATCAGGGGCTCTGCTTCATATTCATTGTTTTTTAACCCTCACAGCAGTCCTGGCAACTAGACATCATTATCCTCCTTGTAGAGTCTAGGAGACAGGTGTAGAAAAGTCACACACTGTAAACCAGGGCACAGAGGAAATAGCGTTCCACTAAACCGCAGAACATTCCCTCGCCCGTCTCTCCTCATTTCCTGCTCTTCATCGCCCTTTCTTTCCTTCCTGCCACTTACAGGGCTACATGGAACAAGATGTGTACAGTATCTTGCTGCGTATCCTCAGCATCCAGGAGGAGTGAGGCAGCTGGGTCCCGAGGGATGTGCGATTTCTCTGTGGTGAGCTGTGAGTCAGGGTGATGAGGGAAGGAGCCTGCAGAAAGGATTTGGGAAAAGAGGCTTAGGGATGGGACTTGGAATCTCCTTTTGCCCTATATGGTGGTGGCGGACCCTGGGGAGCCCTGTGGGGCATGGAGCATTTGAAGTGAGGTTGGTTGAGAAGACACAATCTGGGGAATCCCTGGGTAGAGGCAGAACCAGAGAGCAGGTAGACTGAAGGGGGCCGACGTGGGGCGATGGGGACTGAAAAGACTTGGTGAGTGGCTCTCTGAAGGCCCAGGCTAGAGACAGCCACAGTGGCAGAGTGGCAAGGAGTTGTTTGCTAGGGTGGGACTCTATGAACCCCAGACTGTCTCCTTCACTCACACACCATTCATTCAGAGGGTAGTCACCCCAGACTCTTCTTGCTGCCCCTGTGCACATGACCATCTTCTCCAGTCCAGGCAGATGACATCCCCTTTCGGATCTTGGCGTGGGTGGGAGGAGACCGAGGAGATGGAAGTGTGTACATTTCACCCTTGAATTTCTTCTTTCAGGGAGTAAGAGCGTCCTCCAGGCTGTGGGGAGCGCGGGGCAGGTGGCGGGGATCAGTGGGTGGGGTTTCACCTGACATTGTGGACCCCAGACCTGAGAACCTGAAGCCTGGAATCAGCACGGATGAGACCAGAGGAGGTGAACATGGAGGCCAGCTCTATGGAAAATAAAGCAGGAGGCAGTGTGGTGTTGGGTGTCATGGTTTTCTCTGCTTAAAGGGGAGTGAGGGAAGGAATCTTTTTCATTCTCATTCCTTCTTGGTCACAAATGGCCCCGAAAGTCAGCAGCTCACAATACACCTTCTAATGGGCCAAGACCCACGTTTGAAAAACAGCCCTCTGCGAAAATGGAGATTGACACTCTTTCTCAAATCTGTCTCTAAACTTTTTTTATCTTGTGATTCCTGCGTCCACTATCTTTTTTAAGGAGAAACTGAGAGATCTGGATTTCCTTCAAGCTGTACAATCTAAAATATTTGATCGCGTGTCAAACATGCACCTAGATCTGAGGCACAAGGGTTCACATGGTCCGTTTTCTTTGCCCAGGTACAAAGAGGGGTGACAAGTCTGATTCCTGGGAAAGGGAGGAAGGGATACTCAGAGCTGGCTTCTTCCCTCCAGTTCTGTTAGACTGAAAAAAATATATCTCTCTTGGCCACTTCCCATGGGTCTCCTCCCCTTCCTGTCCCTGTCCCTCCACCAGCCAGACTGCTAGGTGAGAGAGAAGCAGTGAATTCCTCCCCAATCTGGACTGCGGTTTGGATCCCTCCCCATTCCTTCTCCCAGCCCACCCCCTGCTGGGTTGTGCTGGGTTGGAGGCTATGGTTTGGCAGTAAGGAGCCGGACAGGGTTGAGAGGAGAGTGGGGTGGGGCTTCCAGGGAAGACAGGGGGCACCCCAGGGCTGCAGGGGGAGGTTGGCCCAGAAGAGAGCAGCTGTGTACATCACGTCCTAGAGAAGATGAGGGTCAGCTTTCGGATTTGTGTGGACGGGCCCAGGACTGCTTTAAGGCAGGAAGAATGGAGCCTGGAGGGGTTGATAGGGAAAGAGAGGGTACAGCTGCCGGAGGAAAGGCATCAGAAGATCCGAGTCATTTCCATGAAGGGGAACAGAACCTCTCTTTTCCTTCTTGCTCTTCGAGTTACCAAAGAATATAAAAGGTCTGTTACAATCTTTATTACTTATGAAGTGTGAGGTGGGAAGAATGAAAAAAACTGTTGAGAGAGAGGGGTCCACACAGGGGGAGATTGTTTGGCTAGGTTCAAGTGTGAGTCAGGAGGCAGCTTTGGTAGTGGAAGTGGATGGCTGAGCTATGGGAAAGGTCAGTGATGGGAATGCTAACACCAGATGGAACATTCCCTAGCCCCTGGTCTTTCCAAACAGTCTCCCTCCACACAACCCCATATACTCTTACCCCAACAACCCCAAGCCCTGAAATTTTCCTTGATTTCATAAACAAATCTTTATTTCCTAAAGTAACTGTAGTCCTACTGTTCTCCCCATTCCTCCTAGCCTGTCTGTCTAATGGGACTTCCTACTCCTGTTTCTCTCCCCCCTTGTTCCTCAGGTTTCAGATGTAGGAGTATATGGGTGAGAGTAGGTGAAACTTGGTCGCCACAATGGAGTCAGACTATGGTTGAATGCCTTCAATCGGAACTTGGTCCTGATTTGTAGTTTCCCTCCTTCGTCTGATAACATTAATTCATTAAGCTGATATTGAACGACTCTAGTATGGACCCGGCACTGGGGATAGAGAGCGAGCATCACAGAAAAGATTCCTGTCCTTGCTGAGCCGGGATACAGGATCAAATTCAGGCATCCTGGTTCTTGCTTTTTGGTTTTCCTGCAGGGATGCTGGAACTTACAACCTCAAATTAACTATTAAAGGAGATCCCTCCTTTATGAAACCACTAGGATTCAAGGTGAGGTTGGCTTTCTTTTCTTCTTTTACATTTTTACAGCTTTAATGAGTTCTAATAATTGACAATAAACTGCATGCACTTTGATAAGTTTTGACATATTATATACCCATAAAACCATCACACAATCAAGGTAATGAACATGGCTAACACTCCCAGAGAATCCCCCCCCTTTTTTTTATCCTATCTTCCTCCTCTCCAAATCACTGAAAATTCTATAAGATACAAACTAATCCATAGTAACTTTTGACCTGGAGGGCTGAACAGAACAAAAAAATGAGCTCGGGGCCTGATGAAGACTCAGGTGTCGGTGGGGGCAGTTGGGATTTGGAACCAAATACTTGAGCTTGAGTTTAGCTTTAGGTCCCACCATTGCTGGCAGCAAAGCATCAGGGACAGAACCTGAGTGTCCGGAGAGGGTGCACATCTTCCCCAGGGAATCCACAAAGTAGTTGGGCATGGTGCAATTCAGCAGGGACCTGGGGATATTGCCAGGCTGGTACCTTTATTCTTGTGTCTCATGGGAAGGATTATACTGAAGGTTTAAGCTAAACGAGGGGGTTATTCATATTATTATTAATTATTTTTATGCCAATTATATGTTTAACTGTCTTGCTGCCACTGCTAGACTGAGAGCTCCTGCAAGGCTTTTTATGTCCTCAGCACCTCATAATCTCTGCACAGCATTCAAATTTTTGTCGAACAAATGACATTATTGCTTAGGTCCCAGCCAACTAACTATAAAATGCTATGTGTTTTTCCAGTATGTAGTTTGGGTAAACTGCCCTAAAATTGGTGCTTTCATGGTACCTGCATGTGAGTGACTAGCTTGGTTGAGAATGGGGTCTCTGGAAGGTCAAAGGCTTTGGAGGAAGAGTAGGCAGTTCAGAGAGGGGCAGTAAGATGACTTTTGCGGGTAAGAAGACCTCCCCTCTGTTCACCTTCAGCTATACCAAAGGCGTGGGGTCTCCGGTGACAGACTATTTGGGGTAGGGGGTGAGGGACCACAGGTAGAGTTGGAGCTTAGGTACACTCTGGATTCTAGCGGCCCAGGCTTTTCCCCCAAGAAGAGTCTCATTCCAAATAGGAACCTCCTTAAGCGGGCACATCCCGTTCCATCCGGCCAAATAGCAGCAACACTCCACCCCAGGCCGGTACACCAGCGCAAGGGCTCAGAGCAATAGCGAGAACGATGAGATCCAAGAACGTCCTCCCTTCTGACCCGCTCACTCGAGGAATTAATCTCTTAGCGCCCGGCTCCGAGGCCCTCCCTCTCCCGCCTCAGACTCCGCCCCCTCCCTCAGTCGCCGCGGTCCTGGCGGGCTCAGCCCGCAGGGGGCGGCCCCAGCCCCGGCGCTGGGCCGGGCGGAGCTCCCGTCCGGGCGGAGCTGCGGCTGCAGCGTCCAGCTGCCGGACCGACCTCCAGCCTTGTAGACAGCGGGAGCGGCGCCGGGCCCCCTCCCCCCACCTCCCCAGCCCACCCTCCGAGCCTCCCGATCCCCCTCCCCGCTCCCTGCAACTGTGCTGGTAAGTCCCGCTCATCGCACCAAACTTTTTTGCTGCCGAGTTTGAGTCCTACCTCGGGACCACGAGCAACACTGTAGTTGGTTGGGGGCGGGGGGGGGGGCGAAGGATTGAGAATAGCCGTCTTGAAATGAACTATTCACAACTCCATAGCTTCTCTGAAATGGATCGGATCTCACCCATTTCCCGAGTTGGTGAACTCTTGACTTTAGCTGGTTGAACTTGTAGAGAAGGAGATTACGGTATTCGCTCCAACTTCGAAACCCCTCCCCCATTTCTCTTCGACTTAGCAGTTCTCGATACTTTCCCTCCATATTTCAAGTATCTTTGGCTCCCTAAAAGCTCATCCCCTCCCAACTCTGGCGTGGCAAAGCCCCCTCCCCCAGGCACTTCGGGTCCGCCTCCTCTTCATTACCGCCGGGAACCCCGCGATCTTTCGGGCTACACTCCCTCCGGTCTTGCACCAGGGCCAAAGACTTGCAGGGGCTGGGTCCGGCGGTGGAGGGAGGGGCTGAGGCTGGGGCCTGTCCGGAGCCGGGCGGGCGGGGCTGGGAAGGGGAGGTGTAGGGGGCCGGACGGGGCGGAGCAGGCGGCATTTGCGGCCGGCGCTGGGGTGGAGAGTTGTGCGCCGGTCCCTGGGCCTGGGCTCGGGCTCGGGCTCAGGCGCCTGCGATGTCTCAAGATGGCGGAGCTGGGCGAATTAAAGGTACCAGCCCCCTCCCCCATCCCCATCTGGACTGAGCCCGGCGGTACGCCGAGTCAGGGAAGCGACCGAGACTGGGTGCTGAGGGCTCGGGTGGGGGCTGGAGACGTGGCGGAGACTGGTTGCTGTGGGTGGGAGCGAAGTAGCTGTGGGCGAGGACCGGGCTGCGGCGGGGCTCCGGGGGCGGGGCCGCGGGGCAGATGTAGGGGTGGGGCCGAGGGGAATTGCAGCTGTTGGGGGCCGAGGCGCAGGGGGCGGGGACGCAGGGGTGGAAGGAGGATTTGGTGGCTGGGGCAGATGTGGGAGGAGGGCCAGGGGTAAAAGCTGCTGCAGAGGCAGAGGGGGCGAGTTGATCGAGGCCAAGAGATGCGACAGTAGGGGTCAGATGTGGGGATGGGACTGGGGGGCAGATGTATGGGAGGCTCCTGGGGAGATGCCGCTGAGAGGATAGAAGCTTTGGGGCAGCTGTTGGGATCCGAGCCTTGGGAAGTACCAGTAGGCGGCTGAGATCTAGGGGGCGGGGCTGTGCGGGCGGCTGGATCGAGGGGTGGGGCAGAAGCGTCCAGGAGGCTCAGAAGAAGGTGCTGCCTTAGTGAATCCGTGTCTTTGGGCAGAGACAGAAGAGTGTGAAACTATGGGACAGAAAGGGGGAGGTTCTTGACAAAGCTAATGGAGAAATAAAAACAGGACAGAGGAAATAAGGGTGGGAGAAAGAAGAACAAGTTTTTCATCACGTTCCTTAAAAGGGGCCCAAAGCCATAAAGCCTCCTGTGAGGGGGCGAATTGTGGAGGACTAGCAAGGCCTGCCCATGACAGGGGCTTCCAGAGATTCACAGAAGGGTGTCCTTTTAGGAGAAGCTTTTGGTGCCCTCCTACTGCCACACAGTCTTGAGGGTAACCATATCCAAGGACATCTCATAGAACCTTAAAAGACCTCTGGGTTCATCCTCTGTCCTCTTGGCTTTGTTCTGCCTTTTGAAATGGAACCGTAGTCCTTGGCGGGCTTGAGGTCTAGTCACTGGGCCCAGCTGCCTTTAGGAGAACTTGCAATTCTGCACCCTGGCTCAGGGGCCCCACGCCTTCTCCTCATCCTCCCAGGGCCTCTGCTTAGAGCTTTGCCCTCTCCTCTCCCATCACTATGGAGGAGGAGAATCACTTATTTTCTCTGTGTAGGAGAGAAACAGGGTATTAGTTCCTGGCAGATGGAGTAAACAGGTAAACAAGAAGGTAACCTGGACTCTCATTTACTATTAACCCCTTTGCCCTAAGTTTTGGTCGTTTGCCTCCCAGAAAAATAGGACCGAGGAAGGGGTGTTTATGTAAATGATGCTTAGAAAGGATTTGGGGGAGTTACAAGCATTGAACCCTGACCTGAAAACCCTGGCCACAAACGCTTTAGAGGCTTGGGGAAAATAGCTGAGGTGGCTTGAAGTGTCGGGAGGGGTATGCCACGGGGCACAATCCTCCAGCCACCTGTCCCCTTTCTTCCCCTTGGGGCTGTCTGGCCTGAATCCTCTTCTCCCCCTCCTTCTCCCTGTCTCCCAGCCTCTTCCCAGGAGGCTGGGATGAGTCTGAGAGTCTGAAAAGAGCAGGAGAGGAGATAAGCAGCTTAAAGGAGCGTCTAGGCTCAAGGCAGGGATGGAGGTAGGAGGCTGTAGTGGACTCATTGGTGGGCCTGTGGATGGCTTGCTGCCTGCACCCTGCCCCCCCGGCCCACTTACAGGCATGGGGAGATAGGGTTACTCAAGCTCTGGGGGCTAGTGGTAAGGTTGACCTGAGGGTTGCTGAAATGGGACTGAGATGTCCCGTTGGCTAGATTGTCTGGAGAGCATCTTTCTGATGAGTGCTGGGGGGAAGAGGCATTGCCTCCTTGGTAGCTCAGCCCCGGCATCCTTGGCAGTGTTCTCGAGTGTCTCTGTTCTCCACAGCACATGGTGATGAGCTTCCGGGTGTCTGAGCTTCAGGTGCTGCTCGGCTTTGCTGGCCGGAACAAGAGTGGACGGAAGCACGAGCTCTTGGCCAAGGCCCTGCAGCTCCTCAAATCCAGCTGTGCCCCCAGTGTCCAGATGAAGATCAAAGAGCTTTACCGCCGACGCTTTCCCCGGAAGACCCTGGGGCCCTCTGATCTCTCCCTGCTCTCTCTGCCCCCTGGCACCCCTCCTGTCGGCTCCCCTGGTCCTCTAGCTCCCATTCCCCCCGCCCTCTTGGCCCCTGGCACTCTGCTGGGCCCCAAGCGTGAAGTGGACATGCACCCCCCTCTGCCCCAGCCTGTGCACCCTGATGTCACCATGAAACCATTGCCCTTCTATGAAGTCTACGGGGAGCTCATCCGGCCCACCACCCTCGGTATGGCTCTGTCTTCCTCAGTCTTCCTGAATCCGTACCTCTTGCCCAAGCCTTTCTTAGGTTTTAGTCCTGTGGGATCAGCAGCAGGGGATGGGGGCAGCTTCTGTGGCTTCCTGTCATGGGCTCAAGAACAACTGCCCCTTTGTGTCCTCAGCGTCCACTTCTAGCCAGAGGTTTGAAGAGGCGCACTTTACCTTTGCCCTCACACCCCAGCAAGTGCAGCAGATTCTCACGTCCAGGTACATCTGTCTCTCGCCGCCCTCCTACTTCATCCTGGGGTGCTTACCCCTGGACTCCGCTCTTTGACTCTCTTCTCTTCTGTCCTGCTCTCCTGCCTGTCCATCTTCCTGCACCTGCTTTGTCTCATTCTCTTGTGTGTCTCTTCTCTGTCCCCGGGACATGTAAGTGTGTCTCTGACGGTTCAACCCTGCCCTCTGGGGGCTGCACCTGACATGTCTCCCTCTCCTTCCCTGTCACAGAGAGGTTCTACCAGGAGCGAAATGTGACTATACTATACAAGTGCAGCTAAGGTGAGTTGATCCTCCCCCTCCTTTCCTGCTGGGCTCTGGTTGGGGGTGGGGATGAAATCAGGGTGTGACGGACCCCGCTAGGAGGTAGCCCTGCTCTGCCACATCCACCCCAACCCTGCGACTCGTCGGGTGCTGAGGACTACAGCTGCAGACATCTGTGATGGACTGGCTGAGATTCCCTGCCTTTCTGCCAGCTTCAACTCAAGAAACTACCTCCCCCACCCTTTCATCTTTTCTCTTGTCTTACCAGGTTCTGTCTCTGTGAGACCAGCTGCCCCCAGGAGGATTATTTTCCCCCCAACCTCTTTGTCAAGGTCAATGGGAAACTGTGCCCCCTGCCGGTAAATGCTCTTCCCTTCTTCTGGCAGTAACCCCTTCCCTCTTTCAGTTCTTAAATGTTAAATACAAACCTATTATGAAAGAAACCTGCCTAGCACGGTGCCTGGGTGCTTAGTAGGTACTCAGTTTACTGAGGGATTAATACAACCTGGAGAATACTAAGGTGGGGCTGATGTGCAAGGATTCTGTCAGAACCCAGAGGAGGGACATTAGTTCAACCCAAAGGTTCAGGGAAGACTTTTCTGAAGTGACGACCTCAGAGCTGAGAGTTTGAAGAAGTGGGGCATCCCCACTCTTCTTCCTCAGGAACTCAGTGAGTAGGTTTCTGTTTCCCTGGTCAATGAATAAGCTCCCCTTCGTCCCCAGGAATGAACCCCACATGCAACCCTAGATAGTGCTTTAGTTTTGTGAGTCACTGAGTGGTCCCCCATGTCCTTGGTCAGTGAGTGAGCTGGTCTTCCCTCCAGGAAGTGCATAACCTAAGACAAGATGTCTTGACCAGTCCCTCCCTTCCCCAGGGTTACCTTCCCCCTACCAAGAATGGGGCTGAGCCCAAGAGGCCTAGCCGCCCCATCAACATCACACCTCTGGCTCGTCTCTCGGCCACTGTTCCCAACACCATCGTGGTCAACTGGTCATCTGAGTTTGGACGGGTGAGCAAGGCTGGGGCAGGGCACCTAGAGGAGCCTGTAGGGTGTAAGGGGGCATCATCCAGTGTCCTGGGTTGGGGAAACATCTTCCTCTCTGTGGGTCTTTCTGCCTTAACCCAATGGCTGTGGTCCTCATGGGACAAAGGCTTGGGGTGGTGGTGACGGTGGTGGTGATGTGCAGAGCAGAGGCTAACTGCCTCCCCCTCCCTCCAAGTAGAACTACTCCTTGTCTGTGTACCTGGTGAGGCAGTTGACTGCAGGGACCCTTCTACAAAAACTGAGAGCAAAGGGTATCCGGAACCCAGACCACTCTCGGGCACTGAGTGAGTAACATCCTGCCCCTCTTTCCCAGTCTGATTTGGATCTAAGTCTTCCTGGTCCTCCAGCCTTTATAATCAAACCCGTCCCCCTCTTATGACAGTATACCTCACGTCTGACATGAACCCCAGCCCTCCCCCTGCCCCCTCACCAGTCTTCATGGTTGAGAAGTCAGGCCACTCCCAGGCACTGAGTGACACCCTTGCATTTTCAATTATGCATCTGCTTTGCACCTCACAGACCCTTCCTCTAGCCCTGCTGGAATATGGCTTCTTTAGACTGGAGTCTTTTTTTTTTTTAGATTTTATTTATTTATTTGAGAGAGAGAGAGCACGAGCGGGGTGAGGGGCAGAGAGAGAAGCAGACTCCCCCCTGAGCAGGGAGCCTGATGTGGGGCTTGATCCTGGGACTCCAGGATCATGACCTGAGTTGGAGGCAGATGCTTAACCGACTGAGCCACCCAGGCTCCCTTAGACTTAGAAAGAGTCTTAAGGATCATCTAATCTAACCCTCTTGTGATGCTTCAGGTCCCTCTAAGTCATCTCTGCCGAAGGGTCACCCAGCTGTATTTAAGCATCTTCAGGGATGGGGATATCTCTCCCTCACACCCAGTCTTCATGTGATATCCCACGTGTGATATCCCCAGCTGCCTCTTAGCCAGAGTCATCTGCTTCTGGCCTCACCGCCTCCTGGGCTTCGTCTCCCGCTTTGCTGACCCCATGGCTCTGGCCTCATTCTTGTTTCAGTCAAGGAGAAATTGACCGCTGACCCGGACAGTGAGGTGGCCACTACAAGTCTCCGGGTGTCACTCATGTGCCCGGTGGGTACAAGGGAGCTGAGAAGGGGGAGGTGGGTTGGGTTAAACTCTGGACCCAGATGAGGGCGCCTAGGGCTACCAGAGTGAGGCTTCCTGGGATGTAGGGACTCTGACCAGAGAATTTGTCTCTTCTCAGCTAGGGAAGATGCGCCTTACGGTCCCTTGTCGTGCCCTCACCTGCGCCCACCTGCAGAGCTTCGATGCTGCCCTTTACCTACAGATGAATGAGAAGAAGCCAACATGGACATGTCCTGTGTGTGACAAGAAGGCTCCTTACGAATCTCTTATCATTGATGGGTAGGGCCACTCTGCATTCTGCTTCCTCTTACCTAGGATATCTACTAGGAACCCCCCATCTATATATCGAGAGACCTTCTGTCCCCTCCCATGAACCTCAACTCTTAACATATCAATCCCTTTATATGTATACGTATATATGTAATTTTTCACCTTTATAATATACAGTTGACCCTTGAACAATACAGGTCCATTTACACGCAGATTTTTTTCAATACAGTACAGTAAATATAAATATATTTTCTCTTCTTTATGATTTTCTTAATATTTTCTGTTGTCTAACTTACTATATTGTAAGAATACAGGATATAGTACACATAACATGCAAAATATGTGTTAATTGACTGTTAATGTTCTCCGTGAGGCTTTTGGTCAACAGTAGGCAATTGATAGTTAAGTTTTGGGGGAGTCAAAAGTTATCCATAGATTTTTTTTTTTTTAAACAGTAAAGACTTTTAAAAAAAATTTATTTACTTTAGAAAAAAAAAGAGAGAAAGTGCAGGGAAGGGAGGGGCAGAGGGAGAGAGAGAGAATATTAAGCAGGCTCCATGCCCAGAGTGGAGCCTGACATGGGGCTTGATCCCATGACCCTGAGATCACGACCCGAGCTAAAACCGAAAGTCAGATGCTCAACTGACTGCACCGCGCAGTTGCCCCATCCATGGATTTTTGGTTGTGTGTGGGTGTGGGGTCAGCGTTCTTAACCACCGTGTTGTTCACGGTCAATTGTATGTATTTCCAATATGAGGATTTATTGCATTAGGTATCATGCTGTGCACTTTGCACGCCTCATCTCATTGAATCCTCATAATTAACCTCGAGAGATGGGTATGGTTATTATAGGTGAGGAAGCTGAGACCTAGAGAGCTTGTCTTGCTCCAAGTTCTAATTGTTAGTAAGTGGCAGAGTCAGTGTATTGAACTGATACAGTGTATCTCCTAGAAAAACTACCTGACCTCTCATTGACCATGGCAAAAAAGTTCTTTTGAGGGTCTGGAGGTATTACTGATCTAGCTAATCCTAACCCCCGTCCAGAGCCTAAATTACGGTCCTCGCTCCCAGTGCCCTCTTTGTGATGGTTTATGGAGTTCTGTATCTCTGCTCCTTTTGCCTTGTCACAAGTACTATGTGAAACATGTGCTTAGAATGTATTTTTTTGAAAACTTAACATTTAAAGTTGGCAAATCTCTTTTATATACCTTACTTTATTTGATTTCGACAACTCAAGAAAGTTGAGTAGAGTGAATAATGTCCCTATTTTACAGACAAGGAAACTGAGGTTCAGGAAGGTGAGTCCCAGAACTGCCGGCTACTGTTCCCAGCCATCTCCCAGCCCCCATGAATTCCCATTTCTCCCCTTCCCCAGCTTATTCATGGAGATACTTAATTCCTGTTCGGATTGTGATGAGATCCAGTTCATGGAAGATGGATCCTGGTGCCCAATGAAACCCAAGAAGGAGGCATCTGAGGTTTGCCCCCCGCCAGGGTATGGGCTGGATGGTGAGTGACCCCCTGTCCCCCAGCTGAACTACGTCTCAGATGGCCTCGTCTCTGAGACGTAGCCCTCTTACCACCCGCAGGCCTCCAGTACAGCCCAGTCCAAGAGGGCAATCCATCAGAGAATAAGAAGAAGGTTGAAGTTATTGACTTGACAATAGAGAGTTCATCAGATGAGGAGGACCTGCCCCCGACCAAAAAGCACTGTCCTGTCACCTCAGCTGCCATCCCGGCTCTACCTGGAAGCAAAGGGTATGAGGAAATAGGCTGAGTCCACAGCAGAAGGGGCAGAGGAAGAAGCCAGGAATGCTTTCTGATCACTGGACAAACTCTGGGGCGGAGAGGGGACTCAGGAGGCTGAGCTGGGTGAGGGCATCTGTGGTTCGCTGGCTGCCCCAGCTCCTCCTCTCTCCTCACAGAGTCCTGACATCTGGTCACCAGCCGTCCTCGGTGCTACGGAGCCCTGCTATGGGCACGCTGGGCGGGGATTTCCTGTCCAGTCTCCCACTACACGAGTACCCACCTGCTTTCCCACTGGGGGCCGATATCCAAGGTAGGACACTGATCACAAGGTTGGGCTGCTCCTGCCACATCTGCCCGCAGACCAGATCAGAACCCCTGTTCCTTTTCAAAGCCTTCTGGCTCTCTTGCGAAGGCTATAATCCGAGGGACTTCTTTGGGGTTTTTTGGCCATGAAGGGGTCAGAGAGGAGAGTGATTTTGATTTTTCTTTTCTTACCAGGTTTAGATTTATTTTCTTTCCTCCAGACTGAGAGTCAGGTAAGTGGTCCCTTCTATGAAGCTATCCGATCTCTGAAGCTTCCTTTCTAGGCACTGATGCCCGCCCCCTCCTGCACCGCTCATTTTCCCCTGAGACCTAAATCTGCTTCTCTGTGAGGGAAGGCAGGGGCTGGGGGCACAGAGGGTGTGGGCAGTTTATTTCCCTACTAGACCCTGCTGGTGCCTCTTCAGATTCTTACCCATGTCTTCTTTGATCTCCTGTTACTGTTCTGTCTTGAGTTTTTAGAATTCTGCCCCTGACTGCTCTCCCCCGCCCCCCACACCCATGTGCACTTGAGCGCTGTGCCTGCCCTAGCCGGACATTCCATGCATTTCATACGCCCACAAGGCCAAGAACCTAGCAAGCTGGAGGGGCAGTCTCAAGGCAGGGAATAGGGGTAGGGGAAGGGTGGGGTGGGGAAATAGGGGAAAGAAAGAGAGTATTTCCTGCTTCTTCGAGGATCCAGAGGGTTTGATTTATCCCAGGATATTTCTGAGATGAGTGACTGGGATGCGGGTGAAGTCAGGAGAAAATCTTAAACTGTGCCCTTGATTCCTCCCAGCACTATGGTCCCTCCGTCATCACCTCGCTAGATGAACAGGATACCCTTGGCCACTTCTTCCAGTACCGAGGGACCCCTTCCCACTTCCTGGGCCCACTGGCCCCCACGTTGGGGAGCTCTCACCGCAGCACCACTCCAGCACCCCCTCCTGGCCGGGTCAGTAGCATTGTGGCCCCTGGGGGGGCCTTGAGGGAGGGGCCTGGAGGACCCCTGTCCTCAGGTCCCTCTTTGACTGGCTGCCGGTCAGACATCATTTCCCTGGACTGAGTCCCCTGGATGATGGAAACTTCCCTGCCTCCCAACACTGAGCAAGTATGCTGTGGAGTCCAGACTCCTGGCCACTCTGACCCCTCAGGGGGCTTTGGCCAAAGGTCAGAAAGACCTTCATGGATACCTGTTTTTGGCCTTCTCTCTGCCTAACAAGGCCAGCACCCAAAGGGTTAATATTTAACCTCTTTTTAAGGACATTTGTGTTCTATTTTTAGAAATGTTCTTTAGATGGCTGGCACATTCCTTTGGGTATGTTAACCTAGGCAGTGGGAGGCACATGGGATGGGGTGTGAGTTGGGGGAAGGGCCGAATTGGCTAGAGCCTCATGGGGAAAGGGCCTTTTTCTTGTCCCCTAGATGCCCTCTCTTCCCCAAATCTATGGTTCTGTACTTTCCCCACATCCATTGTCTCTTCATGTCCATTCCGTTCTCTTTGGCCAAACAGGTGGAGAAGCTGAGACAGGCAGACATATGGACAGAGAACTCTATTTTGGGTTGCAGATTTTTTTGTACATAAACAAGGAAAACCAAAATACTCCAAAGATGATTTCCCCTGCTTCCTACTTCCCAGTATGACTGAGGAGGAGATCAGGCCTTAGCCCTGATCCCCAGGGGTTTGGGAGCAGGGCCTGGCCTATTGCCTGGGTCTCTCTCTATTTATATATTTAAGTTCACAATGTTTCATACACTGACCAGCTTGGGGCATGAGCTTTGAAAGGCCCATGGCCCCATGGTTAGGTCTGGCTCATTCTGCACCTTTTCTGGGAGGTGGGAGGACCTCATGCTCTCCCCATTCTCCTTTTTCAGGCTCCTCCAGGGCCTAGGACCTATGTTGTAATTTTGCTTTTTGTTCTCAAAGTTGTAGCAAAGTTCTTACCCATAATAAAGGTTGTGAATGTCTGTGAGTGTCTCGGAGGTGGGCTGGGGAGAGGAATAATCCTCCACTTCCCTTTCCAGAGCCCTGGTCTGGGGGGAGGGGCCCTGTTCTGTTCTTCCTTGCAGGCCCTGGGCCCACTGCCCCATGGTAGGGGTGCCCTCTGAGGAGTTGCAGGAGCATTTGTTCTCCCTTCCTCTCCCTCATAGAGCATTTAGCTCAATGTTGCAGATCCCTCAAGTCGTTTGCTCTTACCTGCCCAGATGTTGCAGCCAGAGCCTGAGGGCAAACTTGGTCCCAGAGCTGACCCTCTCTTTGCCTTCAGCTGTGGTTGGGGTCGTCCGCAGCAGTGTGGACACAGGCAAGGCCAGAGGTCGAGCTCCTCCATCCTCCGCTAGTTCTACTGTGCTGCATAATGACAGCTCCTGTCTGGGCTGTGCCTGGTGGCTTAGCCCTCTTCCATGGAACCCTCCCAACCACAGCAAGAGAGGGGTGGGTGGACGTTCACCTCATTTTAAAGAAAGGAACAGGTTCACCTCATTTTACACAAAGGAGGGTTAAATGACTTGCCCCTTTGGGGGATTGGCACTCAAACCCAGGTGGTCAGAGCTAGCCAGATGGAGCAGGAACCCTTGCAGTTGAATGGACAGGGTCTTTGATCTCCTGGGCTCCTTTGATCATCAGCTGACCAACCCACTCCCTAAGTCTCCCCCACGACACAAAATTACCCCCTGAGGAGGGGAGAGAAATGGAACTCAATGAGTATGGGTTGGTGTGTTGGAGGGTCAGGCAAAAGCTCTTACAGGACGGAGGGTGGTAGCTCCTGGGGGAGATGTCTGGGTGTCTCTGTCCCATCCTCTGTGGCAGCCACTGCAGCTGCTACATCTGGTCCCAGCCACATAAAGGCGCTCACCTCACTTGGGTTCGGTTTGATCCGGGCCTGGGCCAGATAGGTTGATGCCTTAGCCGTGGCCTCTTTTAGGAGGCCTGTTCTTGATCACCGCCTACCCACAGGTGCAATGGAGAGAGACTTGGGGCAGGGGCAGGGGGAGAGGCTACTGGATTTTTTGGTTATCTCTGACTGCCCCCCATGCCCCCACCTTAGTCACAGAACCAGTCTGCTTGGGTCTCAGCCCCCATTTCCTTCCTGCACTGCCAGCCCTACCTGCAGCTGCTGCTGTGACTCCTGGGAGACCACGAGTAGATAGAGAATGATGTGATGGTATTTGGGGAGACCCCAGCTCAGCCTAGGAGGGTAGGCAGACTAAGAGAGAAAACAACAAAAATGAGAACTTCCTATCTCTTTTGGAGACTGTAAATACAGCTGAAGAAGTGGAGGGTAGAGCCGGTGCAGGAGGGACACGGGGGGATTGTGGGTTTGGGGGCTCCAAACCACCCACCCACAGTTAATTGTTTCTTCTGTGGCCAAGGCAGGTAGGGCTGCTCTCTGGCTTTGGTGGGTTTGAAGTTGTTGAGGGCTTTTGATTAAATAAGGAAGGGACCTTTTCCAGGTTCCTGTCTCACCTCCCATAACCCCAGAGGGACCCAAGAGAACTGGCCCTGGGGCAGCTGTAGTCCACTCTCCTCCCAAAGCTCTCGAAGCCCTCCGTCCAACAGCTGGGAATGAGAGAGCACAGGTCCCAGACGTTGATGCCTGACTCCCCCAAGTCCTTTGTGTGCCCCTCCCTCAGCCCACACCCAGGACAGCCCCAGACAGAGGTCTCTGGTTTCAGGGCAGGGTGAAGGTGGGGTTAGCAGACTGGTTACCTCTTCATCAAGTTCCACATGCCCACCTGCAACAACAGTGGGACCAATAGGTAAATGGTGGTGTTCTTGGCCAGGAAACCCCACGGACTATTTACACCCTCCTCCCATGGGCACAGATGCCATTGCAACTCCTTGTGAAAAGGGGGACCTACCACATTTCTGGGCCTGCCTCTCTGTCCTGAGACTAGGAATAGCACTGTTGGTGAAAGGCCACTTTCTTCCCTGGACTTGGGATCTTGTTCTCAGAGCACTCACCTGGGGGTACCCAGAGGTTGGGAGAAACGCTGAGGGTTCGTGTCCTTCGGGTTAACAAGACAGTCTGGTCGCTGGACTGCAGAATGACGGCCACACCCAGATCCACACCTCGATTCGTGGGCAGCTCGGCCCCCCGAGCCCTGAGCTGCTGGTCCAGTGCCACAAAAGGGCAGAAAGGGGGTCGCTGGTGGGGGTGGGGTGGGTAGCCGTTTGGGTTAAGGCTTCAGAAGCGGGGCAAAAATCAGGCAACACCACGCAATGGGGGAGGAGGTCGAGTCTGGTCGATCCTTGCCCCCAGGCCTCTCGCGCCAGCTCCTACCCGACCCCACTCCTGCCCCTGACCCCGGGTCCCCCTTCTCCCCACCTGGAGCGGAAGCCTGGTCGAAGCGCCTGGGAATGGCCTGTCCGAGAGGACGAGTCGTCCTCGCTTCAAGCCGCAGTGCGTGGCCCACGGCCCGAGCCCTGGCCCGGCGCCCAGGAGGCGACACACACTCTGCACGAAGCTCGGCGACACCGGGCGCCCGGACAGGAGAAGCAGCACCCGGGCGGCGGCCATAACGCGGCTCGGGGGCCGCGGCCCGCCTGGCGCCCTCTGCTGGCCCAGCGGCGCCGCCCCTAGGAGCGATCGTCTGGGTCGAGGGAAGTGTGCCCGGGGACATTTAGGCAGAACGCTTGGGGATGAGCCAGGGGTGCAATGTTAGCAAATGACAAGAAAACCTCTAAAACCTCAGCTCCTCTTCTTTCCCCTCTTCTCTCTTTAGGACAGTGATTCAGACTTGGTGATTTCTTAACTCACATGTCCCCTCCCGCCAGCCACGGGCTGTGTACTTACATATAAGCACCGCTCTGCAGCACTCTATGCCTGCTATAGTAGGTTAGCACCTCGAATGAACTACGTCTCTTCGCCAGACACCCAGGAAACATTTTTGACCCCTCCCTTCTCTTTCCTCTCACTCGAATGGGAACCCAATGCAGCCCATTCTACCTCCTTAAACTTCTGGCATGTCTTGTTCTCTAGCTTCCATAGTCCCTAGTCCTAGCCTTCTTTGTATTCTGCCTGAGATATTATCGGAAGTTTCCAAATAGTCCTTCCCCTACCAATTCATTCTCTAGGGTGCTTCCAGAGAGATCCTTCTCAAACACAAATCTCGTCATCTTGCTTCCCACTGCTCAGGAGAAGATAAGCTACTAAGCACAGTAGAGTGAGGACCTCCCAGCCCTTGCTCCTGCTGGCTGTCCAGCCTCAATGCTGGCAAGACTTAGGCCCTATTTTCTAGTCACAACCTATTTGCAGTTCTTCCTGGAACCAGGTGCTGCTTCCTTCTGGGATCCTTTTCCCCTTCCACCTCACAAATCCTCACTTGAGACAGATTGTCACTTTCTCTGTGCTCCCTTTCCTGCCTGACCCTTCTCCCTCTTGCCTCTCTGTATATAATGCTTTACTGCTAGAGCCCCCCAGTATTTCCTTGTACTTATTTGTCTTCTCCCACTAGGCTATATGCGCAAGGCTTATTCATCCTTGTATCCCTAAAGCCTAGCCCAGTCCTGGGCACATAATAGGTGCTCAGTAAAGAATGGTGAGTGGCTTGAAGGCAGAGACAGCAACTTACTTATCTTGGTATATTATATCCTGTATAATGGCTGGCAATTAATTGGTATTTGATTGATGAATTAGATCAATTCATTAATCTTAATGAATTAGAGAACGGACATTGGCAAGAGGAAACTGAAGAGATTATAATGGCACCTACCTGCTTTAAATGAACTGAAGCTGCTGGGACAAATTACATCAACTAGGCTAATTATCTATCCATGCCACTGAGAGAGAAAACTTAGAATTGCTGCTTTTACGAAACCATGGAGAAGAGGAAGGCAATGACTTCTTGAGTGTTTACCATATGCCAGGCATTGTGCTAAGTGTCTTACATATGCAGTTTCAGATGTGCTAGAAGCCTGGAGCTGGCAAATGTCTTCTAGCCATAGATTCTAGTGTGAATGCTGGGGTCAGTCCACCTGCTAGTCCTGAAAATAGCTTTTATTCCCCTCTGTGTGGTTGTCTTTCACATTCTCTACCGTGTGTGTGTGATTACAACTTAACAAAATAAAGAACAGGCGTAGCCTTTTGAGAATGGAATGAACTGCTTAGGAAGAAGTTTCTTCCACTGCCAGGGATATTCAAACACGGGCGTGGCTGACTTCTTGGTGGGAAATGATGCATCTGATAGATGGATAATCTAGTTGATTTAAGGTCCTTTGGGGCGCCTGGGTGGTTCAGTTATTGGGCGTCTGCCTTCAGCTCAGGGCGTGATCCTGGAGTCCTGGGATCGAGCCCCACATTGGGCTCCTCTGCTGGGAGCCTGCTTCTTCCTCTCCCATTCCCCCTGCTTGTGTTCCCTCTCTCGCTGGCTGTCTCTCTCTCTGTCAAATAAATGAATAAAATCTTAAAAAAAAAAAAAGGTCTTTTCCCCCACTGAGATCTGATGAGGGGAGAATACTGTGATGGGGATAAGACAGGATCAGCGAACTTTAAAAAACATGTCAAACTCTTTCTGGTGTATTCTGGGCAGTAGGGATAGAGAGGGCATTTTAGTATAAGAATCGGCAATGGGGGCATTTGGGTGGCTCAGCTGGTTGGATGTCTGCTTTCAGCTCAGGTCATCATCCCAGAACCCCTGCTCAGTGGGGAGTCTTGCTTCTCCCTCTCCCCCTGCTCACTCCCGCTCTCTCTCGCTCTCTAGCACACGCACACATGCTCACTTCCTCTCTCAAATAAATAAAATCTTAAAAAAAAAAAAGAATTGGCAATATATCTCACTGCAAAGAATGCATCAGGCACCTCCTTTATTTTTTCCAATCTCCCCAGACTTTTTGAGAAAGGCTTTTCTTCTGGGTCATTGTCTCTTCATGGTGCTCTCAATATATGACTCCAGCAGGAAGATGGTTTCATCCACCTGGATCTCACTGGCATCCAACCTGAGTGAAAAAGTGAAAGCCTTTGCCCAGACTGAACATTCATTATTTATGATTAGAGGCAATGGAGAATGGCATTGAGAGCATTGTAAGAGATGGTGTGAAGGGGGAGGTGATTGCAAAGCTCTAGAAAAGAAGTGATGAAGGCCTGCATGAGGACCAAGATGAAAGGCCAGATTTGAGACACATACTGAAGTTAAATCAACAGACTTGGTGAACAAGAGTGTGTGAGATTTCAGTAGAAGCTGAAATGCTTTCAGAGTTTTTAAGCTTAGGAAAACAGGTGGATTAAATTCTGCCAATTGAGCTGGGGAAGAAGAGAGTGAGTTTAGGTTTGCTTGGGTGAGGTTGGAGGGGTAGCAGGGTGTTGAGGTGGACTTGTCTGGAAGGTATATTGAAACATAGGTTTGAGATTTATGATGCTTACTTGTTGACATTACGCTTCAGGGTTTCTAGCTGCTGGCGTTCAGGGGCTGTGATCATCTCCTCTATTTCTTGGAGCTGTGCCTCCTCTGCACCTGTAGCCTGCATAGATGCAATGATGGCTTCCACCCTCTGAGACTTTTCTAGTAGACGCCTGTCAGACAAACACAACTCTGAGGCATGTCCCCTAGTCTTGGTGGTTCTTTTACCCGTTAGCCCTATGGCATAACTCCCTCTTCTCCCATGTTCCTGGTCAAAGTGGATATTGCCACCTTCCAAAGACAGTTTTTACAAGTTTAACTAGAAATATGACTTCACTCCTGGAACTCTTACTGCCTCTTATCTGCACTGAAAGTTTAATGCCAGTTTGTACATTTCTTACAAACTTAATCTGCAAAATTATTTCACTGGGGGTATATCAGAACAGTTTAGACTAATGTGCGATTTAGGTCAACCTAAGCCAATAATTCAGTGCAACTAGACTAGTTATTGTCTCTATTGGTTTTATTTCTACAGGAAATTACCCTTCAAGACTTTGGCCTTGAAAAATGTAATTACTCAACTGAAAATGCTACTCACTTGTTCTCTTTGGTTTCAAATTGTCTCCTTTCTATCAAGTTGGCTATGCTCTGAGGGGAGAGAAGACAAGAAATGCACATGGTTCTACTTAAGTAGCTCAAGTAAAACGGCTAAAGGGGGAATGAGGGTGAGACCTGTCTGTGTGGGGGAATGTGGAGAAGGTCCGGAAGAAATTACCTTGTAGCACCTGTGCAGCAACATTCGGGCAGCTGACAGGATGTTCACAGTATATAAATAGAAGGTCCTGGATGGGGCATGGTCTGGTGTTTTGGGAATTTCCTATTTGTCCATAGAAAAAAAGAGAAAAGAAATCCTACTGTTCTTCAGAAATGGCAAAGTAAACACATGTCCCATCCAGAGCGACTCAGCTCTCTTTCATTTAATACTTTCCTCTTCCCCAGTCAGTCAGCATCTGTGTTTATGGCAAAATCAGCCACATGGAGAGCTTTTTCTATTTGACCGTGGGCATCCTCAGTGGGGAACAAAGAGAAGGCAATTAACATTTTCTGAGCAACACTTCTGTGCCACGTAGACTGTATTCGATCTTTAGGACAAACCATATTATTTTTATTACCACCACCCATCACCATTTTATTGATGAGAAAAATGACAGTAGGTAATTTGCTCAATGTAACTGGGTCAGAGGCAGAACTGTGATTCTGACTCCCAAATCCATTCTGTTTCCTCATAGGGCATATATATGGCTGTGCACACAGTGAGGACCCAATAGATACTGTTGGCAGATTTAATCTATAATAGACTTAAGACCTGAGGAAATGACAAATCACGAGGAGTAGGAGCTAAGGAAAATTCTGGGGTAATTTCTTGGCTGTGCCTCTTTTAACTAGGCCACTTAAAGCTTCCCAGTTCTCTTTCAAGCGCTTGCTATGTCTCTGTTAACTTTTTTTTTTTCCTATCTCAGAGCTGGAGAGAGAGTTTGCTTGGGGTTCAGGATGTTTGCCTCATAAGTTTCTTTCACCCTCGGCCAGCTACACTGGTTGGTGACTGTTATGCCACTGGTTACCTGGAGTGATATGAAATTTCCTGAGAGCATCTTGTAAAGCATATCCTTTGCCTCCTTTGCTGGAATCATTGCAAAGTCTTCTACCTGCTTCTGTTCCAGGTGTTTCTTTTGTAAAACTAGACGGAATATTCTGGCACAGCGAGACCCAAACCTGGAAAGGAATAAAGAAAGCAAATGGCATGACATAGATTAGTTTTAGCTCCTAGTCACAAATGGTGGTTGCTCTGTTTCCACGTACAGAGCCAGGACCAGAGAGAGGACTAGTGGTCAGGGATTTCTTTCACAACTCCACAGATTGATGATGGCACTGCTAATCATAAAGGAGTCACCAACTGCTGACTCACCTGAGTACCTGAGTTCCTGCATTTGTAAAGGCTTTAGGAAGCCTGGTTAATTGGCATCACCGGGAATTAAGCAGTAGGGTATTTAGGGTGAAGAGCAGTAGTGGATGGGATCTGTAGCAGTCCAGTGGAAAAATGGGCAGATGCATGAAGATGTATGTACACTGGGTGCTTACATAATGATCACACTGCTTATTCAAACGAAGTGTGGAAAGGAAGTGTCTGACCCCGACCCTGAGCAGGTTACCTCTTACCTCTCCTGTACGACAGACTCCAGAGTGGCTGTAGCTAGGGATCCTAGAGCTTTGTGCAGGTCTTCATATGAGCATTAAGGTCGGTAATGTTTTGGCCTGGTCACCGTGATCTTAGCTTTAATCCTACGTCTCTAATTCAAAATTGAAACGCTATTTTGTTTTTCACATTGGTCTCATTTATGGTAAGTATTTCAATACCTCAATTTACTAGGATTTAAGTCAGGGTTTTGCTTAACTAAAATTCGGTTAATTAAAAGTCCTTTTTGCTTCTTTATTATCAATGTATTTCAATATTCTGACTTATTTAGTATTATCCAATCCAATTTTTTTTTCATAAGTCACCATTCTTCTTCATAGTTCAGGCTGCCTGAGTGTAAGGAAATAACCGGTAAGGATACTGATGACATACATTCCTCCACCACTGTCGCCAGACTTTCCAACAAACTCTAGCTATCAAAAAAAACAGAGAGACAGAGAGAGTGTGTTAACTGAATGGAAAGTCCAGTGATTCTATTTCCAAAGGAGCAAATCTGGCCAAGAGTCTGCAACAGGTAGTCCTCCTATCAGATGATGGTAGAGAAACTGTCTGAGCTGGCTAGGTAGAAAATGAGGCTACAGAAGAAGGATACCAGGTTTCAGTGGCAGAAATAAATTATAAACACAGCAGAAAAAAAAGAAAAAAAGGAAAAAAAAAAGAAAGAAAAAACAAACTTACTGGATCATCTGCCAGGAGAGTGAGATACTGATCGAGAACTTGTTTAGAGATGTTATAGCCAACGGGTAGAGATCTGAAGATCTATGGAGCAAAGAGATGATGAAAATGGGTTTGGGAACTTAGAATTGCTGACTTTTTTGAAATAAAGAAGATTTAATTTCAGATATCACAAATATAAATATGTCCAAATATATAGCAACACTGTTTATAAGAGTAAAAAACTGGAAACAATCCGAATGTACAATAATAGGCACCTGATTAAAAGAAAGTACAGCATGGCTGCTAAATGGAACATGAAACTGCCATAAAAAAATGAGATCTACATATACTGACATGAAGAAGGTGGCTTAGATGTACTGTCATATGAAAAAAGCAACTTTAGAATAGTTTGTAGAGTATAATCCAATTTTTTTTTTTTTTTTGCTAAAAAAATATACATATGTTGGGGTGCCTGGGTGGCTCAGTCAGTTAAGCATCTGCCTTCCGCTCAGGTCATGATCCCGGGGTCCTGGGATCGAGCCCTAGGTCGGGCTCCCTGCTCGTGGGGAGCCTGCTTCTCCCTCTCCTCCCCATTCATGCTCTCTCTTGCTCTCTCTCTCAGGTAAATGAATGAAATCTTAAAATACACACACACACACACACACACACACACACACACATATATCTACATTAATGTGAGCCTATACATAAAAAAAGGTCTGAATAAATACAGGTATCAAACTATGAACAAGAATCCCCAGGGCTGGGCTGGGATCACACAAAACTATATATATATTTAAACTGAGGTATGTTACATACAATAACAAGTTCAGATTAGAGGTTAAGTTTGATCAGTGTTGACAATTACATATACCCATGTAACTACTACCTACAATAAGATAAAGAACATGCCCACCATTCCTAAAAGTTTAGGGGGCTACAACTTAAAAAAATTATACATTTGCATTGTTTGAATATAGGTCATGTAATTACTTTTGTTGAAAGAAAAAAAAACCTGAAATTTTTGTTATATAATAAGTTTAAAAATTTTAAAATAACATAAAATGAAAATATAACTATATTTAATATGGATAAATATAATTATGAAATAGAATATAAATAAAATGTATTTGATACATTAAATATTCATGTTTTAAGAAACAGATATATTAAAAACAAATTTAAAATACACAAAATTAATATACTGAACAAAACAAATATAAGGGGCCAAATAAGGTTTTGAGCACCAACAAAGGTTCTCAGATTCCAAATAGTGGATTCTTAGAACAACTAGGAATAGCTTGTACTTTGACTAAAAGAATGGTTTAGGTTCTTAAAGGATGGATCCCCAGAGACCAAATTAATTCAGCACCTACCACCTGAAGAGAATCCCTGTCCCACCACAAACAATAAAAACTCTTTCAAAGGCTCAGACCTCAACCTAATCCCAGACTCTGTGTATAAGAATTAAAATATCCAACAGTCTCCCATTAAAGTAGTACAGGAACATGAAACTCACCTCATTGGAAGACAATGGCTGGGTGAAGGGGGCAGTAGAGGGAGTGGTAATCTCACTCATCCGAAGCATGGTCCGCACGATCTCACTGCTGGTCTGGGTTTGAAAAGTGGACTACGATTCAGAATTCACTCTGCTGTGCGGGCTCTGGCTATATGCCAATGGCCGCATCTGGCAAATAAGTGAATGTTCCTGATTCAGGCCACCGTCCCACCCACTTAGATATCACCTGGTCCATCCTATTGGCAACTGCGCTGACAATGGCTTGGTCACGGAAGTGCTGGTGGAATCTGTCAAGGTTGGCCTGCCAATAAATCCCATCATCTGGAATGGGCTGGGGAGGAGAAAAGGATTAGAGAAAAACATTTAGATACAGTGAATATGGTGAGTTTTCTGGTGAAGAGCTTGGATTTAACTGTTCACTATTTCTTTTCTTATTCAGTAGCAACTACATGGGATAGGAAAAAAAAATCATTCAATCATGTGGATTAGTGCCTTGACGAGACAAATTCACAATACCCAAATTCAGATTCTCTAAGCTCACTTCTAATCTTTCTCTATCTGAATTCTTCTCCAGTATCCTTAAGTCTCCCATTTGACCCCTCTCTCCTTCCTCTCAGGACATGACCTTGCCTCTTATTTCAGAGAGAGAAAACAGAAGGCCTTTTTTTGGCATAAGCCGGTACCTCTGTCCAATGACCGAATTAAGTTAAGCCTCAGAAGGGAGACACGGAGTTCACGTTTTGTTAGTTTATTCTTGGTCAATATTTAATGAAGTTCATAATCCTACTACTTCTCAACCTTGTAAACTCTCTCGGGGCGTGTTATCCAGTGCTCTCTTTGCCTCGCCTCCGGGTGAGGACTCCTAGTCCCATTACCTCTTTGTTATCTGTGCTATGTTTTGGTCTCTTGGCTTTGGGCTCCCCAGCAGCATCCTCATCAGATGATCGTCTCCTTTTACCCTTCCCTGCCAAATAAAACAGGTGAACAGCTAGGTTACATCTCATATGAAGACAGGAAATCACTGAACCTCAGAGCAGGTGTCCCTCTATCCCAAGACATCTCCAGCTGTCTCTAGGTTAAAGTTGCTGGGGAGGCTGAGGAGCTACAGAGAAATTCAAGGCAATGATGAAGTCATTTGAAGCTCAACATATTCAAAAAAGAAAGTTCTAATCTTTCTCCCTCAAACTGCTCCTGCTCCAAATGCTTCCTTTCAGTGAGTGGGACCATCATATTCTCCCACACACAAGTCAGACACACAGTCATTTTTGGTACCTCTGTCTCCTTCACCTTTTCTGTATCTAATTTTTCACTGGGTTTGATTACATTTTACCTATGCCCCATCCTTTCTGCAAGCAGAAAAATCTTTTAAAGATGGAAATTAGATCACATCATGTCCTTTAAATCCTTTATTGGTTTTCCTTTGCTCTTAGGATAAAGAACAGATGCTGTATGAGGTCTTGCACGATCTAGCTTTTCCATCCTTATCACATGGGTCTCTCTGCTCACCATGCCTTAACTACACTGACCCATATTTTACTTCCTCAAATATCCTATTTTTTTCTTACTGCACACTATTCCTTTTGCCAAAAATGTTTATCCTCTGTACCTCTTCATATATTACTTCACTGGTTAGTTCCTACCTCTGTTTCAAATCTTAGCTCAAATGCCACTTTCTCAAAGAAGCATGTGCTCTAAGCCCTGATAAATCTGGTCCCGTTATATATTTTCATAACATCTCATCCTTTTTGGGTGCATGGGTGGCTCAGTTGGTTAAGCGTCTGCCTTCAGCTCAGGTCCTGATCCCAGGGTCCTGCATGGGGCTCCCTGCTCTGCGGGGAGCCTGCTTCTCCCTCTACCTCTGCCTCTCTCCACCCCTGCCTGTCTCTCATGAATAAATAACGAAGATCTTAAAAAAAAACAACAGCCACACCTCATACTTTTCCTTCATAGTACTATGTAGTTATTTGATTAATGTAAGTCTTTTACATTAGACTTAAGCCCCAAAAGGTCAGGGACTTGGTTTTTTTTTCCATCATTTTACACCACAGTAACTGGCACAAGGTAAATTCGTGGTAAGTGCTTGACTGATTCACTCATTCACTTAACAATCATTGAGGAAGAATCCACAATCAGGGCAAGTCACAGTCCCAGGGTCAGAATTCCTTACCAATCAAGCTCAGTTTAGGAACCAGGTACATGTCCTTTTCACTGATGACAAGAATGGGGGCAGGTGGCGGTGGCCCTGGGTCTGAATTCTCAGTGGCAGGCACCCAGGGGCAACGCTGTACAAAGTGTGTGTCTGCTAGTCGCACAAACGTGTTTGATACCTCAGCATAGTCCATGGTCTTGCCATCTGTACAACAGGAGGAAAGAGGCAGATGAAATGGCCTATGTTAGCTGAGGATCCAGTCCCGCAGCCAGCCAATCTATGCTTTTGCTAACAGCTATGGATAGAGTACTGACCCTCCATAGTCTCCGTGAGTCGGTCTGCCACTTTCTTCACAACTGCGGACATTGTCATTTTGCCATTCAATAGCAGCTCCTCAACAATGAGCTCCCCAGTGTCACTGTACAGTGTTTTGGCAGTATAGATGTACCGGGGATACCTAAGCATTCGCAGCACCCGGCTGCACTGGGCTTCATACTCCACTACACCACGTTTGTGCACTTGATATATCACCAGGTTATGTTGGATGAGCACACAAAGGGCTTTTTTCACCTAGATAGGATCCAAAAGAAAGAGAGGAAAGATCTGAAGACACAGCTCATTTTTGTTGCCAATTTTTGCCTGACAATTTACTAAGTATTAGGAGATGGCTGGCTAAGGATCTCTGTGCTTCTTCCCTCCCTCCATTGGGTAGGTTATTAAGAATCACATGTCAATGGATGAAGTCAGTAAGATTCCTCCCTGTGATGCTCATATTTCCTCTGATCATTCAGAGTACAATGTGGGGCACCTGGGTGGCTCAGTTGGTTAAGCATCTGACTTTTGATTTCGGCTCAGGTCAAGATCTCAGGGTTTTGAGATTGAGCAACCGAGTCCAGCAGGGGCTGCCTGCCTAAGATTCTGCCTCTCTCTGTGCACGGCAGCCCCCCTCCCCCGCCCCTGGCATATGTATGTGTGTATGTGTGTGTGGTCTCTAAAAAAACCCAAACAAAACAAACAAAACCCCCCCAAAGTACAATGTACTTCCCCTCCATTATTCTCATTCCTTAAAGGTAGCGCTGATAGACTTCTTATGAATAAATGAGGTGTGGCATAATAGGAGCAAAGATTTGCCTACGAAGCCATGATGAATCAGGAATACCTTGAGAAGCGGAACTTTAAGGTCTACATCTCATCCCCCAACCCCCCGCCAATAGCATTTTTCTGTTTCTAGGGCAGACTTTCTCCCTTTTTTATTTTGTGGTGTGGGGAGGAACAATATTCAAAGGTAGGTAAAAGAATGAAAGCAAATTCAGGATGCCTGGGTGGCTCAGTCAATTAAGCATCTTCCTTTGGCTCAGGTCATGATCTCAGGGTCCTGGGATTGAGTTCTGGATCGGGCTCCCTACTCAGCGGGAGTCTGCTTCTCACTCTCACTCTCCCTCTCTCTCGCAAATAAATAAATCTTTTTTAAAAAAGAAAAAGAATGAAAGCAAATTAATGTCATCCACACATACCTGATCCAGTGATGTTCCTGTGTCGTGGGCAATTACCCTCAGTGGCTGGCTGCCAGTTCTGATTAGGTGGACTCCGATTTTTTCTACAATCTCTCCAAAATGCTCTTGCAGCAACAAGGAGCAAAGTTTAATTTCTGCTTGAGTCATTGTACTGAGGAGTCTCAGAGCTAGGGGGGAAGAAGTCCATATGATGCAAAGTTTTTCTCTTATGCTGGAAGTAGAGCTGCTGAGTGTAAATTCATATACTTTCTGGAGGGCAATTTTGACATTACATATTTAAAAAATTTCGTTTAGATACTCTGTCTCAAGAAAATAATAAAAATGTCACTGTTATTCTCCTTATTATACTGATAAACTGGAAACAACCTAATGTCTAACTATAAGGAGTTAATTCAATAAATGATGGTATACCCATACAATGGAATACCAGCCACCATTTAAAACAAAGTATAATATGTATGAGCACAGAAAATTGTTCATTAAGTGAAAGAAGCAGGTTGGAAAGCAAAATGTAGAGGAAAATTCAATTCTTATGAAAAACAAAATAGAAAAATACATATGCATAGAAAAAAAGGCTGGAAGACTATATGTCAAATTTACCTTTATGGGATTATGTGTCATTCTAATTTTCCTTAAAAATTGGGTGTAGATGCTTTTGCGATGTCATAGAGTTTAGATTCTATACTTCATTGACTGGAAGAATTAAGGCCACTGTTCACAGCCCATTGGGAATGAACAGGTAGTGTCATTCCCAGTCCATAAAGGAAATGACAGCTTAGAAAAAGAAAATGAAGTAAAGGAAAGCTTCCCAATTGGGTGTTTCAAATAGGAGATGAAGGGCAGTATTTAATACTAAAATTCCTACTTCTTGACAAAGTAGACACAAATAGAAACAGACATAGGTGACTATACATCATAATTACTTCCTTATTATCCCAAGTGCTACCAAACATTGGTTTGTTCATTTATTTCCCCAAATCCCAGAGGCCAAGTCTTTGCCTCTCAGCTCAATATTCCTATCCACATGTCTTTGGGGAAGCATCCCCAGACCCTGTGCCATTCTGGGAAAGGACTTCCAAGGAGCTTAGCTCCTGGCTCTTCACTCCTTTCACGCAGGTTCCCGTTCCAGACTTGGTCCCCTCGTCCAGGGACAGGGCCGCTTCCTCCAGAGAGCTTTTTCCACTAACCTCTGGGTCAAAGCAATCTAACGCCGCCGAGTTGACCACGGCGGCTTCTTGCGGCTCCGGCTAGCCGCCGGGGCAGAGGGGGAGCCCACGGCCCTTTCTCGCAGGATGACGGACAACCAGGAGGAGGGAAAAGGGAACAACGCGTGCCGCTCTACCCCAGAGTTTCGGTGGTTTCCGGTGACGCTCTTTCTTTCTTCTCGCTGGAAGGCTGGAGGACCTGCGAGCGCTGTCTGAGGAGCCGGCGGGCGGGCTGCGGCGGGCGGACTCTCCTTCCTGCGCCTCTTTGGTGCTGGGAGGCGGGCCGCGGGGTCGCCGTCCGCGCCGCCGGCTAGCTGGGCCCAGCGGACTCACGTGACCGACGCGGGCTCTGGAGCGGCCGGCCGCACTGAGGAAGCGGCGGCGGCCGAAGGGGTGACCGCAGCCGGGAGGTAGCGGCCTGGCAAGGGACGGGCCGCTGCCCTCTCGGACAGCCGCGGCGGAAGAGAAAGATGGCGGAGGCCTCGGCGGCCGGGGCGGGCGCAGGCGCCGCTGTCGCCGCGCACCGGTTTTTCTGCCACTTTTGCAAGGGCGAGGTCAGCCCCAAACTACCGGTAAGAGCCCCGTGCCCTCTGCGCTTGGGCATCCGCGTGGATTCTTCGCCCCGAAGTCCCCGAATGTGTCTTCAGCTTCTCGCACAGCCCTGATTTCTCTGACACCGGTCACCCAAATACCCTCTTGCTCACTGTTCTCTGGTCGCTGGCCCCAAATCCCGGGCGTCCCGGCCCTGGCTCCGGAACTCTCGCCTAGCCCATGTCCCCCTGGGATGTTCCACCTGCCCCTCACTCCCTCTCCTCCCTTCACCTGTCCCCCTTCATCTTTTTGTCTTTCTTAGCAAGTTCTCTGATAACTCTCCCCTCAGTTTTCTTTCACTCTCTTTCACCTTGTCTCCTTCCCACGTTGACCTCTCTTTCCCCCTCTCGATACCCTTTCTGCAGTTGCTTCTCCTTTATGGCTTTTTCCACTTTTACCCAAATCCCCCTCCCCCATCCCCAGTGGAGCCAAATAGCGGATTGCTGAGGATTGTCCCTATTCGGTTGTCTCTAGGGAAGGAAGGAAGAAAGCAGGAAGAGAAAGAGAGGGTTGGAAGGTAACTGTAGGGAGGTGAGGAGGATTTTGCTCTTCAGGGGTTCCCAGGGTTCTTGTGAAAGTGAAAACAAGTATACTAATGACTTGCAGACTGCCTGTGCTCCCTGTCACTATTGAAGGAAATGGCTTTAGGAAGAAGGCAGAACATATTGTTGCAACTTGGTTATTTTGGTTGTCCTGCTGCCAGTGTCTTTAGCATCACCTCCCTTCCCCGCCCCTTCCCCTATTCTGTCTCTTCGCTTAATAAAAAGATCCAGGATGGAATGCTGGGGACTGCATCCTTTGACACAAAATTGTTTTTTTTTACCAGTTTTTGCCGGATTGTCTGTTAGCCCCTGGAGAGTTGGTGCTACGGTTGTGAAGAATGTGCTTCTGCAGCAGGCTAGCCAGCTACCACACTCCAAACCCAGCTCTTTTGGGTTGGGTTATAAACTACTGCAGGGAGACCCATAAGGGTGAATGTTAAATCTGCCCTTGGCCACCTATCTTTAGAATTAGTTATGGTTGTTCTTCTCCTTGGAAATATCCAGTTCAGCCTTAAGACAGGGTGGCTACATTAACAACTCACCTCTGTTATTTACTATCTTAGATAGAGTCTGAGAAATCGTCCTGAAGTGTGCCTGCATGCATGTCTTATTCCTCAGAAACACAAGTGGAGTCTAGTGAATAAGTGTCTCAAGGGTATTTTAGCCTTTTCACCCCAAAATGGTGTTTTTTCAGGCTTTTATGGCATTTTCTTTCCTCCATTTGCCCCACACCCTCCAGGGTCATAGTTTCATCTATGTGCTATTTTGCTTTGGCTTGCTGATTCAGCTATGTGTGTGTGTGCGCGTGCTTTTTGTTATATTTCAGTGCTAAGAAAGCAGGTGCCTTGTTTTTTGTTTGTTTGTTTTGTTTTGTTTTTTGCCAGTGGACACCAGAGCCTCCAGAACTCGCTAACCACAGAGAGGGAGAATTCAGCCAGTATGTGTGTGGCCAGTGACATGCTGAATGTGATCCCTTGTTGAACATTGCGGTCTTCTGATCTTTAAGTGCTGTTCACTGTTTGCCTTTAAGAGTGATAAAACAGTCTAACTTCCCACAACTTATTATATCTTCTCTTCTTAACATCTCAAGTCCCCACTTCATGCTCTTGAAAAGGGATAGTTTGAAAGAGTTGGTAGGTGTTTTTATAAGCCTTAGTTTGATGCCCGGAGGAGAAGTTCTTGACCTTTTTTAGTTTCATTTATTATCTGTCATGCCTGATGTGTAAATTGAATACTTCTGCATACTTACAAAGTTCTCAGCTGAATGTCCTGGAGGCAATACCAAGGAATATGTGGTTCCTGCCCTTCAGGACCTTAATTTTGTTGGAAAGACAAGACCAAACATGGAAGAAGTAGCAACATAGGTGAATGAGGGTGGATAGTCCGTGATTTAGAATTCAGTGAGAGGGCGGACGGTAGCATTGGTGATGTGAAGTCAGGGCAGAAGTGACAGTTGAGATAGGATTTAAATTGAGTTTTGAAGGAAAGGTAGAATTCAGATTCAGGAGAACAGTGTAGACTGTAGAAAAGAGTAAATTGAGGAAGAAGGAAGAAACATTTAGTAAATCATTGTTGCCATGCTTCTAGGAAAAGGTGCAGTGAGGTCAGGGTTATAGTTTTGATTCATACATGAGCCAGTGAGTTTCATCTTGTTTCATGGCCATCGTTATTAACTAAGCTGTCACCTTGAACATGTTGGTTGTAAGAATGATCAGATCAGATAAGTATCTGGTTCGGTACAAATCTGACTCTGCTCCCGAAAAACTAGCTCAAAACTAAATCAGTAATACGATTTTCATATATATAGGAAAACATTGAAGAGTTTTATAAAAGTAATTTTTTATGTGAACTTGAGATTCCTTCATTGTAAGTACTCAGCATACGGTAGGCATGCATTGTTTCTTGAATTGGAAGAATGTTACGGGAAACCAGATGTCTTGGGGGGGGGGGACCCAGGTAATCTGGAATAAAGTTTTCCTTTGTCTTGATTTAATTTGCATCTCAAAAGGGTGCTTACTCTTTTGTTAATTGGATCGCAGGATGGATCGCAAAAGTAGTCATTCCCGAGTGCTGTCCTCTCTGAACTCCAGAGGTGGAGTATTGAGTTTTACTGTCAGCTTTTAATGAGCTAATATTGCTAGGTGGGTTTCTTGACCCACTCAGTGGGAAGGACTGCTTGCTTCAGAACCATCTCATCTCTTGCTGGTTTATTCCGCCGTAGAATCATGATGGTGTTCAGTGGGATTAAGTCGCAGGGTTTTGGAATTCTTATTTCGTCTCCCTTCCCAGTTTCTAGGGTGTAGCACTTTTTAATACATTAGGAAGTGTGTGCAGGCAATAGCAATAGCTTACCCAGTGGTTCAGCCCTGAAACTCCCCTTAGGTTTTTGTTTATTGTTTTTCTTGTCAGGCCTACTACTCTGAAAGATTCACCGGCCCAACTAACTTTAATGTCTGTATTAAAAGGAATAATTTTGGTTATAACTTCTGAGAGAGATTGTAATATGCCTAATGCTATGTAGGTTAAGCCAAATTCAGTTGAATTAATTTGGTGAAATAATGTCTTACTGCTAATCCTGATCCCTCCATTTTAACTTTGTGTGTCTTTAGTTTGGATCCTCCCAGATAAGAGAACACAAGATTCATTTAGAAAAAAGATACAAAGAAATGAGGAGAAATCAAGAGAATTTTAGGATGAAAATATATTCAGTGGTACTGTTATTATTAGACATCAAAAAAGAATCTCTGTTGGGGCGCCTAGGTGGCTCAGTTAGTTAAGCATTTACCTTCCACTCAGGTCATGATCTTGGGGTCCTGGGTTCGAGCCCTGCATTGGGCTCCCTGCTCAGCAGGTATTCAGCCTCCACCCCCCCATGCTCTTTCTCTCTCCTAAATAAATAAAAATTAAAAAACAGAAAGAATCTCTATTCTAGAAGTGGCTGTTGATTTAGGAATTTCTCTTACTGAAAAGCGTTTTCCTGTTTACATTGAAAATTACTTTAGTAAAATTTGAATTTTAAAATAAGATAATTTGATTATATGCTTTAAAACCCTTAGGGTTTCAAGTTTACATATGTTGGGTAAATCGCATTGTGTATTTTTGGGTAACTTAAAATTATTGTCAAAACACCTCGGAGGGATGCCTGGGTGGCTCAGTCAGTTAAGCATCTGCCTTCTGCTCAGGTCATGATCCCAGGGTTTTGGGATCCAGCCCTGCGTTGGCTCCCTGCTCAGCGGGGAGTCTGCTTCTCCCTTTCCCTCTGCCTTCCACTCCCCCTGCTTGTGCTCTCTCTGTCTCAAATAAATAAATTACTTAAAAACAACAACAACAACAACAAAACACAGCAGAAGTTTCTACCTCACCTGACTGTTGAGAGACAATGTGAAGCCAAGGCTGATGGAGATACTATGCTACATTGAGGGATGACTGAGTAATACCATAGAAGTCTGTGTCATGCAAGGTAAAGGTGTCATTGCATCCCCACACTGCCCTGTCCCCCTTTAAATCAAGGCCAGAAAATATTACCTGAGATTGCATCTGGTAGAGTATTCATTAAATGGGTGAGATAAATCATATGCAGAGTAAACTACTTTTGATATTGATGAGACTAGGGTGATTCTTAAGTGTTTTATGGAGATCAGAGTATCCAAATCCAGACAAGAGACCAGTCTAATTAAGGACTGCCAAGGTATTATTCACCTCTGAGACTCTGCCTGAAGGAATTAACAGGCTTCGTTCTCTCACATCTCCTTATTATATCACCTTTGATCTAATAAAATGTCATCCTTGTGGATAAGTAATGTTACTTGCTTTGGTCCTTTACCTGGTGCTATACAAGTGATTATCATTGTACTGTGCTTGTAATGACTCAAACATGGGAAAACTTTTTTTTAAAAAAAGATTTATTTTAGAGAGAGAGAGAGAGAGAACACATGAACAGGTGAGGGGCAGAGGGAGAGGCAGAGAATCTCAGTGGAGAGCCTGAGGTAGGGGTGGATCTCAAGATCCTGAGATCATGACCTGAGCCAAAACCAAGAGTCAGATGCTTAACCAACTGAGCTACCCAGGCGCCTCAAATACAGGAAAACTTTCCAACTACCCCATAATAAGAGTAACTAAAAAGTACATTTCATTTTTTTAATTACAGGAATTTTTAAAAATACATTTCTTAAAGACTTTGTGATTCTTAAAACTCTAAGCTCACTGACCTTGCTTGCTTTTTTAAGTTGCATGATTCATAGAAAGATCACAGAGCAGCGTCCAGGTAATGTTAATGGTGTTAATTGAACTTGGGAAGGAATTTAGTGATTTGAGCTGGGCTGGAGAGGTTTTAATTATTAGATATCTTATATTCTTCTATTGGTGACTCACCAGCTAAAAAGTCTGCTTGATTATCTAGCATCTATGTGGTACTATGTAGCAGTTGCTTATTAAATATTGCTTGAATGATGTGATGAGGTGGATACCCAATAGTTATATTTAAAAGTAGTGGCTTTACTGTTGTGAGATCTTTATCAAAATGGTTCCAGTGGTACAAAATATAGGTACAACCATATGAAGTTTGAATATACAGTGTCAGTAAATACATTCCCTGCCAGGATCTAGAAATAAGAAATACATATTCTTATAAGTAGAAGGCTAGTTCTGGCCTTGAAATTCTACTGATACATAGACATGTATATACTGGGGAAATCTGTGGGATTTTTTCAGTATGAAGAAGAACAGAAATCTTAAACTCACTGCAGATAAAATCCCTTGTACTTTTTTGGGAAGTACCAACTGGATGCTAACACTTTGTGTTTCTTTATGTTTACTTGGCTTTTTATGACCTTTACGTACATTCAGGGAGGAAATGCTAAGGTCTTTCAGACATCCATCTTATTAGAAGAGGAAAGAAGATGTGGATTGCTTCTGATTCTCTGTAGTCAAATTTGGTAAAAATAAGCCTATGGATGCTGACTTTTTTTTCATCTCGTCACAGCCTAATAATGAGCAGCAATGAAGGAGATGGTGTAAAACAGTGGTTCTCAACTGGAATCAGTGTTATCCCCAGGAGAACCTTTAGTAATGTCTGTAGTCAGTTTTGGTTGTCATGATTGCAGGGAGGGGGAGAGAGAGTTGTTCCTGGCATCTCGTGGATAGAGGCCAGGGATGCTGCTAACATGCTACAATGCACAGGACAGCCCCTCACAACAAAGAATTATTGGGCCCCAAATGGTAAGAGAGCTGAGGTTGAAGAGCCCTGGTGTAGAAGTATAAAGAGATTGTCCTCTTGTGTCCATGGTGTGTAGGGTTTTGTTCTGATGTGGCTTTGGTTTCTAATTTTGGGACACTGATGAGAATTTTCAGTAAGATAATTGAGACCATATAATTTTAGCAAAACCCTGATGGGAGGGATTATTTAGAACAGTAGTTAGCACGTGCTGTTCCATTATAGCTGTATCTGTTGGGGTCAGTTTCTCTATGCGGTTACTGAGACCAGAGGAATTGGATCACTCCTCTCAAGTTACACACTGTAGGGCAACTTCTAAAAGAGAAGTACCCAAATTTTTTTGTCAGTTGGGAATTAATTGAGGTAGTAACACCACTTGTAACTTAGTAAGACATCTGGAAATTCCAGTTTGAAAACAAGGCAAAAAGCAGACAACAAGCCAAACTTTTAGTTTCTTTATAGTTCATCTTAGCATTAATCAGGTTTTACTTTCTTTTTCTTCCAGATCTCTTAGAAGTTTCATGAACTCAGGAGATTTTGTGTTTAAACTTTTAGTTTCTTTCAACTCTTGGCTGAGAGGGTGAATTGAATTATCAGTCCTTGTTCTGATACTTCAGGTGACTAGAGCTGAGTCACCTGACCCTCTCTGTTTACCTTAGTATATACTACTGTAAAATAATATTGAGGCTCACCCCTTGGAAGCCTGAGTGAGCACTCAGAGAAGTGGTGCTATGTACTCTTGGATTGAAAGGTAGTGTAGGAATGAGCAAATACTTATTTTGGTGGAGAAACAGGGCCTTTGCCATAGTAGAAGCATTTTATATCTAAAATGTTCTTATAGTTTGATCTACAGAACTTTAGGTTAGATTCTGAAAGATTTTTTTTTAATTCTTCTTTTAAGTTCAATTGTTAGCAAGTCAAAATTCTTTAGAGGTGTCGAGGTGCATGGGTACCAACCAGAAGTGAGTTGGTTCTCATGATTTTTAGCGGAGCACACTTTTCTGGTATGTTAAATAGATTGTCCAGCCTCTTTTCCCAAATAGGCCAGGTAGTTTTGTTTTCCTTGAAAATCTGTTAAGGTAGGTAGGTAGTCTTTCTCCTTGAGAATTTCAGCAAGTGTCACAGAGTTCTTACAGACAAGGTATCCTATATTTACCTCTTTGTCATTTTCTTTGATATTGTTTTAATTTGAATAGACTAAATGTAGAGAACCATCTTCCAGTAAAGGTGTCATTATGGTTACTTTTCACCATGTTTAAAATTTATATTGTCAAAATAAAGAGAAAATCCCATAGTTACATGCCCTTTAATGCCTTTTTCTGGGTTAACTGAGACCTGCAGGTATCCTACAGTGATGCTGATCTAGCCTTGTGGTTCTCAGACCTGCTAGACCCAGTGCCCTCTTTTTATAATAAATATTTTGAATTGCTCCTTTTAATGAAACGTAGTACAACTTTCCTACACATACAGTTTTTAAAATAAAAAAATTCTCTAGCTGTAAGATAAAGAATAAATAAAAATAAAATAATTCATGACAAAATGATATACATTTCAGTCTGTAAATACTCAGTTGTCCATAACAAGAAGATATGTGTAATGTAGTAGATATTGGCACCAAACATTTATGTAACAGCTTCCTGAGTAGACTGTTATAATGGTATTTGCAACTTTAATGCCATGAGAAGCAAACCATCAGAATGGTGAACAATTCTTGGAAAAGGTACCAATAAAGTATAATTTTCTCCTTTTTTACTCAGTAGTTGCTTTTCTGGACATTTAGTGCAGATTATACAGAAGAACTTGGTGTTTATATGTAGAATGAAGGTAGGACCTAGGCTTTGATAAAGGTGTTTTTTAATCTATTTAACTATCCATATGAAGTTTGAGACTAGAAACATACATTTGTGCTGCAGTTTCCTATGTGTTCCTGCCTCTGTCCATTAAATGTTAGTAGCATTTTTTTTTTTTTTAAAGATTTTATTTATTTATGTGACAGAGAGACAGCCAGCGAGAGAGGGAACATAGCAGGCGAGTGAGAGAGGAAGAAGCAGGCTCCCAGCGGAGGAGCCCGATGTGGGACTCGATCCCGGAATGCCGGGATCACGCCCTGAGCGGAAGGCAGACGCTTTAACGACTGCGCTGCCCAGGCGCCCAAGATTAGTAGCATTTTTAAAATTGCTGCAACAGCCAAAACACTTAAGTAGATATCCAAAAATGTCCCCTAGATGATGGTATTTTCTTCATTAAGGATGCCTTCTATTCATACAGGAAAACATTTTCCTATTTTATCATTTACTGTTCTTTTCTCTAGCTTATTATTTCCTATGTTAGTGCAATATTTTCCACATGTTGCAAGATTCAGAGTTTTGCCTTTAGATTTGGTTTACTTTTCTTTTAGACAGTTCCTCCTGTGTATCTTTAAATTTATTTCCTCACCACTCTTACTATTGCTACTTGCTTTTCCATCAGTGGTTAGAATGGTGCCTGCTGCATAGTATTCATTCAATAAGTATTTTTTGAATGAAGAAATTGTAATTGTAGACCTTTTCTTCTTACCACTTTTGGCTTTTATACATGTTGAAAATCATGGGGGTACTAGTGTTCATAAAACACCCTAAAACAAAGCACAAACCTGTAGACTACTGAATAAAAGTTTGGCTCAAAGCAAATGTCTGATGGACCACTTATCATTAGTTAGGGGCAACTTGGAGTTGAGCCTCTTGTTTTTTTGAACGTAGCTTTGTTTGTATATCTGATAGCTTATAAGTAGAAGAGCTTCCCATAGTTACCTGCCCTCCATATGAACAGCTGATTGGCTTTTAAAATTTATTATTTATTTATATTTTTATTTATTTGAGAGAAAGAGAGAGAGAGTGTGTGTGTGTGTGTACACACGTGTACACACGAGCAGGAGCAGGGGAAGGGGTGGAGAGACAAGCAGACTCCCTGCTGAGCAGGGAGTATCCAGAGATCATGACCTGAACCTGAACCTAAGTCAGATGCTTAACTGACTGAGGTCCCCCCCGCCCCCGCCCCCGCCAGCACCCCCCAGCTCATTGCTTTTTAAGCAAAGTAATTTGTAACTGAATTTGTTGAATGGAATTTAGCTGCTTCTGGTGTATCCTCTGTAGTAAGTGGTAGTGTGAGGTACTTTATTCTCAGACAAACTTAATTAAGTTGTTGGTTCTTTGATTTTAATCTATAGTGCCAGCTGTTAGGTTCTGATCTTGTAATACGGTCACTATTGAATGTTCAAAGGCATTAGTGTTCATAGTTAAGTTAGGTTGAGGAATGGAAATTTTGTACATTAAGCCTGTTGGTTTGAAAAAAATCGCTGTTAATTTCAATTGCTGATGTAGTGTGAAAAGTATTTATAATGATACAATTAGTTTTTGTTTAATAACATAAAAATTCAGCAAATTATTTTCCTGCTATTCTTAATTTGCATGTTTTAGATTAAAAAGTGGTTGAAAGTAATGTTAATAAGTGATAATCATGAAAGTGTTGAATTCCCTAAATTTTTCAGTCTTACCAATCCCTAAAATTACTGGTTTGTTATTCTGTGCCAAGTGTAGGTGCTGCTTCAATGAGGGAGACTTGTTTTAATATAATACTGGCTTTCTTTTTAACATACAGTCAGTATTAGATGAGCAGATTGAGAGTTCCCAAGGTTTTCAATAAGTTCAGTAGATAGGTCTATCTCAGCCAGCAACACTACTGCTGTAAAATAAAAGGGTTCCAGAAGTATGTCAGTTTCTCTTCCTGAGTATAATTGAGTCTGGATAATTTCTTTGAGGTTACACATATACACTGAATTTGTGAAGTACAGCGCTTAGAAATTGGTTTGTGGGGCACCTGGGTGGCACAGCGGTTAAGCGTCTGCCTTCGGCTCAGGGCGTGATCCCGGCGTTATGGGATCGAGCCCCACATCAGGCTCTTCTGCTATGAGCCTGCTTCTTCCTCTCCCACTCCCCCTGCTTGTGTTCCCTCTCTCGCTGGCTGTCTCTGTCTCTATCTCTGTCAAATAAATAAATAAATAAATAAAATCTTTAACAACAAAAAAAAGAAATTGGTTTGTGTTTGATGATATCAAAATATATAGGCACTAGATCGTGTAGTAATAACTACTCTACTTGCATTCATTCAAGAACTATTTGTGCCTACTGTATTTTAGGAGCTGTACTCGGAAGACTGTCAAGAAGTCAGGCGATTCATAAAATGTTGGGATAAATGAGTAGTGGAATTAGGATTTAAATATTTCCTCCTTTGAACTTTCTGTTTAAAGATTAAAGTAATGATTATCTTAGCATTAGAGCAAATGTATTTTTGCCCATTTTAGGTCTAAGAGCTGTTTCAAAGGATAGGGCTTTCAGAATAAACACACTGGCTGCAAGTTGTAAAACTAACCATTAGCCCTCCTTTTGCAACTGTTATCAGACCTTCCTACAAGTGGTTTTATTTATTACATGTAAATGTATTATAGCACTGTGGGGAAAAAAAAGTCTCATTTTAACCTTTAAACAAATTACTGAATCTTTCTCTTTTCTTTTTTCTAAAAGCAATTATTATTATTATTATTTTTTTAAGGTTTTGTTTATTTGACACAGAGAGAGCACAACCAGGAGGAGCTTGCAGAGGGAGAGGGAGAGGGGGAAGCAGGCTCCCCACTGACCAGGCGCCCCATTACTGAATCTTTCAAGGGCCTTAGTTTTTCTTGTCTGTAAAATGAAGCAGTTGTGTTTATTCCTCTCTGTTGGTTAGTGATTTGAGCTTTTGGGTATTTTTGGGTTTTGTATGAAGGAATTTGTTCTGTAGTTTTTCCACGAGATCATGTGATACCCACTGAATTCCCCCCCCCCAAATTAATCTTACTAGGATATAGATTTTTACTTCTAAAAAGAATCTCCTTTGTAAGTTACAAAGTATATTGTCTTGTTTTATGATAATGAACAATCTTGAAAATGTTAGGATTGAGGACATCATAATATAAAGCAGTGCTGAGATTTTCCTTTGTTAAATGAAACAAAACAGTACACTCTTAATGCTGGTAATGTTGTTTGAATAAAGTAAAACCACATTTTTTGAAGACTTGGGATTCTGTGACAGGTTGATTTGGCCTGGGATAATTTCTTTTTTAGGTCTATTCTTACAAAATCTTTGTTTCTTTTATTTTTAAAGTTCTTCAGTTAACTCATTTTTTTACTTTCTAAAGCTCAATGACTACTTTTATTGACCAGTTTGTATGTGACCTTTACTGACCTGAGAGTCCCTGAAGTGAATTAGATCCTATTTGTAAAGTTCTCTTATCTCATTGCTGGAATGTCTGTACTATTGTATTTAAATGAAGTTCAGGGATTGCTCTTGTGGGCTCAGGGTAGAAAGGAGGGTGGTGCTAAATTATTTTATTTAAAAGGCATTACTTAATGTAATCTAAAAGTCTTCTTTTTTCCTATCTTTTTGGTTTTAAACTGATACTTTTTTTTTTTTGTAAGATTTTATTTATTTGTCAGAGAGAGCGTGAGAGAGAGCACACAAGCAGGGGGAGCGGCAGGCAGAGGGAGCAGAGAGCCTAACGCAGGGCTCCATCCCAGGACCCTGGGATCATGACTTAAGACAAGGCAGATGCTTAACTGACTGAGCCACCCAGGTGTCCCTAAACTGATACTTTTAAAATGAAATGATGGTGATAGTAGCTGATTATTTTTTTTTAATGTTTTTACTTGAAAAGTTGACAATCTTCCCTGAGTTCCTAATTTTTAAATTTTAAAATTGAACTGCTTTGGGGTGCCTGGCTGGCTCAGTTGGAAGAGCATGTGACTCTTGATCTTGGCATCATGAGTTTGAGCCCCATGTTGAGTGCAGAGATTACTTAAATAAATAAAAGCTTTAAAATTGAACTGCTTTATGGAACCCGAAAATCTGGAGATCAGTCTAAATCAGTGTTTCTCAAAACGGTGTGCCAGGAGACTTAACTATGAATCGGGTAGAAGACTACATACTAAATCTTCTTGTCTCCATTCCTTCATTTCCCCCTTTACCACACAGAATGGCATATTAATGGTTCTGAAAAATCATTCAGTAAAACAACATACTTAATAATATTGTTTAATCCAACCCTTTCCAGATTTTTCTTTTTCTTTTTCTTTTTTTTTTAAGATTTTATTTATTTATTTAACAGAGATAGAGACAGCCAGCGAGAGAGGGAACACAAGCAGGGGGAGTGGGAGAGGAAGAAGCAGGCTCATAGCGGAGGAGCCTGATGCGGGGCTCGATCCCATAACGCCGGGATCACGCCCTGAGCCAAAGGCAGGCGCTTAACCGCTGTGCCACCCAGGCGCCCCCAGATTTTTCTTTTTCTTAACAGACTACTGATTTAATATCTTGTGGAACATGGTTTAAGAAATGTTCCACATTAAAAGTTTATTAGAATCTACAATTTGTTGAAAACTTTATGTTCCAGGACCTATTTCATTGATGAAGTGCGATTTGCCCAACTTCACACAATTGGTTTGTTTCTCTGTGCTTCTGGTCCAGTTTTGTTTGAACTTCAGATTCACTACTTTTAACCACTTAGGGTCTTGGGAAACATTGCTCAGTTCTTATTTCGAGGCTAAGTACCTAAGATTAGGATATTCAGAGAAGTTTGTTTTATGGGCCTTTACTTCCCTAAGTGTGATTTCATTAGAACATATACTTTGTACATGATTTCAGTGACTTTTAATCCCAAGTTATTTTTCTTTCCCTACCAAGCATGCTTTTTTCTCCACAGTGCTTGGAATGGAGAGCTTCAAATATGTTTTCTGGGAGAATGAATGTTGTCAGTTTATGTAAGAAGATTCTGTCAGCCTGAGCTGAATGCAAGAAGATAAAAGTTTTCCTCCAAACCAGTGGGACACATCAGAGTTAAATGCAAACTTTTTGGATCATTTACCATTTTATATCTGTGCCACTGGCTTGTTCTCCTTCTTACTGCCTTTAGTGGAAGCAGGCACAAAACATTATAACTAAATCTTTTCTGGCTATATTGTGTTGTATGAAGTTAACTTTCTCTGATAATTTTTGTAGTTTAGTCTGTTTTTTTTTTTCTTAGAAAATTTGGCTTCTTGTTCATCTGATCAAGCTGATGTCAAGTAACGTTTTGTCCCATGTGACCTAATTTTCTGCCTTGTTACACAATGTGCTGGAGAAGATTGGTTGATTAGACACTTCTCTTTGGACTTCCTGATATTGTCAATGTTCAGTCATGGCCTGGAATGAAGGAACAAAATGGTGAAGGTTGTATATGTTACTGTCTTTAGGGAGCGAGACCATAAATCAAAGCGGTTTTATTGGCCTGGAACTGAATGACAGCTCTTCAAACAGTATTTAAATTGTATTGGTATCTTTGTATAACACTAAAACTGTAGCCTGATGTTTTCTTTCTTTCTCTCTCTTTTTTTTTTTTTTTTTGTAAACTGATTTTCTTTCTGAGTAATAGCCAAGGGAACATTCATTTAAGATTTTTGGAGTTCAAAATGCTTAAACTGGAAACTTTGATCTTCCTTTTAAATGAGTAGTTGGCCACATGAATGCGTGAGACTTTCTTGTTTTCCTGAGGGAGATTTGGGGGAGACAAGTAGATGAGGACAGCATTTGTGCTCTAGTTTTACAGATGGGGAAATAGGTCTTCACAAAGATCACGAAGTTGTAATGCTGGAACTGGAAACAGAATTCTAGAGTTCTGTTGTCTTTGTTTTGGGTTACACTTGACGCTTTTGAAAAGGGAAGAAGTGTACCTTGGTTTGAAAAGAAGTAATCATAGGGGATTTATGGAAAAGGTTTCTAGAAAAAAGTAGTGTCTTTGACCTATAGATGTGAGGTGGCGTGAAATTCAAGGTGTGGTGGGTTCTGGTCTAGGAGCTATGATGTGTTTCAAACAGTGCGTGTTCCTGATCCTTCCAATTAGGAATTTGTGAGAAGTTTTGCCAGGTGATACTCAAAGACAATATGAACTAGAGGGTATGACTAAATATTGTGATTTTAGTTTCTGTCAGACAAGACAGAAAATAGGCTTCTGTTTTATTTTTTTAATTTAAATTCAATTAACATATAATGTATTATTAGTTTCAGAGGTAGAGTTCAGGGATTCATCAGTCTTATATAATACCCAGTGCTCATTACATCACAAGCCCTCCTTAATGCCCATCACCCAGTTACCTCATGCCCCCACCTCCTGCCCCTCCAGCAACCCTCAGTTTGTTTCCTATGATTAAGAGTTTGTTATGGTTTGTCTTCTCTGATTTTGTCTTGTTTTATGTTTCTCTTCCTTCCCCTATGATCCTCTGTTTTGTTTCTTGAATTCCACATATAAGATCATATGATAGTTGTCTTTCTCCGATTGACTTATTTCACTTAGCATTAATATCCTCTAGTTCCATCCACATTATTGCAAATGGCAAGATTGCAATTTTTTTTGATGGCTGAGTAGTATGCCTTTGTGTGTGTGTATATATATATATATACACACACCACATCTTTATCCATTCATCTGTCTGTGGACATCTGGGCTCTTTCCGTAGTTTGGAAACTATGTGGACATCGCTGCTATAAACTTTGGGGTGCAGGTGCCCCTTAGGATCACTACATTTGTATCTTTGGGGTAAATAGGCTTCTGTTTTATTGAAATTAGAAAAAAAATGACTTAGATGCTGATAGTGAACATGTAGAAGAGCAAAGCTGTGGGAATTCGGAAATAAGTAGAAAGTCTTATTTCATATTCGGAATAAATACTGGATAAAATTTGCATAAAGTTCAAGAGAATGCACATTTCAGTGTGGGACTTAATATAAATAAGTCTTGGCTTGTAGTTCATTGTCTGCTAAAACCTCACTTTTTTTGATAATTGATCCCTTGAATTAGGAAGGAAAGAAGGAAAAGAAAATAATTCATTAAAACCACCCTTTCCCTTTCTCTTCAGTATTACAAGTGCATTCTTGTGCTATTCTAAGTGGGTGAGCATCAGGACTAGGCTACACTTAGGAAGTTGTTCCTGATTCAGATGATTAATGGTGAAAAATATTTCTGCTTATGGGTATTTTTAGATGGAACAGGCAGTGGAACATCTGAAGCAGTTCATTCAAGTGTACCTGCTACTGAGTATCTTCACTAGAGTTTTACACAATAAACTTTAGACCCTAGGGGAAAAGCAGCTTAGTTTGGTGCAAACAGCAAGGTTCCAATTCCCAATGATTCTGGGTAATTAACCTAGGTTTGTTATACTTCTCTTTTACAGATGAAATGATAGAAATGACTTAATGAATTTTTTTGATAAGACTTTGTGACTGTGGGGACTATATATGTTGGCAGTATTTTGGTGGGGGAGGGGTTAGTGTGATGATTTGATATGTTAATGTTGAAGCAGAGGAGAGAGATTTCTATAATGCCAGACATATATAGGTGCTAATCATTATCCTTGGTTTGCCCCTCCTCCTTTCTTCTAACACAAACACCTTATGCTTAAAATTCAAAACTCTGTATCTGAATATCTGAATGTATCAGGATGATTCTAAAGCCAAGGCCTGGGTGGGGGAGGAGTATAGAGGTAGAGAGAGACTATGTTTGGTTCCTGTTTGACCCTTTTACAAATTTACCTTAATTCATGGACGTTCCCCCAAATTAAGGTTAAGATTACCTCTGGGAAAAAATTAGGAAAATTAAAATGTAAAGTAGCCATCTTTAGAAGTAACTTCAGATAAGCACTTAAAATCCAGTCTGGTTGTAATCTCAGTATAGGGTGAAACTAAACTGTGATTGTAACTAAGAAAACATAACCAAGCAATTTTATCATATTCTGTCAGGAGAAACAGTATGTCTCTTAGAAGAAGGTGTGGGAATTGTGGGTCAGCAGTAAAAGAGTAGAAAAGAAAGTCAGAGGCAAACATCAGCTGTGCTCTCCTTGGTGCTGCCTAGGGGGAGAGGAGTCCCAGGTCCTTGATTTTGAGGATCTGGTTTATGTTCATGGTGGGGATGGGTGTATTAGGCTGTTGTAAAGTAAATTGGCATTTTGGGTTTTATATACATGGTCTCTGAATTTGGTTTTTATGTGAATCTTTTTCTAAGAGATCTTCTCGTGGTCTGCTAACTTAGATTTCTGAGTTTGTAAGATTGAAGGTTTCAGATCTTGGATTGTGTGTTTATCAGGATAATGCTCCCTTGTGAGAGAGGGAGGGGGCTGAATGGCTGCTGAATTCCCAAGGCCTCATTTGGCGTCACCATAAACTTTTTCATCCTGTCCTCAGGAAATTATAGTTTCTGTTACTTTCTCTAAAAGCAGAGTTATTTTTAATCAGTGTGGTGTAATGAAAAGAGTATGAGAGAAAGACCAAGATTCAAAGTTCTTTTCAAATACTTGGGCAGTGTTCTGGCTTTCTGTTACTGCCTAACAAATCACCCAAAATTTAGTGTCTTTTTTTTTTTTTTTAAAGATTTTTATTTATTTATTTGAGAGAGAGAGAGAGAGAGAGACAGAATGAGAGAAAGCATAGGAGAAAAGACGGTCAGAGGGAGAAGCAGACTCCCCGCAGAGCTGGAAGCCTGATGTGGGACTCGATCCCAGGACTCCAGGATCATGACCTGAGCCAAAGGCAGTCGCTTAACCAACTGAGCCATCCAGGTGCCCCCAAAATTTAGTGTCTTAACAACAATTTATTGGGGTGCCTGGGTGGCTGAGTTGAATGAGTGGCCGGCTCTTGATTTTGGCTCAGGTCATAATCTCAGGGTCCTGGGATTGGGTCCCACATTGGCCTCTGCGCTTAGTGGAAGTCTGCTTGAGGATTGTCTCTCACTCTCCTTCTCCTCCTGCACTCTGCTTGAGGATTGTCTCTCCCTCTCCCTCTGCCCCACCCCCTGCACTCTCTCTCTAAAAAAATAAATCTAAAAAAAAAAGCCACAATTTATTATCTCTCATGTCTCTGTGGATTTACATAGTTCACCTGGTCAGCTGTCACTTAGGATCTTTCGTGCATTTGTGGTCAGATAGTACCCAGGGATGGAGCCATCTGAAGGCTCTACTAGACTGGACCTCCAAGCTGATGTTTTCCTCTTCTAATCCAGTCCGTGTCTGATACCTCAGTACTCTCCACATGGCGTCTCAGTCCAGCAGAGTAGCCCAGACTTGAGTCACTGCTCAGGGTGTTAAGAGTCAGGAGGCAGAAGCTGTCAGGCAGTTAATGGCTTTCTCTGGAACTGGCCCAGTATTCTATCAGCCGAAGAAGTCCCAGGGACTCTAGATTCAAATTGGGTGGAGTAAAAGGTCGCATTGCAGAAGAGCATGTGGGGGTGCCTGGGTGGCGCAGTTGGTTAAGTGTCTGACTCTTGGTTTCAGCTCAGGTTGTGAGATCGAGCCCCCAGTTGGGTTCCACACTCAGCACAGTCTGTTCAGGATTCTCTCCCCCTCTCTCTCAAATAAGTCTTTAAAAAAAAAAGAGCATGTGGATTGGAAGGTTTTGTTGGGGCCACCTTTGGAAAATCAGATTTGCCACAGACAACTTACTTCACGTTTTTATCTGTAAAATAGAAAGAACAGTATTCACTTTATGGAGTGGTTAAGAGAAATCATAGATGTTTCATAAATATAAGTACTCTTATCCAGTAATTCTCCAACATAATAGATTATTACTAATCTACTTTTACTTTGGGTCATAGTTTATTTAGTACATTTTCCTGACCTATGTTTCTCAGACTGATACAACTTAAAACAAAAAACTTTATGATGGAAAATTTTAAACATATAAAAAATAGAATAGTATAAGAAGCCCACATGTACCCAGCTTTAATAATTATGAACTTAAGCCAGTCTTATTTCATTCATCTCCACCCTAAGCCAGTGTCATGTCTCCAGATTAGTTTGAAGCGATTGTTAAAATTTTTGAGTCTTAAGAGTGAAGGAGTGGAACCCTTGATGTAGCTGGAAGTCAGTAAGAGTAGTGACTAGTGTGAATTGAGAAGAAAAATGGCAGTAGTAAGTTGAGTGCTATCAAGCCTTTAGAAGAAAATCTAGACACTGGAACTATAGCATCTTCAGAATGTTATTTTGGGTTTTTCAGCCCTCTAAGAGAAAGGAAGTGAGGTAATTTTCTAAGAACAGACCTTTGTTCTAAGATCAGACTACTGAAGTATGTAAGAGACAAGTGAGCATTTTTTTAAATTTGATAATTAAAGAATTTCGACCTTATGAATTCTGTGAAGTACTCTGTATGTTCTGTAATGTTGATTGCAGGAGAGATAATTCACAGCTGAGAGATCTGTATGTTTTATGATTAGCTACTTTTATCAAGAATAATTTACAAAACATTTGGAAAGAATTTTGGTTCTCCTTAGGAAGGTTTGATTGTGGAAGTAGTACCTAGGGATAGGAGGGACTCCATAGTACTTCTACAATTTGGTTTATACCTCTGAAGTGTCCTGTTCTGTTGAAGGAGCTGTGGTGGCTGACACACAGGTTCTTAGAACTGTGCCTGGGATCATGATGAGAAGACTTGTACATTTCTCTACTCTAAATCAGCATGATTCTTGCTTCAGAGTCTTTTTTTGTCTTCCCAATTGTTATAATTGCTTTTGAATTTTTTCTCCACCACACCTCTTAACATCATTTTGGAAGTTCAGTATCACTGTAAATGACCCTTTAACTCCAAAGACCTTCATCCCTACTCCATTTTAGCCACCTACTCCCATAGGTATATCTTGGACTTTGTGATCATCCAGAACAGTTCTTCCTCTGAAACCTCTTAAGCTCTATCTTATGATCCAGCCATAACTTCTTGTTTTCAACTCTTTTATTTCTTTACTCCCACCCTGCCTGTTTCTGATTATATCAGATTCTGGCACTTTGATTCTTTAATTGTGAAGTATATGACAAGTAATTTCATGTTCATGTAGTCAGTAAATATTTATCAAACACGTATCTGTTCTAGGCATATAGCAGTAAACATCACAGATCTGCACCTTTTATGAAACTTAAAGCTTACTGAATGGAGACAGACATTAAAAAACATAGAAATTGTGATAAGTGCTATAAAGTAATGATCGAGGTGCTGTAGAAGAAAGTAATAGGGGATCAGAAGATGGGCGAAATAGGTAAAAGGGATTAAGAGGTGCAGTCTTACAGTTATAAAATAAGTCAGTCATGGGGATGAAAAATCCAACATAGGGAATATAGTCAATAATATGGTAACAACTTTGGTGACAGGCGATAACTACACTTACTGTGATCATTTCATAGTGTTTATAAATATTGAATCATTATGTTGTACACCTGAAACCAATACAATATCTTATGTATTCTTCAATAAAAAAAGAAAAGAATGGGAAGAAACCACTTTAGATTGCATGATGAAAGAAGGACTCTCTGAACATGACATTAAAATGGAGGCTAAAGGATTAGAAGTTCCTTGTCATTCACAAAATTAGGGAATAGTGTTTCAGTTATAGAAGCAGTATATATGGAAGCTGAGAGGCATGATGAGCTTGACGAGTCAGAAAAATTGAAAGAGGGCCCGTGTAGCTGGAATGTACTGAAGGAGGGAGAGTAGCATGAAGTGATGTGGGCCAGTTGAATAGAGATCAGCTGAATCAGGGCGTTGTAGGTCATGTTTAAGAGTTTGATTTTATATGAGGTGTTTTGGGAGGTAGTTGAAAGGTTTTAAGCTGGGAAATGACATGGTCCATTTTTATGTTTTAAAAAAGATCATTCTGACTTCAGTATGCAGAAGAGATAAGGAAAAGGCTAGAAGAAAAGTGGGATGACACTTAAGAGGGAAGGTATTTCAGTGTCTAAGGTCACTGCTGGCTTGGGTTAAGATTGTGTGGCAGTGGGCAAGGAGTAGATTTGAGAAACATGTTTGAGCTAGGAGTGCCGGATTCGATGGTCTGTGTTGGAAGATAGTGGAGAGGGAGGTGTCCCGAATGACTCCCAGGTTTCCAGCATCAGCGAACCGGTGTGTATGCCACATCTTGAGGGTATGCGTGTGTGTGTTTGTGTGTGTAAGTAAGAGAGAGAAAGAGTGTTCAGAAACATGGTCTGGTTGGAGATACACATTTGGGAGTTGTTCGATATAGGGGTATTTAAAGCAGTGGGAAAGAGCGAGAGGGAGGGAATCCTAGGGCTCAGTGCCTATAATTGTGACAAATTACAACACTTTGTAATTGATTCCTTTTTCTTTTTAACATTAGACTTTAGAATAGGTTTAGGGTTAGCCTTCTAAAATCAATCTCATTGGTACTCAAACTTTCTTAGTGGGAGAAAAAGGGATGGAGTTACTGCTACCTGGGAGGGTGGGGGATTGAAAGAGCAAGGGGGGGGCTCAAGGATTTATATGGTCTCCAGATTATTTTATTTCTGGAGTATACAGTATGCCTGTTATGAGTGTTTCTCAGCCTTCATGTGCATAGCAGAGAAAAAAGCTTCAGAGCTTCTGATTCATAGGTTAAAGTTCATGGTAAATCTGAGTTTTCCACAATCTGGTCCCTGCCTGCCTATTGACACTCATTATACCACTCACCTCCAACTTCCATGCATGTTACATTCTATTGTTATGATCCTTAGCCCGTAATTTCCTTTTTCATGGAGCAAACAGACTAATAATTAAAGTCAGTGTTTCAGAGAAAGCCTTCCCTGGCCTACCTTATATTCCCAGTTGTGCATTAATTATAGCAATTATTTTATTAAATTTTACTGTTTCTTGGATTGACTGTATCCTCACTGAACTAATCTCCTTAATGGAAGGGATTGGTCATTTTTTCTTTATATCTCTTTGGTTTTCTTTTTTTTTAAAGATTTATATATTTCCTTATTTAGAGAGAGAGAACGAGCAGGGGGAGGGGCAGAGGGAGAGAATCTCTTTTTTCCTTAAGAAACTTTATTTTTTAAAGATTTTATTTATTTGAGATACAGCAAGAGTGAGAGCGAGAGCGAGAGAGAGAGCAAGAGAGCGTGAGTTGGGGAGGAGGGGCAGAAGGACAGGTGAGAAGCAGACTTTCTGCTGAGCAGGGAGCTCAACTTGGGGCTCGATCCCAGGACTCTGGGATGATGACCTGAGCCGAAGGCAGATGCCCAACGGACTTAAGCCACCCAGGCGCCCCCGGTAGAGAGAATCTTAAGCAGGCTCCTGGCTGAGCTTGGACCCTGATGTAGGGCTTGATCCTAAGGTCCTGAGATCATGACCTGAGCTGAGACCAAGAGTCAGACACTTAACCGACTGTGCCACCCAGAAGCCCCTCTTTATCTCTTTTAAGAAAGCACTTGAATGTTTGAGTTACCATTCTGACTGTCTTTGACTAGCTAAATACGGCTTACATCACTTTCTGATAAGACAAAGCTTATTTAGGGTTTAGAGAATACGGGGAGATAAATAGTTGAAAATGTCTTTCCAGGTCTGTTTTAATAGGTAGTTAAAATATATTTTTAAAAACTATGATAGGTGGATGGTAAATAAAAGAAATACTTTAGGATGGTAAAAAAATAGAAGTATGATAAGACAGTCTCTAAAGTGTATTTTTTTTTTTTTTTAATATTTACTTATTTGAGAGAGAGGTTGTGAGCACGTGCGTGTGATCTGGGGGAAGGGCAGAGGGAGAGAAACTTGAGCAGACTCCATGCAGAGTGTGGAGCCCGACTGGGGGCTTGATCTCATCGCCCTGAGATCATGACTTGAGCTGAAATCGAGAGTCAAATGCTTAACTGACTGAGCCACCCAGGCACCCTTATTAAAGTGTATTCTTTCTTTTTCTTTTTTCTTTTTTAAAATATTTTATTTATTTATTCGATAGAGCGAGCGAGCATGAGTGGGGGGAGGGGCAGAGGGAGAAACAGACTCCCCCGTGAGCTGAGCAGGGAGCTGGTCCTTGATCCCAGGACCCTGGGATCATGACCTGAGCCTATGGCAGACAGTTAAGCGACTGAGCCACCCAAGCGCCCCCAAGTGTATTCTTCCTTATCAGTACTAATGCTTGATATTTATTTAAAAGAAAGATTCATGGTACTGAAGGAAATAGAAGCTGATTTAATGGAATTGGTCCAGTTATTTGAATTAACATTTCTGTTAAATACCTGAGAATACTACGTTTTATTTGGAACCATTGGTAGTCAAAAAATAGATTAGAAATATTGTAAAACTTAATTGTAAATTCCTAGTCTACCAATTGATTCATACTGTGATTCAGTTTGTGTCTTCTACATGTATATAGTAGAAAATAGCAGTTTTTTACCCATCAATTTTATAATCTTAAACTGCTCTGATAACTAGTGGAGATTTTTCATTAAATTTGAAGAGAAAATTAGATCATGAATTTATTCCAGTTTTTAAAAAATCAACCCAAATTAAAAAACAAAAATCTGACATTCTCCCCCTCACTGGGAGCTCTTGGGGGGAATCTCTTATGAAGCCATTCTGCAAACTTCTTATGGAATTCTTTATGTGCCAGAGTGTAATAAAAAAACTATCCTTGGAGTCAGCAAGTACATGTAACATTTCATCGCATCAGCTTGTATACTGCATTTTACTCAAACTACAGGAAAGACTAATCTAATGAAAGACTTTTATTTATTTCTTCCTTTCTTTTTTAGGAATATATTTGTCCCAGATGTGAATCAGGCTTTATTGAAGAAGTGACAGATGATTCCAGGTATTGTACAAGCTCATGAATAAATCAGGCATTCTGTTATCAAAATGATTGTCAGCATCGACTGAATAAATAGAAAGAAATTTGTTTTATAACTCATGCTCTCTGATGAGTGGGAGGGGGGGAGGGAAGGAAGAAGAGGGAAGGGTAATAAAAATGGGAAAATTTGGGATGTGATGTGATAATGGGTGTGATGAGATCCACTGCTTCTGATTATGTGTGGCATTCCTTTGAAACCTCTGTATTCATATCAGAGTAAATCTGGTAAATTTTCATTTATTTTCTGAGTCCTTGGTGTCCTTTCAGATTATTGGGTGGTTTTTAGTGACCACTCTGTTGCCTGAAGGTAGATTGCTGTTACACCTCTTTGGTCGGCTTGGGAGCGACTTCTGACAAAGATATCTAATCAAGTAAACAGTCTGGTCTAGCTAGGGAAACTGAGTCATTACTCTGCTTTGAGGAAGCCTTAGGATCCTTGCTCTTACTAAAATTATTGCAGTCAGACTTACACCATCTTATCGCTGTGATATTAATTGGGTTCATAGTGCTTGAAATTGGCACTCATTGGTCTTACTAAAGATACAAAGCCTATAAAAAAGGGAACTATCTCTGAAAGTGACAGTATTTTATATTACTTCTTGGTTGATATGAATAAAACTATAAAAACTTAATAAAAAGTAGAATAGCATTGGTAGGATGGCCTTTTTTGGGTAAACATAATGGTACATTTGTTCTTTTGTGGCTACGTGGTTAGATAATTTGGTTGGACAATTGAAGAAATACTGACTGGATAAAAAGAATTTGTAATCTGAAGTTTCTTTTAATCTTGGAGTGACTTTGGAGATTTTAATGGCAGTAAATAATTCCTTTACTGTTGCTGTTGGCAGACTCTAAAGTTGAAGGTCCCTTCCACAACCAGGAAAAACTACACATTTTACAGTATGTACTATTAGTTTAACTTTATTAATGAGTGATAATCATATATATAAATGAACTGGAGCTTCTGGGGCAGTATATGGCATGGGATCAAGTTTGGTACACTTACATGGAGATCTAATAATCTTGGTTTTAAATAATACCATACCAGCTCTAAACCTGTAAGATTAGCATGACAGCGAAAAGAGCAATTTTGTGTGAATAGCATGCTAACTTGGGGGCAGCTTTTTATTTGTGCTGTTATAATAGCATCAAATACTTACTGCAAACACTTGTGCTCTGCATGTGTTAAATAAAGAGCATATTGGTTGTTGGGAGGCAATTAAGGGGCTTATTTTTTTCCTAAGTTTTTAAGTAGTAATCCTGGTTTCTTTAGCCCTGTGTACAAAGTATGGTTATAAATGCAGATAGTGACTTGCAGGATGAGTCTTTTTTTAGAAGGGAACTATGAATTTTATGGATCCTGCTTTCACTTGATTTAATTCTTTTATTTGTGCCTTTGTAGGTCAAAGATTATCCTTTAGTACTGTTAGTACAGGTGCTATTAGTGCAAAACTCAAATGTACAGATTATATGTCTTTTGAAAGATCGGCGTTTTAAATGGTTGAAGAAATCTTTTTCTTTTCTTTTTTTTTTTTTTTAAAGATTTTATTTATTTATTTGACAGAGATAGAGACAGCCAGCGAGAGAGGGAACACAAGCAGGGGGAGTGGGAGAGGAAGAAGCAGGCTCCTAGCGGAGGAGCCTGATGTGGGGCTCGATCCCATAACGCCGGGATCACGCCCTGAGCGGAAGGCAGACGCTTAACCGCTGTGCCACCCAGGCGCCCCAAGAAATCTTTTTCTTAGAATCAGTATCTTAGAGGTAGCATGGTATTCCCTTTCTATTGAGTTCATAAACATTTGTTGAGTTTTGAATACATAACGATTACAATGGTAAGTAGGGGGTGGTAAAAATTAATGATAGGAGGTCCTTACATGTAAATATTGGATAATGGGCTCCATATGCCACTAGACATTGATCAGAGGGGCATCTTGTAAGTTTTCTTAAGCTTTGTAACATCTCTCAGAACAATGTGGTTGTTTTTATTATCTCTTCTCTATGATTAGCTGTCACTCTTAAAATATGGAGGAATTTTAAGGAAAGGGAATGCTGAGGAAGTTTCAGGGGGAGCAGAACTATAAAAGATAGAGTCGATAGCTTTAATTACCAAGGATATTTGAATCCCTGGAACAATGTAGTAAAGGCAGGAAGGCTCGGGAAGCCTGTCTAGCTTGAGCAATAAAATGGGTACACAATGGTAGTTGAATTTTTTACTTATTAGCATAAATGTACCAGTACTTCTGGGCTTGTTCTACATTTGAAGTGTTCTTAACTTCTGAAACAAATGCAAGTGTTAAATGGTTTCTAATTAGTGAATAAGGCCTGAGCATGACTACATAGAAAATGGCATTAGCTTTGCTTTCTCACTTTTGGTTTCAGACTAACCAAAGTGTGTTTGTTTCCTTAATTGGCTGAGTGCAATGCCTGAATTGGTGTTCTGAAAATGAAAGCTATCTGTAGTAGTTTGTAGGCTTGTATTTGGGATGAGTGTGTGTACATGTTCATAGGCTTGTGTCTCTTGAAGTAAGTGATACCTAGTAGTTCTTAGGATTCTTTCCGTTCCTTTCCCCACAAAATGTTAGCCATTTTCCTCTCTTTTTTTGCAGATTTCATGGGGACCATGGGATCTAATATTTCTCCCCAGTCGTCAGAAATAGTTACTTTATTACTTATACATCTTTTTTTTTTTTTTAAGTAATTTCTACACCCAGTGTGGGGCTCGAACTTACAGTCCTGAGGTCAAGAGTCACATGCTCGACTGACTGAGTCAGCCAGCCACCCCTGTTTACACATTCAATATTAATTAAACAATTTTTATTTTCCAGTTATCAATATATGATATGACGTTGCAGGGTTTTTCAAAAGTGATGAGTGCCCTGTGTAATGTCTAACACACAAGAAACACTTCATATGTATTTGTGGTATTAACATAACCTTTACCCTCTAAATTTATATATATATATGTCTTTTAAGATTTTATTTATTTATTAGAGAGAGTGAATGAGCTGGGGGGGAGGGGCAGAGGGAGAGGGAGAAGCAGACTCCCCACTGAGCAGGGAGCCTGCCGTGGGATTCCATCTCAGGACCCTGGGATCGTGACCTGAGCTGAAGGCAGACGCTTAACGGACTGAGCCACCTAGGTGCCTGAATTTATATTTATGAAAGGAGGGAGAGGGTTAGAAGTGGATGAGATAAATTCTAGATATTTATAATAAGGTAGAATTTAGAGTCAGTGCAGAGAGGTGTGGATCCTCATTTGGTTGGTGAGTTCAGAAAAGACTTAATGGAGGGGGTAGCATTTGAGATGGGCCCTGAAGGATGGGTAGGATAATCAAAGAATAGGATAAACTATCAAAAGAAGAAAAAAAAATATTTATTGAGATCTTTTATAATGTGCTAACTATAGTACCAGACCCCTTGTAGTACTATATTTAATCATTCCCAAGTAGGCTCAAATGTCGTGTTCATCTGGTGGTTGCATGATTTTTTAGCAAAACATTATTTTGAGAATCTTGTTTTATTTCTTTGCCTCCTTGAGAATAAATGTTTTTCTTCTCTTGCTTGGTCAAATTTGAATTGCGTTGCTGGCTGTTGTTCCTTTTTCCTACTCTGTGGTGGTCCCTCTTTCGTTTTTCACTTGGTTTATACTTGATTTTGTAGTTTGTTATAATATTTTTCATAGATTAATCCACATGCCAGTTCTTCATAATTTCCTTTGTAGGTGTCACATTGGGATGAGTTATTTTTCCTTATTGGGTTTTGTTCTCATTGTACCATTCTATATTTAGCTTCTGGGAGGGAAGCTTGTTCCTAGGAATAGAATCCGTACTCATTCCTTTTTCTCTTCAGTTTTTTAGGTGGTGGTGGCAGCCGGATAGACAATAGCACATCAACACATTTTGCAGAGGTAAGCTTTCCTTTGGCATGTAGGGATTCTATAGATAGTAGGTAGATGTTAAAACGATGACAGATTTTCACCTCCCAGTGCAGCAAAACATCTGAATGTATAAGAAAAATGTGGGCAGGAGTAACCCTTAGAAAGATTTATGTTTTTAGTAGTTGGGCCTTTTGCATGTACTTTTGGTAAACCCTTGATAAAGAGACTAACCTCTTGGTCTGTGCTGTTTTAAACCTAGTGTTGTTTTCAATTCTGTGTTCTACTTCCTTAATTGTGTATATGGTGTGAGAGAGAAAAAAGCTTGTGTTGTTTGTGAAATAAGAGTGCTACAGACTCTGCTTTGGTGGTGTGATAGCCAAGTAAAGAGCAGGCCAGAATGAGTTGTAATTGAAGTCACCATTCAGCTTTACACAGAGGTACTGGTTTTTAGAGATAGCCTCTAATGAACATGGTGGTTTGGTATGATTGGAATTGGGGACCAGATTAAGCTATGGCATTTACTTGCCTCCCAGATCTCAAGGTGGGACCTATGATTAATTTCCAATTCTCTATGTAATGTATCATCCATAGTTTTGGGGAAAAAAAATCTTAACTATGATTTGAAAATGAGGCATTAGTTTGCATCTTGGAATACCATTTTACATTAAATTCAGAGTAATTTTCTTTTTCATTTCATTCATTGACTTAAAATCTCTTGTTTAGTTTTTTTTGGACCATTTTAACCATTTTTAAGTGTACAAGTAAGTGGCATTGAATGCTCTGTTTTTAATCATTTAGAGACTATACCCCATAAAAGACACACCATCTATCTCATCCTACAAGAAACACTGGTTTGTTTTGCTTCTATTGCCGCACAACTTGGTTGGTTTTAGAAAGCTAACAGATGCTAAAAGAAAAAAAATTAAATCCTATAATCACAATTTGTGTGTGTGTGTTTCAGGATCACATTAGCCTTTTCCAGAGATTATCTCAGCTGCCTAGAAAGCTAGCAAAATTTTTTGATATTTATTTGTGTGTAAAGTAAAACTATTAGTAGTGCATTAGACAATTGGTTTTCAGTAAGAAGCCCTTAAAACCCTAAAGTTCTCTCCTTTATCCTTTGAAAATTAACTTAAGACTTGTAGTCCCCCATATTTTTATGTTGTTAGAATTTTAGTCAAGAAGCTTGACAAAATGTTTGAGTAAAATTCCTGTTTTACTAAGGGTATTTTCTTTTACATATGATCCGTGTACTTCTTAATATCCAGTTTTAAGTTTTTTGGTTAACTCTGAAGTGCTTTAGTATGTGGGCCGCTTAGAGTGTGCTTTTTCATGTCTTTGAATTCCCATTTTTATTTTCTCATTTTGATGGATTGAAAAGCATTATTTAAAATTCATTATGCTTGCAAGCCTGGAAGCCTTTTGACTTTAGTATGTATTTCCCTGTGTGTGCTATTCCTGATAACACGGATTGTCACTTTCTGATTATACATATGCTGAAGGAACTTCATCTGATTTTCTTTAAATGTTAGTTCTCTTAGGAAATGGAAAAACATTGGTCTGTCAGTTTTACAGATATGACTCACCAGGGGAGATTCATTAAAAAGAAAAATAAATATAGGTAGTCATTTTCCTAACTTTAGTAATGCTAATTCTGTCACTGATGGCATGAGCTATCCTTCAGGTGTTAAAGTAATTTTGCTGAATCATGGCCTGTGGCTTCATGTCCCATAGGGTTTATAGCAAGGGCAAGATTATGCCCAGTTTTCCTTCTGTAGAGTTCCCTTGTCATCATGCCTGAGTATGCCAGTTTGCTCCTTTTTAATGATATTTTGCATTTAAAAAATAGAAAAAAAATCTGTCTTTATGATACAGAAGTTGCCAGGGATTTAAATCAATCAACTTCTTAGATGAATGTTTTATACACAGCATTCTGCTGGAAGTAGGGACAAGAAGCAAACATCATGGTTGCCTTGCCTGCAAGGAACATATAATTTAGTTGGGGAACTAGTGCAAACACATATGAAGTGAATAAGAAAACAACAAAGAGTATACAGAGAGTGTGATAAGCTTATTGTGGGGTGAATGTAACAAGTACAGTAGAAGGGAGAGATTGGTAGGCTGCAGCCTCTGGGAAGACTAAAGCATTTAGGAGGAGAGAGGTCAAATGATGTAGTAGTATGCCTGGAACAAGATTGCCTGAGTTCAAATCCTGGGTCTACCACTTAACTGGCTATGTAACCTGGGCAAAATAACTTAGAATCTCTTTGTGCTTCTGTTTCTTTGTCTGTGAATTGGGGAATATAATATCTACCTCATAGGGTTGTGAGGTTTAAATGAATTAACACATGCTAGGTATGTGGGCCAATGTGCCTGCCATGCAGTGAGTTTTAATACATTTTAACTATTATTAAAACTTCAGGGTAAAGGTAAAACTCCTTCATGGGGAGGTTAAAACAAGACACCTTAACTCCATGAGTATTGGAGTCTTTTAGGGTAGATGGAATTCAGATATGCAGTGAGGTGAGAAAAATTATCTCAGAATAATATTCATAAGCTATAAGGTTTTGTATTTATGTCCCTGGATAAAACACTTAGAAAATTGTAAGTAGAAACCAAAGTTATTTTTCTTTTCCATATTTTAGTTTGTAATTTCAGCAAAAGCCTATGCTGAATTTTGTTCTGTTTTTCTTCAGCCAGAGTTCCTTGTACAAAGAAGAGGTTATTTTCTATAATTAGCATTTACTAGTAACTGAATTCTTAAAATACTAGATAGGTTAGAAGAGGCTTAGTCCAAGCAAAACTTTTAACAAAATCAGTATTTTTAAAATTTTTTTATTAAGTGGATCTCAGGTGGGGAGATAGAGTGGGTGAAGTTGGAGTGAGGGTGGGAGGAAGGTTGCCAGCTAAAAGGGAGCTTTGTTTTCAGTATTGTGTGAGGGTCAGTGGAGAATGAATGTAAAACTGTTGCTAGCAGTTTATAGAGAGGAAGGACATTGCTGTATTGAAGTTCCTGGTGGTAACCTGGGGAATTGAGCCCCTGGCTGCCTGAGGGTTTCATTGATTACTAGAAAGCTTCTGACCATGACCTGGTACCAGTGAGACATCTGATCTGAGAGTCTCAGCTTTCCTAAATGGATCACTTCAGTATAAGAGTGGCTGTGGCTGCTGCCTCGGATTAGCAGAAAATAAGATAGATGGCGTCCTGGAGACAGAACTCCCAGGTATACACAAGAGGGTAGGGTCCTCTGAGCAGTCTGATTTATATTTATTTAAATGGAATTTCTTTTGGTACATGATGTAGCATTATAATGAAAATAAAAAGGTATTAAAAACATCCGGAGTCCCACTGTTCCAGGAGCTCCTTTTCTCCACACATTTCCTTTCAGGTTTTGTCTTGAGTCATTGGTACTGAAAGATACTGTAACAACATTATGAAGATTTAAAAAAAATGAAAAATCTGTATTCTCATCATTTTAGCTTTATTTCTTTCTTTGCATAATGTTTTACCTTTTTTGCCTGCATGATTCATAACTTTTTTCAGAGGCATTCACATGGTATACCATATTGTAGTTCTGCTTTTTAACATTTATTTCGAATTATGTAAAAAATCTTTTTTTGTTTCTTTGTAGATAAAAGACTTATAAATTTTATGAGTTCATATTGTTTCCTGTCTGTACTTTGTTTATTAAACTGCTGTCCTATGTTAAACATGTCTGGTTATCTGTGATAGTTCATTGTTGATTGTATCTCTTCCCTCCACCCCTGAATCTAGAACACATTGAGAAATGTAGAAGCCAGACAGATGGAAATAAAAATTTAGCTTTATTCAACCATATTGAAGAACATAATTGATCTGTGGCCAAATGGACATCCTAAGTCTCTATAGAATGACTCACCTAAGAGAGGTTGCAGAGCAGGCATTCATACTCAGAACCATTTCTTTTGCATTTGTGGCTTCCTCATACGTGAGCCCCATCTGTTGGAGAAATGATTGGATGAATGGTGAGTCAGCAGATGTTAGGTTCTTGCCACTCACCAGTCAGATACATCACTCCTCTGATAGAGAATAGTAATGAGGAATGAATGAAGAGGTCAGAGATGGAAATGAGAGTTCTGATTCTTCCCTCTTCACTTTGGGTTTAGGCATTTAAGCCTGAAGTTAGCAGGGGTGTGGGAGTAGTGACTGTGGCAGCTGGGGGAAATTGTAATATGCGAGAGCAGTTTTGCCTTTACCTTCATGAAGAAGGACTCGTCTCCAGTACCAACTCTGCTCTTTTGTGTGTGCTCCTTGGACCTGTGGAGAAGGCTCTGAAATAATAAAGAACAATGTAAAGTGAATTACGTTGAACTAAATACAGTTGTTGATATTCTACTATTTTTGACCTACAAAAATGTCAATTTTATTATGTTTTTTTAAAGAGATTTATTTATTTTAGAGAGAGCATGCATTTGCACTAGCTAGCACAGAGAGGGGCGGAAGGAGAGAGAGAGAGAGAGAGAGAGAGAGAGAGAGAATCTCTAACAGACTCTCCACTGAGCACAGAGCCCAGCGTGGGGCTTGATCTCACAACCCTGGGATCATGACCTGAACCTAAATCAAGCGGTGGACACTCAACCAACAGAGCCACCCAGGCGCCCCTCAAAAATGGCAATTTTAAATGATTCAATCTAGTAAAAAGAAGTTAAAGATTTTAAACTGTCCTTCCCCAGGTTAACCGTCATTTACCTGTTTGCTATTCCTCTCAGTCCCAGCCAGAGGGCTTGCACTCAGATGCCAGGTTGAGTTTGGGTTCTTTGAGCAGTTGCAACCTGGATTGAATCTTAAAGTTTGAATTAATTCAACCAAATCTTTCGTGTGTCTCATTTTTTAGTGTGAAGACTTAAAAGAGCTCATTTCACGCTATCTGCTTCACATCCAGTCAGTTTGGAAATGTCAAGTAAAACTCCTGAGCTTTTCGCAGTTGTTGAAAAAATAACTCTGTCTCCATAGTTGAGTACATACTAAGTTCACAGCAATAGCCACAAATTAGCAAAGACCACAAACTTAATGGTAACTGAAGGAAAAAGGGCAAAACAAAATATTCTTGGTGTCAGCCGTGTTAGTTTTCTGTTCAGTGAGTGCCAGTTGCTCAGAGTCCATGGCCTGTAAATTTAAACTCATTTGGGAAAAGGTGCCTTTCAAGAGATTCTTTATGGTGCAGTGTTTATATTAGTGGTATAATAGGGGTTACGTCATATTTTTTCTTCGTGAATGGCATTTGAGCTCTATATTTTGGTAAAATTTACGAATTTGCCATGGTTGCAACTGTAGTCTTGAGATTTCTTTTTGAGGATCCTTTCTTGCCTAGGCAGTTATATTATAAACCTCTGAATTTCCATTTACTTTTACTTTTTTTTTAATTTTTATTTTTTTAAAGAGATTTTATTTATTGTCAGAGAGAGAGAGCAAGCATTCACAAGCAGGGGGAGCGGCAGAGGGAGAAGCAGGCTCCCCGCTTCAAGAAGCCCAATTTGGGACTCGATCCCAGGACCCTGGGATCATGACTTGAGCTGAAGGCAGATGCTTAACTGACTGAACCACCCAGGCATCCCTCCATTTACTTTTAAGTCTTATGTTCTCAGCACCCCTGAATTGATCTGAGGATGAGCACGTTTTTTACTTTTCTTTCAGTTACCCTCTCTGCTCCTCGTAATCATTCTAACGTTTATTATTCTTTTTAAAAAATTACTCTAGGGGCGCCTGGTGGCTCAGTCATTAGGCGTCTGCCTTCGGCTCAGGGCATGATCCCAGCATTCTGGGATTGAGCCCCACATCAGGCTCTTCCGCTGGGAACCTGCTTCTTCCTCTCCCACTCCCCCTGCCTGTGTTCCCTCTCTCGCTGGCTGTTTCTCTCGCCATCAAATAAATAAATAAAATCTTTAAAAAAAATAAAAAATTACTCTAATTTTTGCCTAATTTATTGAACAAATCTATTTCCTGGAGACAGACCTTTTGAAGTATAGGTCTTTTAAGTTGTCCTCTTAGCTTTTAGGTTTGCAATAATTTTATTCCACCTTCCATTTACCTCTAAGTAGAAGCTTTGTTTCCATGGTAAATGGGACCCCTGCACTTCTTTGCCTGTTTGTTAATAAGAGCTACTGCTTTTCTTAGGATGAAGATCCTAAGGTGTCCAATATCTAAAAACCAATGATTAAGAGTTAGCCTCCTTTTGGGTTCACACACAGTTCAAAATAAAGAGGTGTTTGGAGCTGCTGATCTAATGCCATTTAATTCTGCTACCAATGGCAGATTAAAGGTAGACTGCTTCTATAGCCCTTATAACAATATCATAACCATATAATTATCTTCCAAAATGGGATACTTTGTGAAAAATTACACTAAAAATAATAAAAATTATATAATTTTTTGGAAATTTATTTATTGGCCAAAAAATTGGCTTTGTTACATTGTTGGACTTGTTAAGCAATTGTGTTCAAACATTTTTCAAAAATAAAATTCTAGGGGGGACCTGGTTGGCTCAGTCGGAAGAGCATGTGACTATTGATTTCAGGTTTGTGAGTTCGAACCCCATGTTGGATGTAGAGATTACTTAATAAATAAATAAACCTAAAAAACCCTCCAAAATTCTAAAAAATAAAAGTAACTTAGGCCCTTAAAACCTGACAGATATATTACAAGAACAGAAAACTATGAACCAGTATCCCTTCATGAACATAGGTGTGAAAATCCTAAACAAAATTTTAGCAAATACAACCCAGCAGTGTATAAGAAGGGTTAGACATCATGCTCAAGTGGGATTTATTTCAGGAGTATAAGTTTAGTTAATAATTTGAATGTTAGTTCAACATTTGAAAAATCAAACAGCGTAACTCACTATAGTACACTACAAAGCAAAAACCGTACTGTCATCTCAGTGGATGCAGATAAAGCATTTGACAAAATCGAACATCAATTTTTTTTTTTTAAGAGAGAGAGCACATGCTTGCCTGGGGGGCAGAGGGAGATGGAGAGAATCTTAAGCAGGCTCCCTGCCCAGCACAGAGCCCAACTTGGGGCTCAGTCTCACAGCCCTGAGATCATGACCTGAGCTAAAATCAAGAGCCGGATGCCTGACCAGCTGAGCCACCCAGGTGTCCCTAACATCAATTTTTGATAAAAACTCTGAGCAAACTAATATAGATGGGAACAGCCTTTATCTGACAAAGGACATCTACTAAAATCCTACAACTAACATCATAATTGTGAAACACAGTGTTCAGGAACAAGACCAGGATGTCTTTTCTCATCACTTGTGTTCAACATCATTTTGGAGGTTCTAGCCAGTATAATAAGGTGAGATAGGTAGAGACAGACAGATGTAAGTGGTATCCAGATTGGAAAGGAAGATATAAAACTGTCTCTTCACAATTGGCATGATCTTTTATGTTGAAAACCTGATGGGATCTGTAAGAAAGCTATTAGAACTAGTGAATCTAGAAAAGTTACAGGATATGAGAAAAACATACAAAAATCAATTATTTTTACATAATAGCAACAGTTGGAAATTGAAGTTAAAAAATAATTTACGATAGTATACAAATATGAAATACTTTCTGAGAAAAGATGTTTAAGATCTGAACATGGAGAACTACAAAATGTTACTTAGAGAAATTGAAGAACACCTAAATAAATGGAGAAATATGTCCCACTCAGGATCAACTTCATATTGTTGGGATGTCATTTATAATTTAGTGTAATTCCAGTAAAGATTCCAGTCAACTTTTTTTGGTAGAAATTGACAAGCAGATTTTAAAATTCACATGGAAGTGCAAGGTGTATAGAATAGCTAAAACTTCTTTGAAAAAGAAGAAGAAAGTTGGAGGACTGATGATACTTGATTTCGGAGCTTATTATAAAGCTATAGTAATCAAGACTGTGGTACTGCCACAAAGGTAGATCGAAAGAACAGTATATCCAGAGTTCAGAAACAGGCACACACTGTTGCCAGCTGATTTTGACAAAGGGACAAAGGCAATCCAGGAGGACAAGAATGGTCTTTTAAATGTGCTGAAACATTTGGATATTCACAGTACAATATGAGCTTACATACCTACTTTAAACCATATATAGAGATTAGCTGGAGAGTAGACCTAAATGTAAACTTTGTATACCTTGAAGAAAACACAGGAGAAAATCTTCATAACCTTGGGTTAGGCAAAGATTTCTTAGATAGGACACCAAAAGCCTGACCCATAAAAGGAAAAATTGATAAATTGGACTTACCAGAATTAAAAGCTTCTACTCTTCTTCATAAGAATGAAAGGACAAGCCACAGTCTGGTAGAAAATGTTTTCAGATCATTTATCTCATAAAGGAGTTGTATCCAGACTATATAGAGAACTCTTAAAAGGAAATAATAAGAAAACAACCCATTTTTAGAGAATGACAAAAGATTTGAGCGGTTTGCTTCACCAAAAAAGATACACAGATGGCAAATAAGCATTCAAAAAAAGAAAAGCTCAACATCAAAAAAAGAGAAATGCTCAACATCATTAATCATTAGGGAAATACAAGTTAAAACCACAATGAAATACCACTATACAACTATCTGAAGGGCTAAAATTTGAAAGACTTACCATACTAACTGCTGGCGAGGCTGTGGAACAACTGAAATTGAATGTAAAAATGGTACAGCCACGTTAGAAAACACATTAGTGGCTTTTTTTTAAAAGACGTATCTGCACATGTAAATATGTATACAAATGTTCATAGCAACTTTATTTCTAATAGCTAAAAATTAGAAACAACCCAAATTAACCCATCAACAGGTTTGTGGGTGGACAAATTGTGGTATGGTCATAGTATGGAATACTACTCAGCATAGACCATTGATACATGTAAAATATGAATGGATGTCAAAATAATAGAGTAAAAGAAGCCGGAGTACATACAATATGGTTGCTTTTACATGAAATTCTAGAAAATATAAAATTCTAGGAAATGCAAACCACAGGAAGATTAGTGGTTGTTTAGGGCAAGAGGAAGGGATTACCTAGGGGCACTAGAAAACATTTAGAGGTGATGGGTGTGTTCTTTATCTTGATTTAATGTTTTCATAAAGTTGCTTGTGAACTTTTTCAAAATTGTACTCTCAATTGATTTATCTCTGTGAGACTGTAGTTTTTTTTTTTTTTTTTAAGATTTTGTTTATTTACTAGAGAGGGAGAGCACAGAGGGAGAAGCAGACTCCCCACTGAGCAGAGAACCCAGGGAGCCTGATGTGGGGCTGGATCCCAGGACCCTGAGATCATAAGCTGGGCCGAAGGCAGGTGTTTTCAACCAACTGAGCCACCCAAGACTATAGTGTTTTTAAAGATATAATTCATATACCCTGTAATTCAACCTTTAAAGTGTACAGTTCAGTGGTTTTAGTATATTCACAGTGTACTACCATCCCTACTAATTCTAAAACGTCTTTATCACCCCCAGAAGTAACCCTGCATCCATTAGTAGTCACTCTTTTTTTTTTCTCCAGGGTTCCCCCAGCCCTAGGTAACCACCGGTCTATTTTCTCTGTGGATTTGCCTATTTGGGACATTTTATATAAATCATACATTATGTGACCTTTGTGACTGATTTCTTTCGCTTACCATATTGTTTTCAAGGTTCGTCCATGCTGTAACATGTATCAGTACTTTATTCTTTTTTTATGGCTACATAATGTTTCAGTTGTATGGACACAGTACTACACTTTATTCACTCATCAGTTGGTGGGCATTGGTTGTTTACACTATTTAGCTGTTATGAATGAGGAATATAAATTTTTGTGTGAATATATGTTTTCTTAGATATATAACTGGGTATGAAATTGCTGGGTCCTGTGGTAACTGTTTAACTTTGGAGGTACAGACCATAATATTTTAAGAGATGCCGATGTGATCATGGTTAGCTAATAGCAAATTCTCCTAAATGGAAAGTATTGTCCATCCTACTTTTTATATTGAAATCTGTAAATATTTCAGCACAGGTATTTTCAGAAGCATTGTCTTTTTACCTCCGTTGAGAGTAACATTTCAGTTTTTCAAGTAAAACTTGTCAAATAAATGGTCTCTGAATCTTTTGGATGTTTCAACAAAACTTTATAATAGTGTTCTCTGGTTTAACTTATACGTAAGCCATGTCCTGAATACCCAGTTTTATAGATGAGCTGTTTTTTTTCTCTTATGCTTTTCTAAGTCTGCTCAGAGGTAGATGACCCGAAGCTGTTCTTTAGTGTTGATTTGGTATAAATTTGCATGGTGCACTTTTTATCTTTTGTTCTGTGGCCAGCATGCACTATTTGGGACAAATACATCGATTGTTATTATTTGTTTGCACTAATTTTCAATTACTAAGCAAGTAGCAAAATGCCTCATGCTGGTGTTGCAGCTGCTTCTAATCTTGGGTTCCTTCAGAATTTTTACATGTATTAGATGTGATAACAAGTGTATAATTATCGATGCAGATTATTGATATTGTGATCCTGGTACTTGGTTTTTCTTCTAGTCAAAATTTTCAAATACTTGGTTTTTATGTTAATTATAATGATTGCTTTGAGAGTTCTTTTCTGTGAGCAAACTTTGTGGAACTTTATTCGTATAGTAAGGGAATTGCCTATGGTTTATATAAGTGATTTGGATGATGGAAAACATGGAGGGGATAATACTTTTTCACTTATTAAAGGCAAGTACAGTTTTCGATATTTATATGTTTTATTTAGTTTGGAATTTGGGGTCAAGAAAAACTGTGGGTTGTAGACCACTTTTCAGACTAGAAGCCAGTGACCTTTACCAAAGCAGGGGCTGTCACTAGAAAGGGAAATAAGTCTGATGATATGAAGTACAAATAGCAATTAAAATGAAAAGGTGCTCTATTTCACTAGTATTCAGAGAAATCCTATTAATGTGTTTAGCGTGCATATTATTTCGTGTTCATCTGATTGGACGTCAGAAGTTTTTTAAAAGTTATTATTAAAAAACAGTGTTGGCAAGATAATGGGAGAATGTAAGCTCTCATACTCTGGTAGGAGTATAAATTGGTATAGCCCTTTGGAGGGTAGCTTGGTATTATTATCTAACAAAATTTTAAATGCTTATACCCAGTAATTCTATTTCTGTGCTACAGAATGTCCATATGAAAAAGAATGCTTCCTAGTATATTTTATGGGGCTAGGATAACCTGATAGCAAAACCAGACAAGGATAGTACACAAAAGGAAAATTAGAGGCCAATTCACTTGTGAACATAGATGCAGAAATTCACCGAAACCCCAGAAATAGAACACAGCAATGTATTATAAGCCAGTTTGTGTTTGTCCTAAGAATTCAAGGTTGGGGGTGCCTGGGTGGCTCAGTCGGTTAAGCATCTGTCTTCGGCTCAGGTCATGATCCCAGGGTCCTGGGATCGAGCCCTGCATTGGGCTACCTGCTCAATGGCGAGCCTGCTTCTCCCTCTCCATCTGCCTGCCGCTCCCCCTACTTGTACTCTCTCTCTCTGTCACATAAATAAAATCTTAGAAGAAGAATTCAAGGTTCGGTTAATATTGAAGGCTAGAAGGCAGCGATGACATTTTAAAGCGCTGAAAGAAAAAACTGCCAACCAAGAATTCAAAATCTGGCAAAAGTGGGGCGCCTGGGTGGCTCGGTTGTTTAAGCGTCTGCCTTTGTTTGGCTCAGGTTGTGATCTTGGGTTCCGAGATCCAGCCCCTTGATGGCTCTCCACTCAGTGGGGAATGGGGAGTCTACTTCTTCATCTCTCTCTGCCCTCCCCCCACCCCTCCGCTTGTGCACTCTTTCTCTCAAATAAAGTCTTTTAATTAGAAAAAACCAAACTCTGGCAAAGTATCTTTCAAGAATGAAGGAGAAATTAAGACATTCCCGATAAACAACATTTGAGGGATTTCATTGCTAATAGATCTTCCATACAAGAAATGCTGATGGGAGTCTTTCAGGCTCACCGAAGGCCCATTGAATTTACTTTCTGGAGTGGGGCCAAAGAATATGCATTTTAAATAAAGTCTCCTATTTATTCTTATACACCAGAAACAACAAAACAGAAACAAAAACCTTATGAGATATCATTTTCTATCTAGCAGATTGGTAAAAACTAAAAACAAAAACAGAAGCCCTGTGATATCTAGTGCTTGCCAGGATTTGTACAAACTCTTGGTGGATGTGTGAATTGATAGTTACTTTGCAAAAAAATTTGTCATTACCTAGTAAAATTGAAGATATATAGACCATATAAAGTTGTACAAACTGCTAAATGGAGAGACTTTGCTATCTCTGCAGCAGATGACACATGTATGAATGTTCTTGTAATAGCAAAAGCGTGAAAACTATCTAGATGTTTATTGACAGGAGAAAACATTTTAAAAAGTGTGGTATAAAATGTATGTGAAAATGAATGCACCAACATGTGCAGCCAAAACAGTAAGTGCTTTCATAAGGCACTTTCATAATTCATAAGTCACATTTTATTAGGGTTATATACATTTCTAGTAAAACTATAAAGAAAAGCAAGGGGATAATAAAAAATTACGGGTTGTGGTTACTGGAGGTTGGGGCAGGAAGGGACACACACAGGATTTCAGTGGCTTTAGTGATATGAACTAAAAGATGGTTACGTGGGTATATATTTTATTTTCTTATACCTCATTATGTTTTACATGTAACAAATACTAGATATCATAATAAAAATGTTAAGAGACTACATAAAATATGAAATATCCATGTTATGCTGCTGTTGAAAAGAATGATAGGACTTTGTGTGTTCTGAGTCAGTACAAGCCTCTTTTTCCTCCATGGCTTTTATCCCTAACATTTACAGTTTCCTTTGCTTTCCATTTGCAGGGAGCAATAGTATCTCTTCCCGAAATCCACTGGGGCGGAGGTTCTTTTTTTTTTTTTTTTTTTTTTGTTAAACATCTTATTCACTGCCGTATCTTAAATAGTTCCCAGAAAGTGATTGGGACAGAGTACGTGCTCAACAAGTATTTGTTGAATGAAAGAGTGTGTGTATGTGTGTGTGTGTATGTGTGTGTGCGTGTACACAAAGATATTTAAAGAACAGAATTCTACACACCACATTAACCTCTGAGTAGGAGAGTAGAGTTAGGGGTAGGGATTGGTCATGGCTGAATGAATGGAGACTATTGCATTTCACATTTTATATTCTGCGTTCACATTTTTGTAATATATTTATTGTATATTTTAATTAAAGGGGGAGAAAACATCTTTGAAAATCAAGAAGCAAAATGTAAACTGGAAAGAAATGGCAAAAAATAACATTATTGACAAACCTAAACAAACTCCTTAACTTCAAGAATCAATTTGACAAGTTATTGGATGTTACCTTGAGACTAGAGTGGGGTCTGGTCACATCAGCTTTAATGTGCAGCTGGGCTGCTAACCCTTTCTCTGAATGTTTCTAGAGGAGACTGTTGTTAATATGGGTCTCTGGAAGAAATGATCAGTCTGGAGCAGAAGGTCTGTGAGGATTTTAAGACCTAAGTTCATGTGCTGAGCAGTTTTGTGTCCCTGCTATTACATATACGTTAAATAATATGTTTTTCTGATTGACTTCAAAATGAAAAGACCAGGATGTAACCGGGGTTATGTACTTGGTTGGATGGAGTGAAATAAGTAGTATTCTATGGAACTCGTAAAATATCTGGTGTACAGATAAAAAAAATTTAAATTATTTCAGTGGTGATTTGTTTTTTCCATTCACTCTTTGTTAAATAATTCCAAACACACCACCCCCTCTCCTCTCCCCACACCCCCAGCAACACCCTTTTAGTGATAAAATATGTACAACAGAATGGTCTTATCAAACATTCCTGCACTGCTTTGGCACAGCTTTGACAATGCCCCCTTCTGACACAGCTTCTAGATAATAGAAGTATTTTGTAGACCTCTGTATCCACTTTGTGGTAATGATGCTCTTTAAAAAGTGTGTAGGGGCGCCTGGATGGCTCAGTCGTTAAGCATCTGCCTTCGGCTCAGGGTGTGATCCCCATGTTCTGGGATCGAGCCCCGCATCAGGCTCCTCTGCTGGGAGCCTGCTTCTTCCTCTCCCACTCCCCCTGCCTGTGTTCCCTCTCTCACTGGCTGTCTCTCTCTGTCAAATAAATAAATAAAATCTGTAATAAATAAATAAATAAATAAATAAATAAATAAATAAATAAATAAAAAAGTGTGTAAATACATCCATTTTATTTATTTATTTATTATTTTTTTATTTAATTTTTTTGAATATTTTATTTATTTGACAGAAACACAGTGAGAAAGGGAACACAAGCAGAGGGAGAGGGAGAAGCAGGCTTCCCACTGAGCAGGGAGCCCCACGCAGGGCTTGATACCAGGACCCTGAGATTGTGACCTGAGCCCAAGGCAGACGCTTAACGACTGAGCCACCCAGGCGCCCCCATCCATTTTATTTAAATCTTAGATTATTATATAGTAGAAATGTGGATGTTATTGGGGACAAAGCACAAAAATGCGACGATCTACGTGATTGTGCTTAGGACAGAAGTCCATGATCATGTCTGGCTCACGTTTTTACTTCAGAAGGGGAAACTGGCCAGAGGCATGTGGATATGAGCTCAGTGTTAAGGAAAGGGTCCAGCTGTTGGCTTGTTTCTGTATGAGGGAAATTAATTTCTCAGTATGTAAGCTCCCCCCCCTGCACACACATACCATACATGCACTTGAAAGACATCTGTTTACTCCTCCATGAAATTAAGGAAACATACACTTCTTTAGTTTGGAGCTACTGAGTTTCAAAATGTTAAAAACTTTTACAAAAAAATTTTTTCCCCTCTTTTTTCAGTATTTATTCTTACCAATTTTTCTTTCCTCTGATCTTGAAATCAGTAACGTGTTATTTATTTCTGGTTTTTACTAGCTCTGGGAGCATTTGGACCACACGATGTTTTTCCCAGATTTTAGACCATTTCTAAGTAGCAATCCACTGGACCAAGATAATAGAGCCAATGAGAGGGGTCACCAAACTCACACTGACTTCTGGGGACCAAGTCGGCCTCCACGGCTGCCAATGACTCGAAGATACAGATCAAGAGGAAGTACTCGTCCTGATAGATCCCCAGCTATTGAAGGGTGAGTTTTTTCTTTAAGTTCTCTTTAAGGGTAGCTTCAATGAAAGACTTACTGGCATAATCTAATCTTTATAAGATTCTCATACTTTGTACCTTTATGGACAAGATGGTGATATATAAACAGAATGAAGGTGAAGTTAAATTGAATGTGTCTTCTCAGCTGCTACCAGTTAACAAATGATGATAAACTAAAGAATGCTGAAACTAATGATATAGGTCTCTGGTTAATTTTATTAAGGTCTCAGACTAATATATAGGTGATACATTTGTTTATCAGAAGATACTGAAAGGGATATCCAATATATTGGCTGACATTAGGATTCAAAAAGATCTCGACAGATGGAGCAATGGACTTAATATGAAATTTAATAAAAAATAAATATAGTCTTGTGACTGTAAAAACATTCATGCAACAAATGTTTATTGAATGTCTTTTATGCTGGAACACTTCTGTTAGACATTGGGGTTACAGTGGTGAGCAAAACAGATGCTGGCCCTTGATCTCATAGAGCCCATATTGTAGGAATAATAAACATTAATTTTAAAAAACATTTGCCATATGCATAGGATTGTACTTCATGCTTTATCTGCTTATTTAATCCATATGAACTGGTAGGTGCTATTGCTATTCTTATTTTATATAAGAATAAACTAAGACTTAGAGAAATAAATTAACCTGGATCAGTGGTAGATCCAGGATTTACTTGAATCCAGGGATGTTTGAGTCTAATGCTGCATGGCAGCCACTAGGCACATGGGGTTATATCGATTTAAATTAATTAAAATTTAATAAAACTCAAAATTTTCTTCCGTCACAGTAGCCACATTTCAAGGGTTCAGTAGCCACAGATTGCTAGTAGTTACCATATTTTACAGCACAGATTATAGAACAAATATATCCATTATCTCAGAAAGTCCTATTGGACAGTGCTGTTCTAGAGCGTACACTTCCTCACGTACATACACCTTCTAGATTTTACTATTAATAGCTGACTATACTTGATCACATATCTATCCATCTGTTGTCCATTAGTTCATATTATATCTTACAAATTTCAAAGTTAGTTGTAGACGTTTCTTCTTAGGGCAATAATAGGATATAGGAAATCTGCTTTAATGGGATTGTTAGGACAAAAGCCAAAAAATCTTAAGACCATTGTAATAACGTATGCTGCTGAGAGGCGAATCTGTGCCGTTTAAACTGCATGTAGATTACTTTCCTTTCTCTACCTGGTATGGACCTCATTGTTGAACTCAGCTACAGTTCATCTACAGTTTTACCTCTTGTGCACTTATTTTCTCCCACCCGCTAAACGGCCAGTTTTGGATCAGTGCTGTGGTCTGCTTTTTCCTTGCTTCTAAGGGATGGCTGAATACTGCTGGAGGAAAATCATTAATGTGCTCATTGGTGCCCCTGCAGCTGGCAAAGTGTATTTAATCTCCATTAGACTGTCAATGCTTTTGATTAGTCTTTTAATTTGCATTCCCCTCAGGAAATATTTTGAACTTCCGCCAAATTTCACTCCAAATTTCCTATCTGGTAGCTGATTCTTAGCAGCTAATTGGGGCCTCAGACATGAACTCCCAAAAACCCTGGGTCAGATTTTTCTACATTAATATTTATTTCTCTTTCCAGTCTCCTGAGATGAGGTATCCTTCCTTTGTTTTCAAAGTAACTCCATCAGCCCATGTTTCTGACTCATTCTTCACCTATTTCTTCTGAGATTTAGTTTCATCCGTTTTCATATCCCTGTTCCCTTTTTCCCCTTTGCTGCTCCCCCACCCCCCACACTTTAGCAGCATGGTTTTCAACTCTGGCTGTATATTAGTGTCACTGAGGATATTTTTAAAAATCCTGATACCTGTCCCTGTCCCCAAGGATTCTGATTCAAGTATTCTGGGTGAGATCTAAACACTGGTAATTTTTAAAAACTTCTGAGGTTATTCTGACTGTAGCCAGAGTTGAGAACCATTGCTTTAGTTACTGCCCAATCCTATTTCCTTCCTTTTCCAGTAAAATTTCCTGAGAGGAGTTTGCTTTTACTGTGTACTTTCTCATCTCTCATTATTCCTCTACTACTATGACCTGGTCCTCCTTTCATAAAATCTCTGTGTTGCAGGGGTTAAGTTTTGACAGTAAGTTTTCTCGATTTACCTCTTCTCTGACTTTTCCTTCTTATGGATACTTCCTAAATATTTGTTTTCCCAAGGTGTTTTCTTCATTCTGCTTTTCCTTAGTCTGCAACAGGGTTCTTAACTTTGGGACTTAGAGACATTTTTGGGCTAGATAATTCTTTATTGTGTAGGGGCCTCTCCTATACATGACAGGATGTTTAGCAACGTCCCTGGCTTCTGTCTACTACTACCTATAGTAAACCCCCCTTATCCTCCCAGTTATGACAAACAGAACTGTCTTCAGACATTGCCACGTCCCCTGAGGGAGCAAAATTATCCCTGGTTGAGGACCACCACTCTGTAAGTTCTCTCTGGCCATTCTTAGGTTATCTTAACAATTCTAATAATTACCTATGTACTTAAGACTCCCAGATCTGTATTTCTATTTTGACCTTTCCCCCTAATTTGAGACTTGAATATATATCCTCTGTTAGACATTTCCATCTGGATGTTCCATAGATACTCCAAACTTACCAAGAAGGAAGCTAAACTCTTTTTTTCTTCCAAACTAAATCCTTTTTCTTTATCTGATTTTGATTGGGGGTACCATTCTCTACCCAGTTCAGAAACTGAGGCATTAACATAAAATCTTTTCTTTGTCCCACTCAGCTCTCCAATATATACACATCCAGTTAGTTATTAATTTTTCCTGATTTTTCTTCCTGTTTCTCAACTCCTATTTTGTCCTGCCTTTTCCCTTGTAGTTCATGTCCATATCTCCTTCAAAGCATTACCATTCTTAAATTTGCTCCTTTACCACTCTTGCAGGATTATCTACCTAAATTTTCAAATCTCTGTCACCTCTCTGTATAAAATGCATTGTCATAGGGTCCATTACTTCATATACAAGGTCCTGTATGTTTCTACACTCTGCAGCCTTGTTTCCTGTCACTTCCTGCTTTTCTTTTATTCTACCAGTATAAAAGTTATCATTCTGTACATACACCATGGTGTTTCTAGCTTGTTTACCTTTGCTTAATCTGTTTCCTTTGGCAGAAATACCTCTACTGCTTTCTTAACCCAGTTAATCCTTTGGTGAATCTAGGAAGCCTCCCGTGACCTCAGGACTGTATAGGCCCTTCTTTGTGCTCTCCCAAAGCATGTCATGCACTCCCCTACCATAGTTCTAACTGTACCAGTTGAAGTTATATTAATACTAGTAGCTAGCATTCATGTAGTGTACTGTGCCAGGCTTGACAACCATTTAGCCCATTTAATGTTCCCCAAAATACGTGAGTTAGGTACTACTGAGGAAAATTGAGATTCTGTCTTATTAGAGTGTATATTGGTTATCTGTTGTTGCATAATAAATTATACTAAAAGTTGGTGACTTGAAAGAGTAATAGTCACGTATTATCATTCACAGTTCTTTGAGTTAGGACTTCAGATAGGGTAGGAGATAGTTTCCCTCTGCTGTGTGATGGCAAGGACCACAGCTAGAATACATAAAACCTGAAGGCTGAAATCGTCTGTAGGCTTATATGTGTTCATGTCTGATGGTAGTGCTGGCTGGTGGCTGGGTGTTTAGTTCATGCTGTCAGGGAAAACCCACACATGACCTTCTTTAATTTTAAGTCAAGTCTAGTTTTTTTTTTTTTTTTTTTTTAAAGATGTCCACTAATTTGAATTTGTCTGATTGTTTCTTCATTCAGATTAAATATCTGAGCAACAGTACTAGATAAATGATGTATCCTTCTCAGTGTATCACAACAGAGGGGGCACATGTCAGCTTGTCCGGACCATCATGGGTAATGTTAAGTTTGACCATTTGGTTAAGGTCTTGTCTGCCAAATTTTTCTTATAAAGGTACACTTTCTCCTCTGTAATTAATAAATAATCTGTGGTGATACTTGGATATTGAATGAGTATCTGGTTCCCCAATAGTTTTTTACCTAATGATACTAACGTCTACTAATGATTCTTGCCTCAAATTTTACTATAATGGCTATAAAATAATGATTTTTCTATTTTTATGATTCCTTCTACAGATACCAATCTTCTGTAAACGAGCTTTTTTTCTTCTCCTTGCCCTATCTTATCAATCCACTTATTTATTTTAGCACAGACTCGTGGATTTTATTTTAATCATTATTCATTTTGATGCTCATAATCCCAATTTGACCAGAGTAATTGGATCTAAGCATTTTAGGCAGTAACCCTTGTTCACAGCCCTTAAATTAATAAGAGTTGGGGTGTCAGAGTAAAGTGATCAGCTTGTGTTTCTCTGATTATTAGCTGATTATTTCTGGCCTACCGGACAAACACAGTTTCTGATGGGGGTCCTATAAAGGAAATAAAATTCTGTCAAGAAGATTTTTTAGTTGCTAAATGGGAATGGGGAGAATTATTCTAATTTGTTCTTTCTGCTGTATGAATGCCTAAAAACACAGTATGAATACCTTTTGGCAGCCTCATATTTTGTCTGCAATCTGAGAAGAGAAGGTAACTAACGCTTAATCAAAGGCCTAGAATTTTTCAGGCACTAGGCTATATATACTCTTCTCACAGAGCCCTGGAGCTGGGCCATGAACAGCTAAAGTAGGCAGGGGTCAAATTTTAATATTTTTTGCCCAAAAATTCCTTGCCAGATTAATAAAATATCAATGTGAACACATTAGCTTGATTCAGTCCTCCTTGGTTGCTTTGCTTCTTTATACCATGGTCTACTCTGTTACTACATTGTCCGTTTAACTAATAGCAGAGTGGGAGAAAGATAAAACCTTCCTTTTCTCATATGTCCTTTACAGATAATCATATTATCTGAGTAACATATAACTTGACTTAATGATGGCTTAAATAAGATTTTTTTTTTCTTGGCGGTAGGATATTTCTATATCTTAATCATGTTAGGGTTGAATCTCTGTGGTTCTCTTGGTTTTTCTCTCATGCTTACTACCTTAGAGCCTCAGGAAAGAACAAAGGGGAAAGGGATAGCACCAGCTTATTTGTCCCCCCCCCCCCCGTTTTTTTAAGGAAAGGAAAATCTTTTCTACTGCCCCCTCCCACCTCTATATTCCTTGCCAAGAAAATTCTACTCACTGGGCACTTTGTCACATGTTCCCCATCCCCAGCTGTAAAGAAAGCTGGGAGAGCATGGATTTAGCTTTTGAATCCTTTGTAGTAGGAGGTGGCAAGGGAGAAGGGTGTCGAGAACGGATTTGGGGTCAGACAGGCAGTGTCTGCTAATTAGATACTTTTTCTATTAGCTAATAACTAATAAAATAACACATTACTTCAGATTAATTGTGGCACAGGGTTAACATTTATTTTACATTAAATAATGTTTTAGTAGTCTTCTGAAGATTTTGATCTTATGTCATAAGATATGTTAACCATGGGCACCCCCCCCACGCACACCTTTTTTGGGGGGGCTGTGAGTGTCATGAACTTAGTGATTTTTGGCTCTGAATCAGCGTTTTGTATATTTTAGTCATTTAACTTTTTTTTTTTTTTTTAAAGATTTTATTTATTTGAGAGAGAGTGATAGCACGAGAGCAGGGTGAGGGGCAGAGGGAGAAGTCATTTAACTCTTGTTGATTTTTTCCCTTTCTGTCATTATTATTACAATTTAAAGGTTTTTTTAAAAAGATTTATTTATTTATTTTAGAAAGAGAGTGTGTGTACGGGGATCGGGGGGCAGAGGGAGAGGGAGAGAGAAACCCGAGCAGACCATGCTGAGTTTTGGCCTAATGTGGGTCTCGATCTCACCACCCTGAGTTCGCGACCTGAGCCAAAACCAAGAGTCTGATGCTTAACTGACTGCATCATCCAGGCGCCCCTATCATTTAAAGTTTTCACTAAATAAACCTGCCTATTTTTTTTTTTTTTTACCTTATTTGGACTACTGTGAAAAGAAGCTTCATGTTATTACTGTGTAAACATTATTGACTAAATATGTAGATGGAAAAACATTTGCCATTAGTAGAGAGTAACCATAAAGGTAAATACATTAAAAATGAAACAGCATTATCTTCTAAGGGGTTAATATCAAAGTACATAAAGAACTTATACAGCTGAACACCAAAAAACCCCAAATAATCTGATCAAATGGGCAGGGGATCTTGAATAGACATTTTTCCAAAAAAGACATATAGATGGCCAGCAAGTACATGCAAAGATGTTCAACATCAGTAACTGTCAGGGAAATGCAAATCAAAATCACAATGAGATGTCACTTCACACCTGTCAGAATAGCTGTTATCAAAAAGACAAAAAATAACTAGTGTTGGTGAGGATGTGGAGAAAAGGGAATGAGCCCTGTGCACTGTTGGTGGGAATGTAAATTAATGTAGCTGGTATGGAAGACAGTATGGAGATTCCTCAAGAAAAATAGAACTACATATGATCCAGCAGGTTCATTTCTGGATATTAATCTGATAAAAATGAAAACACTAATTTGAAAAGATACATGCACATCCCCCATGTTTATTGCAGCATTATTTACAATAGCTAAGACATAGAAACAACCTGAGTGTCTATCAATAGATGACTGGATGAAGAAAACATAGTATAGATATATAATAGAATATTTTTCAACCATAAAAAAGAATGAAAGTTTGCCATTTGTAACAGTATGGATGGACCATGAGGGCAGTATAGTGAATGAAATAAGTCAGAAAAAAATATGATCTCACTTATATGTGGATTCTAAAAAATACCCCAAATCCCCAAACCAAGCTTATAGATACAGAGAACAGATTTGTGGTTGCCAGGGTGGGGTGGGGAAAGGGAGTGGGGCATGGGAGGTGAGCAGAATGGGTGAAGGAGGTGGGGGTCAGAAGGTACAAACTTCCATGGGGCGCCTCGGTGGCTCAGTTGTTAAGCGTCTGCCTTCGGCTCAGGGCGTGATTCTGGAGTCCTGGGATCGAGTCCCGCATCAGGCTCCTCTGCTGGGAGCCTACTTCTTCCTCTCCCGCTCCCCCTGCTTGTGTTCCCTCTCTTACTGGCTGTCTCTCTCTCTGTCAAATAAATAAAATCTTTTTTAAAAAAAAGGTACAAACTTCCAGTTATAAAATAAATAAGTTGGGGATATAATGTACAGCAGAGAGGCTATAGTTAATAATACTGTATTGCATATTTGGAAATTGCTAAGACAGTAGATTAAAAGTTCTTAAGAAAAATTCTAATTATGTATGGTAGTGTATATGAACTAGATTTATTGTGATCATTTTACAATACATACAAATAACAATTTTTTTTTTTTAAAGATTTTATTTATTTATTCGACAGAGATAGAGACAGCCCGCGAGAGAGGGAACACAAGCAGGGGGAGTGGGAGAGGAAGAAGCAGGCTCATAGCGGAAGAGCCTGATGTGGGGCTCGATCCCGTAACGCCGGAATCACGCCCTGAGCCGAAGGCAGACGCTTAACTGCTGTGCCACCCAGCCGCCCCACAAATAACAAATTTTTAAAAGTATTCTTTGTTAAAACTAATTGAAGATTGTTTCATGAATGTATTGCACATTATGAAAGTTGAAGTGCAGTAATGTCTGAAGACTATAAGTGATGGTCTCTCTTGTTTCTAATAAGATAAATACTTTTATCTTTGCTTATCTTATTAGGGAGTTATATGTCAATGTTTAAAGTGCTGTGTGGTATAATTGTAAAATAAACTCTTCAAAAAAAGAGGAGTGCAGAAACTAGCCTTGTATATTTGTTGGTGCATGTGCTAAAATCTATAGCTTTTTTGGTTTTTGTGGGGGGTTTTTTGCTTGTGTTTTTGGAGTTCGGCAAGGACAAACTTTTAAAATTGTATTCTGCTTGGCAGTTTCTAGAATGGGAGGAGAATACCCTAACCCTTTGTCATGATCATATGCAGAAAAATAATGAAAGTTGACTAGAGCCCACTTTTTTTTTTTTTAATTTAATCCAGCACTTCATTTATGCAGGTGCTGCTTCTGAAAGGAGAAAAGTTTAAAAGAATGTCACTATTTTTAGGAGAATTGAATAAATCTGTTACAAGAGGCTTCTCTTAAAAATGAAACAAATCCTGGTTAACCTGGTTAATAAAATTGTCTTGGTCTCTACGGTGCTCTTGAAATGCAAATGACATAAGAGTGTTATATTACTGACTTCTCATCTGCCACAAGCACCATTGCTATAGTGTTAAGATTTTCTAAAATGGTGACAAATGCTTGGGAGAATTGGTCATATTTATGGGTCGTATTATTCTGCCTGCTTAGCAGGTCTACCTGTTTCTTCCAAATGATTGTTACTCCTTTACAGTAGTTGTCATTATATGTCACCCAGTGTTTTGTTTTGTTTTGTTTTGTTCTTTTTAATGATTTTTTATTATATTATGTTAGTCACCATACAGTACATCCCCGGTTTCTGATGTAAGGCTCGATGATTCATTAGTTGCGTATAACACCCAGTGCACCACGCAATACGTGCCCTCCTTACTACCCATCACCGGTCTATCCCATTCCCCCACCCCCCTCCCCTCTGAGACCCTCAGTTTGTTTCTCATAGTCCATAGTCTCTCATGTTTCATTCCCCCTTCTGATTACCCCCCCTTTCTTTATCCCTTTCTTCCCCTACCGATCTTCCTAGTTCTTACATTCCATAGATGAGAGAAATCATATGATAGTTGTCTTTCTCTGCTTGACTTATTTCACTTAGCATTATCTCCTCCAGTGCCGTCCATGTTGCAGCAAATGTTGAGAACTCGTTCTTTCTGATAGCTGAGTAATATTCCATTGTATATATGGACCAGAACTTCTTAATCCAGTCATCTGTTGAAGGGCATCTCGGCTCCT